>NC_133467.1:33624212-33936712 GCF_048565385.1 Saimiri boliviensis | reverse complement strand
GCCTGGATTTGGATCCCAGCTCTGATGCTCCTGGCTGTGTGGTCCTGGGAAGGGTTCTTACCCTCTCTGTGCCTGCTTCCTCATCTCTGAAGTGGACCATAACACCTACCACAAGGGGTGAATGTAAACTTTGAATGTGATGATACATGTACGTTTCTCAGCACCCTGCCTGTTTCAGCTCAGTGAATGATACGTGCGGTCACATTATGATTCTTGGCAGGGAAGGTGTTTGAGTCCTTGAACCAGAGACTTAGAGGGTGAAGGTTGAGCAGGGGAACAGGAGGGAGCTCTGTATGAGAAGAAGCAAGCCTGCTGGGGAGGTGCTCCAGGGTCCCCCCGAAGTGAGTGCACTGTGGGTCCCCAGGGCAGATCAGGGGCCCAGGAGCGGTCTGATTTCACCCGCTTGAGGGGTATGTGCAGTGGTGGGGCACAGTGCTGCTGCGGCTGGAAGGGGTTTGGGGAGCATGGGCCGGCTCAGGTACCCCAGCCTCTCAGGGACAAAGGCTCAGATGGGAACAAGCCTGGAGGCTCTGGGTTCCTGGTCTGGCCTGTGTTCCCTTCTCAGGGGCAAAGAATGGTCAGGCCAAACCCTTCCTCTTCCAGCCAGGACGCCCACCTGATCTGTCCCCTCCCTGGGCCACCCATTGGTCTCCCCTGACCCCACCCTGGCTTCCAGCCCCTGGGCTGACCAGCTGATGCCTCCTCCACACTCCGGCCCTACCCCGGGGACCTTTGGGAAAACAGAATCTAGCCAGCTAAGCTCCCAGCCAGCCAGAGGGGGAGCGGATTAGAGCCAGCCCCTCCTCCTGCTCCTCCTCCTCCTCCAGTCCATCTCGAAGCCCCCCAGGTGAACCGTGTCCCCTAGAAGTTGTCTGGGAGGAGGTGACAGGGACAGCACCTGGGTGGTTGGGGTGACAGGAATGGGGGAAGGACCTTTTCCAGTCCCCACAACTGCTCAAGCTACACGGCACCTCCTTGGGCCTTAACCCGAGTCCTTCCTGCAGCAGGGGTCATCCGTGCCACCCCGCCGTCAGCTCTGGGAACAGGTCCCAGGCAGGCGGATGCCTGGGGAGTCCCTGTGTGGCTCAGGAGATGAGGCTCACCCAGACACAAGGGTGATGAGCCTGGCTTCAGACGGACTGAGCTGCGGTCCAGTCCGAGCACAGGGGCCCCAGGCCAGGGCCAGAGCTGAGGGTCCGGGAAGAGGGGAGTGTGGACAGAGACGAGGCAGAGATGGATGGAGGGAGGGCTCAGGGTCCTGCCCACGGCCTTGGCTGCCAACCATGTGGAGGGAGAGGTGGGGAGGAGGTTCGCTGGGGCCAGGCAGAGCGAGCCCTGGAGTGGGCACCGGACCTGGGAAGATGGCTGGAGCAGGGCAGGGTGGGAGGGGCTGGGAGAAGGGATGACTCCAGGAGTGGGGGCGTGTATGGGTGACGTGAGTGGAGCACCGGGACACTCTGGGGAGTGTCTCTAGGGCACTCCTGACCCTGGCCTCTCCCCTGCAGAGGGGGCCACAGTGTCCGCTCTGGAGACAGGCAGACAGAAAGAGGCTTCTGGGCACGGCCCTTTCCTGCGCTACTACTGCGTTCAGGATGGTGGGAGGACGGAGCCACCCCCTGTGCTGCCCGCTGTCCGTCATCCTAGCCAGGCTCTGTTTCCTGTTTTCAGCCTTCATATCCCGAACGCTGGGATCCCCCCAGGACATTCCCTGGCCCCCAGGCCCCAGGGCTGAGCTGTGGGCAGGTCCCACCTGGTGAGTTACTTGGGGACTGAGGATGGCTGGGAGGGAGCACAGAGGAGGCTAGAGGCTGCGATTCAGCGGAGGGGTGCGATGGGGTGTGGTGGCGGGGCAGCACTGGAGGGCTGGCCGGCACTGGGAGGAGGGGCGGGCCACCAGCATCCTGGATGAAAGGCTGCTGGCAGGTTAAAGACGGAGGAGGAGCCTGGCGTTGAGATGGGGTTAAGTTAGCAGCCTAGACCTGGAGGGAAGGAGGGGCTGCCTTCCATGGGGCTGAGAGGGGCTGTGGGAGCCCTGGGAGTGTGTGGGTGTGGGGTGTGGGGTGGGGCCAGCATTCCAGAGATACTCAGGGGGGTAAGGGGCCAGCAACCACGACCTTTCTCTCTTCTCAGAAAAATTATAAGCAGATGTGGGCGCCTCGGGGAGTGTAGAGCAGGGAGCCAGAGCGAGTTTTGGGAACACGGAACATAGAAGCTGAAGCCGGCCGCGGGGGCGGGCGCTGCGGGAGCTCAGCCTCTCCTGAGCTCAGGAGCTGCGGGAGCAGAGTTCTATGAAGTCCTGGGAGCCGGGGTGGTGGATGGAGAGGACCCCATTTCCAAATGGCCTACAGGGTGTGAGGGAGGCGGGAGCTTTTCCTTAAATGCAAGGTCACCAGGCTGGTGATGGCCCCTAGAGCTGGGTGTAGTGTGCTGGCTAAGGTGTCACTACTGACTGCGGGAGGGGGGCTGGCCTTGGGTTGTAGTGTTTGCTAGTTTCTCTGGTGTCAATAACCCCCCATGCCTGATTCCAAGCTACTTACGTGACATCATTGAACAGGTTGCTAGGAGGAGATGCCCGAGTGAACTGCCTCCAGCACACCACTGGTTGGGAGGTCACCTGGACCCAGTCCCATTCCCCCCACATAGAACAGGAAACCCCTGACAGTATTGCATCAGGCTGGTTTTGGCTTCTGCCTGCATACATCCAGTGATGGGGAGCTCACCACCTGAGGCAGCCAACTCCGCTCCTGAGCTGCTCCGACTTGGAAAGTTCTTCCTCTGACTGAGCCCAGGGCTGCACCCCCCATCACTTCCCCTCACTGCTTCCGGTCTCACACCTTGGTACAAATATCAGAGTGCCCTGGGAAGGGCCTGGGCTGGGGGCTGGGGATTCCGAGGTGAAAGGCACTGGGTCCCTGCCTCTGGAGGTCATGGCCAGGGAGCAGGCACTGGAACAGTGGGGTGGGGTGAATGGTTCTGGGACCCCCAGCAGCAATCAGTGGGGTTGTCTGCCACTGAGGGTCAGGAAGGAGAGGAGAGAAGGGGTGGCACCTGGTTTAGACCTTGAACGATGAGAACTCTAGCTGAATGAAATGTGAGGGTGTCGAAGTAATTCAGGAGCAAAGACCGGAGGCATGGAAGTGACTGCGCTCCAGGAGTGAGGTGGACAGCTGGAGCCCAGGGCAAGGGGGCCACAGGACACGGGGCTGCAGTCTGGTCTCTTCTGCAGGCCCACGGCTCAGATCTCTGCAGACAGGTCCTCCAGGCTACCCGCTGCAGCGCCCCTGCCCGCTCTGTGCCGGCCCTGGGGCAGGCCTCTGCGATGTCACTGCCTCTGCGCCCTCTCCTTCTCCTGGCCCTGGGCCTGAGGCTGGCTGGAACTCTCAACCCCAGTGATCCCAACACCTGCAGCTTCTGGGAAAGGTGAGAGGGCCCCTGCTGCGCCTTGAGGGCACCAAGCCCTAGCTCCTGGTTGTCCCTACTGTCCCCATGGGTGTCCCCTCCTTCACCTCCTTCCTTTTCTCCAGCCTCTCCCCTCCCGCCTGTTTCTCTGTTTCTGCTCTCTACTCCTCTTTATGGGTTGCCGCTGACGGCAGCGCCGTCTCTGACATTGTCTCAGTCTCTGTCCTGTCTCTGACCCATCCTTTCTCTGTCCCCATCCCTTAGCCCTTTTGGGAGGCCAGCTTCGGAACAGAGCGCAGAGTGGGAGCCATTCATGGTGGAGCAAGCAGAGGGGCTGGCCCAGGGGGAGCAAAGGGAGCAGGGCAGGGACAAAAGACCCAGGGCAGAATATAGCCGGAAATGCCCCAGCCCACCTCCGCCAGCTGTGCCCAGATTCGGTTCTCACTTACCTACCTTTCTCATGCAGGGTGGGTAGTGTGGGGAGAGAAAAATGGAAGTCCCTGGTCCAATCGAGTGGGAAGGGGGCTCTGATGGAGGGAATCCCAGGAAGCTTCCAACTCTGGGAGAAGCACTCCAGACTTGAGAGAGGGGGACAGGATGGGGGTCCTGTTGGGGAGCCAGCCCCATTGTTGGGCTGTGGATTCCCCACTGTGGCCGTTTCCCGCTGTGTGGCTCAGGCCTCTCCCTGCCCTCCGCCCTCACCCTGTTCCCTGTCTTGCAGCTTCACCACCACCACCAAGGAGTCCCACTCCCGCCCCTTCAGTCTGCTCCCCTCGGAGCCCTGCGAGCGCCCCTGGGAGGGCGCCCATACTTGCCCCCAGCCCACGTGAGTGCTCATCATCCTCCATGGGTGGGTGGGCTGCCTGAGTTGCTGCCTCGGCCTGGTCCCTGGCCCTCTGTCCCTGTTCGCTTCTCAGAAACTCTGAGGAACTCCTGGCTTCTCAGGACTCATTCCGCGTGGACTGTGTGGGGTTCGTGTGTGTGTGTGTGTGTGTGTGTGTGTGTGTGTGTGTGTTTAGGGTGCGCATGCATGTTACAGTATGTGCCTGTGTGAGGGGCGTAAGAAGGAAATGCTTTTTCTTTTTTTAGTAGACAGGGTCTCACTCTGTTACCCAGGTTGGAGTGCAGTGGCGAGATGGTAGCTCACTGCAACCTCAAACAGGGAATGCCTTTTCTTTCTTTTTTTTAAAGGCAGAGTCTTGCTCTGTCGCCCAGGCTAGACTGCAGTGGCACGATCTCGACTCACCGAAACCTCCACCTCCCCTGTTCGAGCAATTCTCCTGCCTCAGCCTCCCAAGGAGCTGGGATCACAGGCACCTGCCACCGCCCGTGGCTACTTTTTGTATTTTTAGTGAGACAGGGTTTCACCATCTTGGCCAGGCTGGTCTCAAACTCCTGATCTGGTGATCTACCTGCCTCGGCCCCGCAAAGTGCTGGGATTGCAGGCATGAGCCACCGCGCCCAGCCAGGAAATGCGCTTTCTATGCTCCCCGAGCCCAGAGTGGTTAGGTGGTGCCACTCTCCGCACCACCCCTCGAGGGCAGACAGCCGGAGCGCTGAGGGCCGCCTTCCTGGTCTCCTTAGGGTTGTGTACCGGACCGTGTACCGCCAGGTGGTGAAAACGGATCACCGCCAGCGCCTACAGTGCTGTCACGGATTCTACGAGAGCAGTGGCTTCTGTGTCCGTGAGTCCACTATGGGGCTGGGGGGTGGGGCAGTGGAATGGTGGGGAGCTTAGCCCACTCTTCTGAGTCCCTCCTGGCCCCCATGAAGGTGGGGTTACTCCTCTGCCCTTTTGGATTTTCTCCCCTTCCTCCTCGCTCCTTGGCCTTGTCCCCACGATCAGGATCAGCACTTCCCTCTCCATCAGCACTTCACACCCCTCTCTCCAGCCACCCGGGTGTCCGCTCCCCCTCTGCAGGCCCCTCAGCCTTGTCTCTGCCCTACAGCTCTCCTTCTGTCTCTGGTCTGTCTCTGTCTCTCTGTCACTGTGTGTCTGAGGACTTGGTGTCTGGGTCTGCCTCTGTCTCTTCCTGTCCCTGACTCTCTATTGCTATTGGTCTCTGACTTGTCACCATCCAGCCTCTCCTGCCCACTGCACCCCCTCCCAGCACCCTGTAATGACCGGAGCCTGCCTTCCTCCTCCTCCCACTTCCCTCAACCACTGCCCATCACTAGGCCCTGGGAACACAGCTCTCCAGCCTGACCCATCCTGGCCCTCACCCGCCCTCTCTCTGGGCAGCGTCCATGTCCAGCCCCCTTCTGCGGATCTCCCCCAAAGCCTTTTCCCAACAAGGGCTCAGACAAATTCACAAAAAGGAACCGGAACCCACAGACCCTGGCATCTTGCTAAGTTCCCCACTGAGTTGCTGCCCCTCAGTCTTTTTTTTTTTTTTTTTTTTTTTTGAGACGGAGTTTCGCTCTTGTTACCCAGGCTGGAGTGCAATGGCGCGATCTCGGCTCACCGCAACCTCTGCCTCCTGGGTTCAGGCAATTCTCCTGCCTCAGCCTCCTGAGTAGCTGGGATTACAGGCACGCGCCACCATGCCCAGCTAATTTTTTTGCATTTTTAGTAGGGACGGGGTTTCACCATGTTGACCAGGATGGTCTCCATCTCTTGACCTTGTGATCCGCCCGCCTCGGCCTCCCAAAGTGCTGGGATTACAGGCTTGAGCTACCACGCCCGGCCCCAGTCTTTCTTTATCTTAGAGGCAGCTTTGGGGCTTGGAGAACTTCTGGTCCCTGGTGTTGGAAGAAGGTGGGGTTAGGCTTTGCAAGATAAAAGCTGGGTAGGGACAGGGGTGGACACATCTTCTCACTGATACCCATCTCTGTCCCAGCGCTCTGTGCCCAGGAGTGTGTCCATGGCCGTTGTGTGGCACCCAATCAGTGCCAATGTGTACCAGGCTGGCGGGGTGACGACTGTTCAAGTGGTGAGTGGCTACTGACCCCGGGGAGTGGCCTCTTGTGCCTTCAGGGCCACAGGACCCTCAGGCACACCATCCCTACCAGGGCACAGGAGCTTAGGACTCCAGGGCAATTATCTTTGAGAGCCCCTTGTTGCCAGCTGCCTTTTCTGGAGATATGGAAGACACAGTGGGGTGTGGGGGCTGGGAGACAGAGGTGGGGGCTAACTAGAGGCCGGGGATGGGCTAGACCCCTGGTGACCCCCTTTCTGCCTCCTTATCCCATAGAGTGTGCCCCAGGAATGTGGGGGCCACAGTGTGACAAGCCCTGCACCTGCGGCAGCAGCCCCTGTGACCCCAAGAGTGGGGTGTGTGCTTGCCTTTCTGGTCTGCAGCCCCCAAACTGCCTTCAGCCCTGTACCCCCGGGTACTATGGCCCTGCCTGCCAGTTCCGCTGCCAGTGCCATGGGGCACCCTGCGATCCCCAGACTGGAGCCTGCTTCTGCCCCGCAGAGAGAACTGGGCCCAGGTGTGTAACAGGGGGAATGACACATTAACGAGGTCGCAGACACAGGGGCACACACACATACACGGGGAAATGAGGTGGCTCAGACAGGGCCCCAAGAGTGGGGAGGGTGTGGAGGCCAGGATCGCGGTCCCAGGGGATCCTATCCCACCTCACTAGTGGAATGAGCAAGTCATTGACGCTTCGTGAGCTTGTTTGCTGTCTGTAAAACGGGAAGAGTATTGTCTACATGGAAGGTGGCTGTGAAGATAACATCAAGCAGCACGTGTGGAGGCATGCTGTAAAGGGAGGCTGGGACAAGGACCCAGAGAACGCTGTCGCAAGGCAGGGTGTAGGGGGAGCTGGAGAGTCCCAGGAGGGAGCAGGTGCACCTGGGTGGAAATCAGGATGGGGCCTCGCGGCGGCCCTCGTGGAGTGGCACAGGTGTTCTCGAGAGCAGGTGAGGAGGCGGGCGCCCAGGAGGCACACAGGCCATGCCACTCTGGCTCTTGCTTACCTCCACCTGCTGTGCTAGGGTGTCCCTGCCATTTCCAGTCCTGGAACCCTTTGCTTTCTGACTGATAGTCCCCAGCAGGGAAGAGGAAGTGTGAATCACTAAGTCCTGAGGTGGGGGTCGGGGGGACAGCCCTCGGAGGCAAGAGGGGAAGCGGATATTGCTTGTTCGCAGGCTGACCTCACCTGCTCTGTCCTGCAGCTGTGACGTGTCCTGCCCCCAGGGCACTGCTGGCTTCTCCTGCCCCAGCACCCATCCTTGCCAAAATGGAGGTGTCTTCCAGGCCCCGAAGGGCTCCTGCAGCTGCCCCCCTGGCTGGATGGTATGGAGGGTGGGGCCTGTGGGCATGGGGTGTGGGGTGTATTCTGTGGGTGATGCTAAGTAGGGCTCCAAGGAGGGTGTGAGTGAGGGGTGAGCTCTGTGGGTATGGGGCTGTCAGGGGTCCTGTGGCCTTGGGGAGGAGGCTGGGTGCCTGGCCCTGTTGACCTCTCATCCCCACAGGGTACCATCTGCTCCCTGCCCTGCCCAGAGGGCTTTCACGGACCCAATTGCTCCCAGAAATGCCGCTGTCACAACGGCGGCCTCTGCGACCGATTCACCGGGCAGTGCCGCTGCGCTCCGGGTTACACTGGGGATAGGTGAGTGGCATGGCGAAGGCAGGAGGCGGGCGGAAGGAGGTGGGGTGCCGCCAGGCTCACTCGGCTGGGTGCCCAGGTGCCGGGAGGAGTGCCCGGTGGGGCGCTTCGGGCGGGACTGTGCTGAGACGTGCGACTGCGGCCCGGACGCCCGCTGCTTCCCCGCCAACGGCGCGTGTCTGTGCGAACACGGCTTCACCGGGGACCGCTGCACCGAGCGCCTCTGCCCCGACGGCTTCTACGGTCTCAGCTGCCAGGCCTCCTGCACCTGCGACCCGGAGCACAGCCTCAGGTGGGCCGCGGGACACGCGGTCAATGGATCAGGAGGCCAATGGGGAGGTCTTCGGGCCGAGGTCGCCACAGCGCCAGGGGCATAACCAAGGGGGACAGGTGTCACAGAAGGGGAAAGGGAGGGGCCTCGGGGTACCACTACTTGCCTCAATTCCGTTTTCGGAATAGCGCGGAGCCTCCCTAGGGGCCCCCTTGCCCCAGCAATGTGCGAATACCACTACGCGGAGGGGTCGGGGAAGCCGGTCTGCCCTGGCCCAGCTCAGACCGCGCCGCGCCCCCGCCTCTGCCTCCAGCTGCCACCCGATGAACGGGGAGTGCTCCTGCCTGCCGGGCTGGGCGGGCCTCCACTGCAATGAGAGCTGCCCACAGGACACACACGGACCGGGGTGCCAGGAGCACTGTCTCTGCCTGCACGGCGGCGTCTGCCAGGCTGCCAGCGGCCTCTGCCAGTGTGCGCCAGGCTACACGGTGAGGCGCGCCCCGCTGCGAGGAAGAGAGGCCGGCGGAGAGGCCAAGGAATGGGCCGCCCCTCTCACTGCTCACCCTTTTTCAGGGCCCTCACTGTGCTAGTCTTTGTCCTCCGGACACTTACGGTGTCAACTGTTCCTCACGCTGCTCCTGTGAAAATGCCATCGCTTGCTCACCCATCGACGGCGAGTGCGTCTGCAAGGAAGGTAACTGGATGGAGTTTCCCAGAGAGGACTTGAGGGACTGGGGGACAGGCAAGGGAAGAAGGGAGAGTCCAAGAGTATGGGCAGGCCAAGGGCAGGGGAGTGGCTGCAGGGTAAGGGTGGAGGGGGCAGCAGCTGGACGGAGGGAAAGCGTCCAGGCGATTTCCTTCCTGGAATATCCACTTTGCTTTCCTCAACCACAAATATCTTATTTGTCCTTGAAGGCTGGGGCCAAAAGACACCTCCCTGGTGAACATCCCTCACCCTCAGTCATAGAGAAACACAATGGCGGCACTGGGAAGGGTCTCAGATCTGCCAGAGTGGCACGTGGGCAACCTTTAGGCTGGATTCTGATACAGCTGTGTTCTGTTTGGCGAGCTCTCTATTAAGTTCAACAAGTCTCCCACCTTCGGTCCCCACTACTCCCTGTTGTCTGGTACATCCTCTGTAGAACTCATTTAGCTACCTGATGGGACCCCTGTAAGCATTTGGGTTTACTGCCATCCCCTTTATTTTGCAGAAGGCACCCCAGACCCAGAATGGGGTGGTACCTCACTGGAAGGCAGTTAGCCTTCTGCTCAGCATTGAATAGTTCATAGGCTTTTCTCCTGTATGGTGCTGTGAATGCCCCCAGCCACCACACCTCATAGCATAATAGGATCTGTCCCAGCCAGCTCCCACTGTGTGCTTGCTCAGGAGGGGAGCTGGGTCCCCATGCCTACCTACCAGGCCCCTCCTCCAGGTTGGCAGCGTGGTAACTGCTCTGTGCCCTGCCCATCTGGAACCTGGGGCTTCGGTTGCAATGCCAGCTGCCAGTGTGCCCATGAGGGAGTCTGCAGCCCCCAAACTGGAGCCTGTACCTGCACCCCTGGGTGGCATGGGGCCCGCTGCCAGCTGCCCTGCCCGGTGAGTACTGCACAGCCTGTCTGCCTGGGGGAGGGAGGGTGCGGTGTCCCCCAGCTGACTGGCCTATTTGCTCTCCACTCCTTTTCCAAGAAGGGGCAATTTGGCAAAGGTTGTGCCAGACGCTGTGACTGTGACCACTCTGATGGCTGTGACCCGGTTTATGGACGCTGTCAGTGTGAGGCTGGCTGGATGGGTGAGCATTCTGGGGCCCCAGGCCTACTGTGGATTGAGGGATGCACCCCATAGGAAATGTGTCCAGAAGAACCCCCTGGAACTGAAGGGGGCCCATCCTGGCACACCTGACTGCTGTCTTTCCCACAGGCACCCGCTGCCACCTGTCCTGCCCTGAGGGCTTATGGGGAGTCAACTGTAGCAACACCTGCACCTGCAAGAATGGGGGCACTTGCCTCCCTGAGAATGGCAACTGTGTGTGTGCACCCGGATTCCGAGGCCCCTCTTGCCAGAGATGTGAGGCTCCCTACTGCCCCCTCCACCTGCCACCAGCAGGGGGCAGTGTGGTGTCAGATGCCAGAGCGCTCCCCTCTCCATCCCCCTTGGTTCTCTCTGACCCGTCTTCGGGCTAGTTACTGCAGTGGGAAGGAGGGAGAGAGACACTGGGGTAAGGGCAGATTGAAGGTTGGCCCCTGCCCCCAGTCACCAGTGCCCCTTTCTCCCAGCCTGTCAGCCTGGCCGCTATGGCAAACGCTGTGTGCCCTGCAAGTGTGGGAACCACTCCTCCTGCCACCCCTCCAACGGGACGTGCTACTGCCTGGCTGGCTGGACAGGCCCTGACTGCTCCCAGCGTATGTGGTAGCTTGTATGTCTGAGCTCGTGTGTATGCTGAGGGGGCGCTGGGGTCGGGAGGCCTCTGCCTCACAGTTCCTGGGTATAAAATCCTTGGGCCCACCTTGAGCAAATATTTACTGGGCACTGCCTACCTGCTGGGTGCTGTTTTCAGTGCTAAGGATGCAACAGTGAACAGCTCAGGGGAAAAAAACAATTTACTGCCCTTCTGCATGGGAAGCCTGGGAAGAACAGTATTTTTATGGGAGCAGGGGAAATCATAGGCTTAGCTTGGGACTCGTTCCTGCTTGCTTGCTTTTTTTTTTGAGACCGAATCTCATTCTATCACCCAAGCTAGAGTGCAGTCACCCAGGCTAGAGTCTCAGCCCACTGCAACCTCCGCCTCTGGTTCAAGTAATTGAACTGCCTCAGCCTCCCTAGTAGCTGGGATTACAGGCATGCACCACCACACCAGGCTAATTTTTGTAGTTTTAGTAGAGACAGTGTTTCATCTTGTTGGCCAGGCTGGTCTCAAACTCCTAACCTTAGGTCATCCACCTGCCTTGGCCTCCCAGAGTGCTGGGCTTACATGCCTGAGCCATTATGCCCGGCCCTTTTTTCTTTTGCATTTTTCAGTTTATTTTTATTTATATACTAATAAATACATGTATTTCTTTATTTTGTGAGCCTTTCCCCCACAAAAGTATATGAAGATCATGGAAAAGATTCGTGCAAAAGAGCCAAGTAAAATGGGTTTGGAAAGAGGAACAGACTGTTACAAAGAAGGCTAAATTTTAGTTTACCAGCAGGCAGGGTAGAAAAGGAAGTCATCTTGGCGAAGAGTTTTTCCATAGAATCTGGCTACAACTACTGTTAGATTATTGCTAGTGTCAGACACACAATAATGCCTTACATAGCATAGATGTTTACTTCTCTCTTATGTTAAAAACCAAATAAAAATCCATGTGGGGTGGCTTGGAAGCCTTTGGTTGTGTGGCACTGAATGCATTCATTTGAAGTGGCTATTACATAGTCAAGTGCAGATGTGGGGTAGGGAGGTGGGCACGTGGGTCTGGAGCTCGGGGGAGAGATGGGGCTGGAAATAATCATTTGCGAGTCATTGGTTGCAGATACTGTTCAAAGCTTTGGTGTCCCCAGGGAGACCAAAGCTGAGCTAAAGACTTAAGTGATGCTGGTGGCTGAGAGTTCATCCGGGAGGGGCTGTACCCGCCCCACCAGACAGGCCCCTTGTCTCCTGTAGCATGCCCTGCAGGACACTGGGGAGAAAACTGTGCCCAGCCCTGCCAATGTCAGCATGGTGGGACCTGCCATCCCCAGGATGGGAGCTGTATCTGCCCCCCAGGCTGGACTGGACCCCACTGCTTGCAAGGTACCAACAGAAGGGGAACTCCGTGACCCTGCCCCAACTTAGCCCTCGCCCAGAAAGGAGACTAGTTTCCTGGCCCCCTGATGCCTGCCAGCCTCCTTGGCTGTCTCCCCAGGTTGCCCTCTGTGGACATTTGGTGCTAACTGCTCCCAGCCATGCCAGTGTGGTCCTGGGGAAAAGTGCCACCCAGAGACTGGGGCCTGTGTATGTCCCCCCGGGCACAGTGGTGCGCCTTGCAGGATTGGTGAGTTCTTTGCCTCCTCCTTTCTACCCATTGACTCCCGGGAACTGGGACCTAGGTCCCTCATACGGTCCCTGCCTTCCTCTTGGGCACCTCTCCCATGCAGCGGAGCCAAGATGCCATTCTGAGTGACCGCCCCATCCCACACAGGAATCCAGGAGCTCTTTACTGTGATGCCTACCACTCCAGTGGCCTATAACTCGCTGGGTGCAGTGATTGGCATTGCAGTGCTGGGATCCCTTGTGGTAGCCCTGGTGGCACTGTTCATTGGCTATCGGCATTGGCAAAAAGGCAAGGAGCACCATCACCTGGCAGTGGCCTACAGCAGCGGGCGGCTGGACGGCTCCGACTATGTCATGCCAGGTGAGCTGGCACGGGGCCTGGAGCACAGAGGAGTGGCTGGCTCATAGACACAAGAGTGGGTGCTGGGCACGACCCAAAGGGAAACTGAGGAGTGGGGAGGAGGGAAGAAGGGAGGTCAGCAAGGCCAAAGTCCTGATCCCCGGGGACAGAACAGCTCTCCTGGACTGCTGCCCATCACTGAGCTCACCCTGCACTTGTGTCTGTCATGCAGATGTCCCTCCGAGCTACAGTCACTACTACTCCAACCCCAGCTACCACACCCTGTCGCAGTGCTCCCCGAACCCCCCGCCCCCTAACAAGGTCAGTGCTGGGGGAGTAGTGCACTGTGGAGGGAAGCGCGCAGACCCGACTCTCCGGAAAGGCCTGTCCTTGCTCCTGCTCTCCCTACTGCACTGTCCCCTCTCAGGTTCCCAGCCAGCTCTTTGCCAGCCTGCAGGCCCCTGAGCGGCCAGGTGGGGCCCACGGGCATGATAACCACGCCACCCTGCCTGCTGACTGGAAGCACCGCCGGGAGCACCCTCCAGGGCCTCTGGACAGAGGTAGGTGCCGGGGGCCCGGGTCTCTGGACAGGGGTAGGTGTGGGGGGCCTGGGCCTCTGGACAGGGGTAGGTGTGGGGGGCCTGGGCCTCTGGACAGGGGTAGGTGCCGGGGGCCCGGGTCTCTGGACAGGGGGAGGTGCAGGGGGCTTGGGTCTCTGGACAGAGGTAGGTGCAGGGAGGCCTGGGCCTCTGGACAGGGGTAGGTGCCTGGGCCTCTGGACGGGGGTAGGTGCCGGGGTCCAGGGTCTCTGGACAGGGGTAGGTGCAGGGGGCCTGGGTCTCTGGTGAGGGTGGATGTGTGCAGCCTGGCACGTCTGAGTGAGTGTGTCTGGAGATGGGGCTCTGGGCCCCAGTTCTAGAGCGGGTGTAAGCCTGGGGAGGCGACAGAGGGCTGATTGCCAGTTGTCTCCTCCTCAGGAAGCAGCCTCCTGGACCGAAGCTACAGCTACAGCAATGGCCCAGGCCCATTCTATAATAAAGGTATGGGCACAGGGGCAACAAGGGAGGCGACTGAGTGGGGGCTAAGGAACCAGCGCCTCCATGGAGCCTGGCTTCTTTCCTCTATCCTTAGGGCTCATCTCCGAAGAGGGGCTCGGGGCCAGCGTGGCTTCCCTGAGCAGTGAGAACCCCTATGCCACCATCCGGGACCTGCCCAGCCTGCCAGGGGGTCCCCGGGAGAGCAGCTACATGGAAATGAAAGGTCCCCCCTCAGGATCTCCCCCCAGGCAGCCTCGACAGCTCCAGCTCCGGGACAGCCAGAGGCATCGGCAGCCCCTGCCACGGAGAGACAGTGGCACCTACGAGCAGCCCAGCCCCCTGATCCATGGTGAGCCCTCCCTCTCCACTGGCAGGAGCAGCAGAGAAACGGGACAAGGGAGGCAGAAAAAGAGAAGGAACAGGGAGAGGAGAAGGAGAAGACGCAATGTGGCGTCAAGAGTGAGGCCTTCGGGGTCAGCCTCGGGCTCAAATTGGGCACAGTGGGGAAGTGAGGTGGCCTCTCACAGCCTGTGTCCTCATCTGGAGAAGAGCGTGTGTATGTGCCTCGCAGGGCTCAGGATTGAAGTGGTGGTTGTACAGCATCGGCGGGGGGATGGTGGAGTTGGTACCCAGAAAAGGAGGGAGCCAGGCAGGGGATGAAGTCTCCTGGGATCCTGGGAGGTGGCGGGCTGAGGTGCTAAGGGCCTCTTGCTCAGAGCCGCACAACTAGCTGATGGTAAGCTGGGCTATGTATCCAGAGACCCATCTGCTTCTCTTTGCCTTCAAGAGGCTGAAGAGGGGAGGAGAGTGGTGGGAGTGGGAGGGGAGTGGGAGGAGCCTCGCTCTCATCCTGTGCTGTACTTTCCAGACCGAGACTCTGTGGGCCCCCAGCCCCCTCTGCCTCCGGGCCTACCCCCCGGCCACTATGACTCACCCAAGAACAGCCACATCCCCGGACATTATGACCTGCCTCCAGTACGGCATCCCCCATCACCCCCACTTCGACGCCAGGACCGGTGAGGAGCCAGGATGGTGTGGCAGAGGCTACCACACCTGGCTGTTGCTGCCGAAGGCTGGGGACAGAGCCTGGTGTACCCTGCCAGGAGCAGGGAGTGGACCGGCAGGCCATGAACACGAACAACGCTTAACGGAGCAAGTGAATGGAGAGACGGGAGCCTCGTTCCCGGGTTCTACCGTGGGAGACCCTGGTCAGCAGGAGGCCTGGCTCCCTTTCCCACCCCACTGCTCCCAAGGCCTCCAGGGCCCTGTGTACATAAACTGGTGGGTAGAAAGTTGCTAGGTAACTCTGATTCCAGACTGATTTCAAACATGTGTGGGGGAACCTTTTCTGTGCACGCTCGGGCGGGGCTCCGTGTGTGTGTGTTTCTGTGATTTTGGAAGGGTGCCGAGCACAGGTCGTCCTAGGGCACTAACTATGTAGGAGGGAGATGGACCCAACCCAATTAACTCTGTGCTGAGCCACCTGTGTGCTCCGACCGCTATAGACTGAATAAGTTGGGGACTTCCCTAAAGGGTGGCATTTCCATGGGGTGACAACACAGAGCTCAGACGTGGGAAGGTACCAGGGGCAGCAGTGCAGGGTGGGTGGGGCCGAGGGGGCTGCGGAGGCTGGAGACAGGATATTAGGAGAGAATATACAGGCACGCCTCCATTTATTGCACTTCACAGGTAGTGGAATTTTTAAAGAAATGGAAGGTTTGGGGAAATATAGGTGACAGCAATAGGTTAAGAAAAGCCAAGCAAAGAAATTGAAGATCTGTGTCAACACTGCTTTAAGCAAGTCTGTTGGTACCATTTTCCCAAAAGCATGTGCTCACTTTGGGTCTCCGCATCACATTTTGGTAATTCTTGCAGTATTTCAAACATTGTCATCATTATTATATGTGTTATAGTGATCTGTGATCCGTGATCTTTGATATTATTGTAATTGTTCTGGGGCGCCATGAACCGCACCCATGTAACATGGCAAGCTTAACCAATAAACGTTGCATGCGTTCTGACTGCTCCACCGACCAGCCGTCCCCCCGACTCTCTCCCTCTCTGAGGACCTCCCTATTCCCTGAGACACAACAATATTGAAATGAGAGTTAATTAATAACCCTACAAGGGTCTCTAGGTGTTGAAGTGAAAGGAATAGTCACACCTGGAGATGTACAAGGAGATTAATGTTGATTGCGTGCTTGCTAATACAGTACCCATTCTTCAGCCTGTGGATTAAGGAGTAATTTTGATTTTCAAGTCTTATTATTATTATTATTATTATTTTGAGATGGAGTTTCGCTCTTGTTACCCAGGCTGGAGTGCAATGGCGCGATCTCGGCTCACCGCAACCTCGGTCTCCTGGGCTCAAGCAATTCTCCTGCCTCAGCCTCCCTAGTAGCTGGGACTACAGGCGTGCACCACCATGCCCAGCTAATTTTTGTATTTTTTAGTAGAGACGGGGTTTCACCATGTTGACCAGGATGGTCTCGATCTCTTGACATCGTGATCCACCTGCCTCAGCCTCCCAAAGTGCTGGGATTATAGGCGTGAGCCACAGCGCCCAGCCAGCAATGAGTAGTTTTAAATTAAGGAATGTGCGGCCGGGCGCGGTGGCTCAAGCCTGTAATCCCAGCACTTTGGGAGGTCGAGGTGGGTGGATCACGAGGTCAAGAGATCGAGACCATCCTGGTCAACATAGTGAAACCCCGTCTCTACTAAAAAAAAAAAAAAAAAAAAAAAAAAAAAAAAAAAAAAAAAAATTAGCTGGGCATGGTGGCGCGTGCCTGTAATCCCAGCTACTCAGGAGGCTGAGGCAGGAGAATTGCCTGAGCCCAGGAGGCGGAGGTTGCGATGAGCCGAGATCGTGCCATTGCACTCCAGCCCGGGTAACGAGCGAAACTCCATCTCAAAATAAAATAAAATAAAATAAAAATAAATAAATAAATTAAGGAATGTGCATTGGACTGGGTGCTGTGGCTCATGTCTGTAACCACAGCACTTTGGGAACCCGAGGTGCGAGGATCACTTGAGGTCAGGAGTTCAAGACCAGCCTGGCCAACATGGTGAAACCCCACCTCTACTAAAAATACAAAACTTAGCTGAATGTGGTGGTGCGTGCCTGTAATTCCAGCTACTAATGAGGCTGAGGCAGGAGAATTGCTTGAACCTGGGAAGCAGAGGTTGCAGTGAGCTGAGATCACGCCACTGCACTCCAGCCTGGGCGACAGAGTGAGACTCCATCTCAAAAAAAAAAAAAAAAAAAAAAAGAGATATATATATTTTTGAGGCATAATGCTATTGCACAGTTAACAGACTACAGTATAAATATAATTTTATATGCACTGAGAAAAAAAAAGTGGCGTGACTCACTTTATTGCCATATTAGCTTTATTCCGGTGGTCTGGAGCCCAACCCTTAGTATTTTGGGGGCATGCCTTTATTCAAATGGGATCCAGCAGGGCAGAATCATCAGGGTCTAGAGCAGGAGTCAGGTGATGACTTTGAATCCCAGATTTGTAAGGAGTGTGACTCACCTTATTAACTCGTTAGCCGATTAACTGAGTTCCCAGAGATTCCCCCCCCCCCCAGACTAAACAGGTGGGGGTCGAGAATAGAAACTAGCACCACACCAACCAGATGGGTTTCTCTAGGCTCCTTCCACCAGGTGCCCTCTCCTTACTGGACAGGTGGGTGGACGCTGGAGAGTGGACCTGCCCACACCTGGATTCTCCCTGGTGTCCTCCGACTGCCCACAGCTGAGATCCCTACCCCGCGCGGTCCGCCCGCTCCCCCCGGCTCAAGTCCAGGGTGACTTCGGATCACCCGCCCTCGCCCTATCCCCGTGCCCGCTTCGGTCCTGTCTGGGATCCACTCGTTTCCCTCTGCCATGGCTCCGCGCATGTCCTGGGTCACTCTAGCCCTTCTCCTTTAGCACAGGCTCGGCCGGCCCTGGCCCTCCTGGGCCCAACAGCTCCCGCGATCTCCGGCCGCCCCCGCCCTGCCGGTTCCGCCGGCCGGGCCCGCCCCTCCCGCTCTCGCTCCGCCCCTCCCGCTCTCGCTCCGCCCCTCCCGCTCTCGCTCCGCCCCCCCGGCTCTCGCTCCGCCCCTCCCGCTCTCGCTCCGCCCCCCGGGCGCTCCTCTCGCCTTGCTCTGCCCTGCGGCGCCCCCTGTCTGCCCCGCGTGCTCTCTGCGGTTGCCCCTTGCCCGCGGGCCCGCCCGCCTCGCGCGGTTGTCTTGGAGAGGGACGCGTAGGCGACGCCACTGCGGTCGGGTCGGATCCGGTTCCTGGACGCGGAACAGAGACCCCCTGATTCAGCCACCCCCAGAGTGAGCCGCATAGAGTGCAGTTCTACCTTCCCGCCCCGACGAGGGTGCCAGAGACGCTGCGGACAACACCAGCATGTCGAGCGAGCAGAGCGCCCCGGGGGCCTCGCCCAGGGCCCCGCGTCCGGGGACCCAGAAGTCGTCTGGCGTGGTGACCAAAAAGGGAGAGCGCGCGGCCAAAGAGAAGCCGGCGACCGTTCTGCCTCCCGTGGGCGAGGAGGAGCCCAAAAACCCTGGTACGCTGGTGCGGGGGTTGGGGTATCGGGCCTCCAGGCTGCCTCTTTCCAGGTTCCCACTCGATACTCGCTGCTCGATGGCTATGGCTGAACTCACATATACCCAGGTTGAGTTTCTGAATCTCGGCTTGATAGATGTTTGAATGGAACTTGATCTTAAAGAACCCACGCTTTGGTTTGGCATGCTGACAAATACCAATAAGATGTGATAAGATAGACAAGAGAGGAAGGCCTAGGGGTGAGGGCACGGGGTGGGGGATGCCAGGAGGTGCATTTGGGCAGAGTTTATAGATGTTCATTCATTGATTCAACAATTACTTTCCAAATGCCAGCCACGAGGCCAGGCATGTCACAGAAGAGAACGAGAGGGACACAGCCCTGCTCCCATGGGGTTTACACCCTCTGGGAAAAGAAAACTAATAGAATGGTGTAAGTAGAGGTGTGGCCCTTTTTGTTGCAAGTGATAGAACCCCAACCAAACTAAGCAGGGAGGGGAAATGTATCAGAAGACTTCTTGATACAAGTCTGCCAGCTTCAACGTTACCGGACAAGAACTTGCTGTCTCTGGAATCGAAGCAAAAAACTTGGGAAAAGCCTCTGTTCGCCAGGTGCTATCTCCTCGTCAGTGCTGGTGGGTGGGGAAGTAATTACAAGAGCTGGGGAAAGAGCATCTTCTGGAAGGGAAGACCAGACAGTATAGAATCCCCTACAGGTATGAAGCCAGTTACATTAAACACACACACACACACACACACACGCAACATGGCTGCTGTATAGAAAATGGGGTGGAAGGAGGCGATTTCAACAGCTTAGTCTGGGGACAGTGGGAGTTGGGATAGGACAGTGAGCTTCGTGAGGGGTGCTTGGGTTAGGCTCCTCAGAGAAACACTTTGAAGGTACAAGTAATAAGAGTTGGTGAAGGAATGGACAGGGTGGGGAGTGAGGGACAGAGCAAGAATGATTCTCAGGCTTCTGGACTGGGCACGGTTTGGGAGGAGGTGCCACTTATGGGATGGGAAAGCCCGAAGGAGGTGCATGTAAGGGAAGAGCTCCAAGGGGTGATGCCAGCTGGACAGCTGGACACATGGGTCAGCAGTGCCTAGGAGAGGTCAGCGGTGGAGTTGCGGCTTTGGGAGCTGCTGATGATCTGGCATAGTTAAGTCCTGGCAATGAGAGAGACCCCTTCTATAAACAGAGAAGAGCAGAGGGCTCAGGACCCAGCCTGACAGGTTGTAGAAGAGGAGGAGCTGGCAGGGGAGTCTGAGCAGCCAGCAGAGAGGGAGGAGAGAATGGGAGTGACGCCTGCACAGGACCTGGAGAGGCAACATGGAGGTCACGGTGGCCTTAGCAGACACCGCGGTGTGCTGCGGCAGGGGCAGATGTGGGCTCGCTGATGGCCCATATAGAAATGTGTGGGGATTTAGAAGCAGTCCTATCTAATGGCTTCTATTGCTCAAGAAGCTATGAGCTGAGACCATTAGTGAGCATGAAGAAGGGGTGTTGGAGCAGAGGAGAGCTGTGCTGTCTGACAGGTGCTCAGGTGCAGAGAGCCCGTTTCCACCGCGCAGGCGGCGCCGTTCTCACGGTTTGAGAGCAGGGCTTCCCTATAGGCGCTGTCGGACCAGGTGCTTCAGCATCTTCTGGGAAGTTGCTAAAAATGCAAAATCATGGGCCTCACCTGGGCTACAGAATCAGAATCTCCGGGGATAGGGCCCAGGAAGTGGTTTTAACAGGCTCTCCAGGTGATTCTTAAGATGTTAAAGTTTGAAAATCTCTGTTCTTGAGAAGGGAGGTATGAGTGAAGCAAGGAGGCGTGAGGGGCTCTCCCAGCAGAGGGAAGTTTGGGAGGGCTGGGAGGTGTGCAGGAGCCAGCCAGCCCAGGGGGCACTGCAACTTCACTATGCCTTCTCCCACCTGCTTCGTCCATTTCGCTGTGCACCTGGGGTCCCGCTGATGGCCAGACACAAGAGGAACGTGCCTCTCACAACTTTCCCCATGAACCCTCGAAGCTCTCTTCGGAGCCAGAAAGAGCAAGGATCTCTTGAAGACTCAGAGTCTCAAGCTCACATAGCACCGCCCTCAGGATGAGAGGGGGTGGGCAAGTGTAAATTAATATAACTCACATATGAGTTAGTATTTCTAAAGCATTTTATGGATGCGAGGAAGTGCCATATAAACACACTGGACAGAGGAAGTGTTAAATAATAGCGTGGTTCTGATGCACTTGGTCGTATGTGTAGGGAAGGGGTGGGAATAGAAAGGAGCTCACGTCGGGCCTTCGCGTCTCCCTCCCAGGGACCCTGAGCAGTTCCAGCAGGGAAGGAACACTTAGGGACACCAGGAGAGGCGGAGGCCAGGCTGGGAGTGGGGAGCAGGGGTGGCAGTGGCTTTGACCTGAAGAGGCGACACCATTGTCTACCATGCACGCCGCTAGTCCCCTTTCTTCCAAGCATTTGCAAGTTGCTAGTTCCCCGTTTTTCCAGGCATTTGCAAGTTCAATGGCTGTAAAGATGCCGGTCTGAGGAGGGGCGCCAGAGCCAGGGGTGGGCGCGGCCCCTTCTCTCACGCCCCTGCCTGCCCCCACAGAGGAGTACCAGTGCTCAGGGGTCCTCGAGATCGACTTCGCCGAGCTCTGCACGAGGTCGGGCTACACGGACTTCCCCAAAGTTGTCAACCGGCCCCGCCCTCACCCGCCCTTTGTCCCCTCCGCCTCTTTGTCAGAAAAGGTCACCCCAGGTGAGTGACAGTGGAGCTCCCCGGGGCCTACCTGGGCCGCCTCGACCATCCTCATCCTCTCTTCCCAAGCCAGTAGAATGGTGGGACGTGGGACGGTGTGTGTTTGAATGGGGGGACTCGACCAGGCCGGTGAGGAGGGGGGAGGTGTCTCCCTGTCTTTCTTTCCAAATCCCAGCAGAGGCGCGCGTGGCTGGAGAGGCAGCTCCCGCAGGCCGGTGCCTCCCACGCCTGCAGTGCCCCCCAATCCCACCTGGGCACCCGGGGGCCGGCAATGCGTGGGGCGCAGGGAGGCGGCTGCTCCCCTCGCTCCTCACCTCTTCCAGAAGACCCACGGCTGTCGGGGTCCTGCAGCCTTAACAGTCTGGAGAGCAAATACGTGTTCTTCCGGCCCACCATCCAGGTGGAGCTGGAGCAGGAGGACAGCAAGTCGGTGAAGGAAATCTACATCCGCGGTGAGCCCGAGTCCCCTGCCCGTCCCCGCTCCCTCCCGCTCCCCAGCGCCTCCCAGGCCTGAGGCACCTGCCTCCTCTTGGCCCGCAGGTTGGAAAGTTGAGGAACGGATTCTGGGTATTTTCTCTAAATGCCTGCCCCCACTCACCCAGCTACAGGCCATCAAGTGAGGGACATTGGGGGGATGGGCGGGAGGCCCGCATGAGAGGTGGGGCTCCTGGTGGCTTGGGAGAGAGAACCAAGGGGCACGGGAGACCCTGAAGACTGTGGGAGGTGGGGGTGGGGGATGCGGAAGGGGGTCGCTGGAAGGATGGTGTGGGAAGCGTTTTCCAGTAGGAGGGGACCTCCAGCTCTGTGTTTCTGCACTTCCCGCCCATGCCAGCTTGTGGAAGGTGGGGTTGACAGATAAGACCCTGACCACCTTCATCGACCTCCTGCATCTCTGCTCATCCACACTCAGGTCAGCAGACCGGGAGGCCCCCAGTGCCTGGATGGCCTGGATGTGCGGGTGGTCAGAGAGGAGCAGTGTGGGCATGGAAGTGGCTGACTCCTGTGGGCCTGGCTAGCATCCCTGTGAATCAGAAGCCGGCAATGTCTGTTGGATCATGATACCCCCATCAGACAAGAAGCCAGGTCTGCTTCTCTGCCCACACCAGTATCCAAAGAGCCTGAGCTTCCAGGGCTCGTCCTCTCCTCTGCATCAGTCCCATTACCCTCCACTCCCTCCCCAGAGGTTCTCTCTCTCCTTCATGGCTGCCTGGAGCCCTGGTCCTGTATCAGAGGCTGGTAAGACAGAGTTCTTATCCTCCAGAAACTCGCAGTCCAGTGAGTGAGAGAAAAGGACACAAGAATAAGTACTGCAGGGCAGTGTGGAGACTGGTGATGGAGGACTGGTTCATCAGGGGAGGGAGCTGGTCAGAGAGAAGCGCCACCCCACTTTATGGGGCAGGAAGACCTGGAAGACTGCCTGGAGGAGGTGGTACTGAGCTGAAGAAGGCCTGGGAGCAGGCCAGAAAGGGAATTAGGAAAGGGCATTCTTACATGGGAAGGAGCAGGAGCAAGGCATGAGGCAGTGTGACTACAGTTGTGGTTGGGAGTGTTAGTGGAGAGGCTGATTTGGCCCCGCCGCTTCTCCACGCTCCCACAGCAGCTTGCCCTCTCTTGCTTCACGGGGGCACTGTTCCTGCAGTGGCTTGCCTGTCTTCCTCCAGCGGATGGCATGGACGCTCCTTGAGAGCAGGGACTGTGTCTTCTTCAGCTGGGGGTCCCCAGCACTCTGTGCAGAACACCATGAAACATATTTCCTTCCATCATGGTAATTAACTAGCAGAAAACAACTATATGAATTCATCTGTAAATAATGTGTAAAAGTAAGTCCTCGCAACATAAAAAAATTAAACTGAATGTAACTGAGTTTATGTCACAGATGAGGCAGCCTGAAAAGTTGAACAAAATAAGAAATTGCGAGAGCAAATTTTTACATAGAGAAATTTCTGGCCATTCATTCAGTTTTTGCTGTGACTTAGAACAGGACCGCCTTTCTCACAGCACTGTTAGAGAAGCCACTGCCATGTAGAGGGTTATGTCTTAGTTATCTACTGCTGTGTGACAAATTAACCCCGAGATTCAGTGGCTTAAAAGAACACACATGTGTGATCTCATAGCTGCTGTGAGATGACCTGGGGGTGGGCTGGCTGATGGAGCTGGCCCAGGGTTTGAGGTTGCGTACAGCTGCTGACTGCGACTGCAGTTAACCTCAAGGACCAACTGCGGTGGATAATCTACCTCCAGACTCGCTTGTGTGGCTGCCTGGGCCTCTCCACAGGCTGGCTGAGTGTCCTTACCACATGGCAGCTGGCCATCTGAGAGAGTGCCAGGGAGCACTCAAGACGGAAGCCACGGCCTTTGTAGCCTAAACCTGGAAGTGCTGTCCCATCTCTTCTGCTATGTTCTGTTCATTAGAAGTGAGTCACTTCTTTTTTATTTATTTATTTTTGGAGATGAGTCTTGCTTTGTTGCCCAGGCTGGAGTGCAGTGGCACAATCTCGGCTCACTGCAACCTCTGCCTCCTGGGTTAAAGTGATTTCTCTGCCTCAGACTCCCAAGTAGCTGGGATTACAGGCAGGCACCACTACATCCTGCTTTATTTTATTATTTTTATTTTTAGCAGAGATGGGGTTTCACCCTGTTGCCCAGGCTGGTCTCTAACTCCTGAGCTCATGCAATCCAACCTCCTCAGCCTCCCAAAGTGCTGGGATAACAGGTGTGAGCCACCGTGCCCGGCCAGAAGTGAGTCACTTATAATGTGAAGTCCACACTCAAGGGGAAAGGATGGCACAGAGGTGTGAGTTCCAGGGGCGGGGACCACCGAAGGCCATCTTAGAGACCACCCTACCACGGGTCGCCAGCTTTGTGGAGCAGCCCCTTCAGATGGCCACACCTCTGAATTTTTAGTCTGGGGAATTGTCACATATATTTTCTATATTGGGGGGCAATCCTTCGACTCTGTTTCCCAGCTGCTTCCCAGAGACCCGCACTTCCTCTCTGTTCCCCTCCCTTACCTGGCCTCAGTGGTACCTTCTGGTTCTCAGATCTCCCCTTCCCTCAGGAAGGTGTCTCTGGAGGGGAACCCACTGCCAGAGCAGTCCTATCACAAGCTCATGGCCTTGGACAGCACGTGAGACTCCCTGCCCTCACCCCCTTCCTCTGGGCCTGTCTTGAAATCCCAAGCCATTTTTAGTCCCCAGCCTTCCTTGTCCCCCTACCGTCTCGGCAAGGGCCCTTGATTCTTGCCCCTACATCCTCAGACCAGACGGCTCCTCAAGCCGTCAAGTCTCCCAAATTCCAGCGGACGCCCTGCACCGAGTTTCCAGCGACCCATATTCCCCCTCCGGCTGCCCAGGATCGCGCACTTGTCTCTGCGCAACAACAACATCGATGACCGCGGGGCGCAACTCCTGGGCCAGGCGCTGTCCACGCTGCACAGCAGCAACCGGACCCTGGTCTCGCTCAACCTGGGCTTCAACCACATCGGGGACGAGGGCGCGGGCTACATCGCGGACGTGAGTGCGCAGCGGGGAGAGACCCGCTGGGAGCAGGGGCGGCTCGGGCGGCTCACGCCTCCCTGACCACCCCTTTAGGGCCTCCGGCTGAACCGTTCCTTGCTCTGGCTGTCCCTGGCCCACAACCGCATCCAGGACAAGGGCGCCCTGAAGCTGGCGGAGGTGGGTGTGCCGACCAGGTGGGTCCGGGACGAGGACTGGCCGGGGGGAGCCGACCCTGACTCCCCTGGCCTCCGACCTTGGGGCGCCCGCCTTCCGCAGGTCCTGCGACCCTTCGAGCTGACGCACACCGAGGTGGTGGAGCGCCGGCGCCTCCTGCTGGAGAAAGGGACGCAGGAGCGCTCGCGATCGGTGAGGAACCCCCAGGCCCCAAGGACCAGCGGAGAGGCCCTCTAACCCTCGAACCCACTTCCCAAGTTTTGCTTTTCAGCAAACTGGCCATCCGGTTAAATCTCCATCCTCTGTCTCGACTGTGTTTCCCTCCGACTGCTGCGCAAACGTTTGCCAAGCCCCTGCTGGGCGGGCTCTAATTGCAGAACCACCCTATGGGCGGTGGAGTGTATTGGTTAAGAGACGACACTAGATTAAGACCATCTGGACCTGAAGTCCAGCTCATCCATATCCTAGCTTGTGACCTTGGGCATGTTACTAAACTTCTTAACTTCTTCTTCTTCTTCTTTTTTTTTTTTTTTAATGGTAGAATATTTTGCTTTATTTCATTATGTGCAGGATATTTGGGATAACTAAACTTCTTAACTTCTTTTTTTTTTTCTTCTGAGATGGAGTCTGGCTCTGTTGCCCAGGCTGGAGTGCAGTGGTGCAATCTTGGCTTACTGCAACCTCTGCCTCCAGGGTTCAAGCTATTCACCTGCCTCAACCACCTGAGTAGCTGGGATTACAGGTGTGTGCCACCAGGCCTGGCTAATTTTTGGATTTTTTAATAGAGATGGGGTTTTGCTGTGTTGACCAGGCTGATCTCGAACTCCTGGTCTCAAGTGATCCGGCCCCTCTTGGCCTCCCAAAGTGTTGGGATTACAGGCATAAGCCACTGTGCCCCGCCTGTTACTTAACTTCTCCTTGCTTCAGTTTTTTCATCTGTAAGTGGGGATAACTGTACCTATTTCATGACTATTGAGAGGATTTAATGACTTAATTCCAGCAATCCATTTAAAATAGCACCTGGCACTTAGCTCAATAAAAGTTAGCTGCTATTTCCCTCCCACCCTCAGTATGAGAGTCTGAGATCCTGCCTCACCCTTCATCTCACCCCCACCCAGGTCCCTCTGCTATTTCTATTTCTTCCCCAAAGCATCTAACCCCAGAGGAGTCCATTACAAATTATTTTAGCATTTAGGCAGGAAGGTGGGTGGGAGGGTGCTGTCAGCTCCACTGCTCCCCAAGTACGGGTACAGCTACCTTTCATGCTCCCGTTGAGGAAGGGGCTCTGGCTTCTTCCTCCCTCCCTTCCCATTTGTGAGCACAGCCCTCCTCCTCGAGACACGGAGACTCCAAAACAGACCGTGAGAAGAGTCAGATGGTAGGGATCAGCAACAGCGCACTGGTGGACAAGACAGACAAGACGCAGGCAATGAAAACCCCTAAGGGCCTGGGCAAGAAAAAGGAGAAATCATGGGTAGGTGTGCAATGGGACAGAGCCTGGGTGCTGGATGGACAGCGGAGGGGGCTTCCATCACGTGCAGAGGCGGTGGAGGGAAGAAGGCCACATGGGCCTTTGAATTCCCCCTAAGGCCTCCGGTCCTAACCTGCTCCTTCCCTCACCACTGCCCATCCCCTCCGGAGGAGGGACTTGACTTCTCTTCTCACATTCTCCACAGGAATTGACCAAGAAAGAGGAGAAGTCAGGGGCTGGGCAGTCGCCCACACAAGGAACCCCTAAGAAAGATGACGCCACAAAAGCAGGCAAGGGGAGTAAGTGCAGGCGCCCCTGGGCAGCACTTTCCCAGCGGAGGAGGAAAGAATGCTGGGCAGGGTGCAGGAGGCTGTTCTGGGCCTGGGCGCGCCTGCCTGGAGCTCACCTCACCAGGTCTCTCTGGGCCTGATTTCCTTCTCACAGTGGAATGATGTCCTGAGCCACTGCTCTCTACATCCCCTCTGTCGGAGCTGGTGCTCTGTGGCTCTGTCTTCAAAGAACCCAATCACCTAACTGGGGTCCCCCTCCAGCCATTTCTTTTTTCTTTTTCTTCTCTTGTCTTTCTTTTTTCTTTTTTTCTTTTTTTGAGATGGAGTCTCACTCTGTCACCCAGGCTGGAGTGCAGAGGTGTGATCTTGGCTCACTGCAATCTCCACCTCCTGGGTTCAAGCAATTCTCTTGTCCCAGCCTACCCAGTAGCTGGAATTACAGGCATGCACCACCATGCCCTGCTAACTTTTGTATTTTTAGTAGAGAAGGGGTTTTACCATGTTGGTCAGGCTGGCTGAGAACTCCTGACCTCAGGTGATCCTCCCACTTTGGCCTCCCAAATTGCTGGTATTACATGTGTGAGCTACCACGCCCGGCCCCCTCCAGCCATTTCTACTGCACCCAAACCCATGGTTGGGGGGTGTCTTTGCCCCACCTAGCCTGTTCTGTCTGGGGAGGGAGTGTGGGTGGTATCAGAAATGTGCACTGTGCATTCCGGCTCCTCTTCTGGCCCCAGAGGTAACCATCCCTGAGCAGAAGCCAAGCAAGATAAAAGGGATCAAGATCGGGAGCAGAGAGAAGCGCAGCCTCCTCCCAGAGTCGGAGGTAAGCTGCAGGGAGGAATGGAGGCAAAGGGCACACCCCTGGGGTCCCAGGCTTGCCTGGACCTCTCATCCCAGCCCCTCCTGGAACGTGGTCTTCAGCCCCATGCTGTGGCAGCAGCCATTTACTTTCCAATTTGTCCTCCACTCCTGTCCCAACCTCACTTGAAACCCGCTCCCATCTCACCCTGGGCTTCTGTGGGAATCACGGGAACCAGCCCCTTCTGCTTTTCCTTGCCTGTTAATAGCCCACACTTCGGATCCTCTGTCTCAGCTCAGCCAGGCTGCTCCCCTAGAGGCCCACAGTTCATCATCGCCACCTCCATACTCGCTTGGACAGTTGCATGGGAACAAAGCATCCTCTTTTTTGCCCCTCTCAGTAGGTCTCTGGGGAAGGTGGGGCATTTTTATAGTCATGGCACCGCCCTATGCTACCCTGTGCATGGGTCCTTCTTCAGACCGCTTTTGCCTCTGGATCTTCTCTGCCCCCTTTCAACTTGGACCACCTTGCTCCTTGCATTGGAAATCTTCCTGGGCTGCCTCCAGTGCTCCTGCCGCCCCCCAGCCCTCGGTTCTGTCAGCTGCCTGAGGGTCTGCCTCTCTGTATTTTTCTCTTCCATCGGAAGACCCCCTGCAAATCCTAGGCAGGGAAGGGGCCCTCTGGCTTTCAGGAGTCTTCGCTGGCACCCAAGACAAAATCTTATAAAAAAGGCCCTTCAGAGTGCGGAAGGGGGTGGGGTTGCCTTTCAATTCCCATTTTTCGTCTCTGCCTCTGTCTCGATCAGGCTGCTGATTGTCACTAGGACTATTGCAATTTCTTTTCATCCTGCTGTCATTGTCACTTCCCTCCTATCCATTCTCCTTATTGCTTTAGGTGTTGGGAAACACTTAGCAACATCTGAATGCCACATACTGTTTCACACCTCCAGAACAAAAAGAAAGCACCTGCTTTCTTTGCCTAGAACACCTTTCCCATCCTCATCTGACAATATCTTGTGCATCCACATTTCAGCTCACCGCCCTCCTCAGCCAGGAGACCCCTTCTGGCCTGGCCTAGGTATCCCTTTTCCAGCTCCCACAGTGCCCTGAGCTTACCTCTGTCAGCGGTCACTCTAGATCACATTACTCTTTCACTTTCTGGCTCCCCCATACAAAGGAGCTTCTTGAGGGTATGGATTATTTATTTTTGTATCCCCAGCACCTAGGACAAAGCCTGGAGCATAGCCGGCAGTCAAAACATGTATGTTGAATGAATGAATGAATGGCCCGTTGACCAGCTCCTCTGCTGTCTGCTGCAATTAGTATTCTGCTTTAGCAGCTGGTTGTTGAGGCTACTGAGGTGATCAACCCTCTCCTGGAGCCAGTGGAGCACCGAGCTGGGAAAGTTTTCATGCCTGGGAACAAGGTCCTTTTGCACCTCAACCTTCTCCGTATGTCTGCCAACCTCCCCTGTCTTTCTGCCCTGAGGCGCTGTCCTGTCTGAGGGTGCCTATCCTGACTCCGCAGAGCAGACCTGGTCCTCCCATCTTTGGGCTACATGTCCCCCAAGGCTCTCTTGCACAGGGCTTGGGGAGCCAGGGGAAGTGCTGAGTCTGGGAGGAGACTGAGGACAGGCGATGAGTCATGAGGGGAGTTAGAGAGATGGGGAAGGGGAGAGGGAAGAAGAGGAAAAAGAGTGAGGGACAGTCAGGGAATTACAGGAGAGCTGGGTGAAGGGCCAGGTCAGGGAAAGGTGGGCCACGGCCAGTGAGTCTGGAGTGGGGAGCTGTGGGAACTGGGCTGCTGGGGGTGTCTGGTGTGTCAGGTGCCAGAGAGGCCTGTGGCGTTCAGAGATCACCTCTCTGCATCTTCCACCAGGGAACCGCATCACAGAGGTGGGGCTGGAGGGCTTCCTCGCCACGGTGCAGCACCAGCTGCAGTTCTCCAAGGCCAAGAGTGTGTCCAAGGGTCCAGTGGGGCTGCTGTGGCTGTCCCTGGCTGTGAGTCCCTTTCACTCTCTCCTGCCAAAGGAGAGCTTGCCCCTATCAGCTGTCACACTAGAGAGCTGCTGCAGGAGGGTCTCTCTCCCCGTTTTCAAGGAAGGTCTATAGCTTCTCTGCTTCTTTTTAAAAAATCAGAAGAAAATCTCCACTCCTCTTGCTGAAAGATCAACAGTATTAATCACTTTTTCTGCAAGTCTCCCAGCCCTTAACCCACCATTTTTTTTTTTTCTCCCAGAGCTCCAATCTTCACTCTCCTTGTCAGATGTCAACCTTCCTTTTCCTCTTTTCAGAAAAATTGCTTCGCTCCACAATGTCCTGCGTATGCCAAGATCCAGGAACTGATGTTGCCAAGGGACCCCATTAAGGTCAAGCTCAGGGAGGACGAGGCCATGGCTTTCTTCCCCTAGCCCCTCCCACCTGCTTGCCTCTGAGCCACAGAAGCACCTCCTGTCCCTGTGTGGACTGACCTCCCCGGGGGAGTTCTCAAGACCAATAACAAAGCCTGTTGCTATTCTTTTCCTTGATGTTGTCTGAAAACTTCTTCCAGAACTGCTTAGAACATTTGGATTTTGTGTGTCTGTCCATGTTACATGGCCAGGAATGGCTAAAAAGTGATGGTCTGCATTACAGTTCTGCTGGGGATGATCTCAGCTCCCTGGCCTTAGCTAGCCAGGAACATTGCCTTTCTGCCTCCTGGGGGCTAGTTCTTTCTGGCTCTGGCAATAGCCATTCCCCCACTGTGTTGCCTAGGGGACATGGATTAGGTCAGCGTTTGCATTCAGAAAGATCTGGGATAGGGATTAGTAACTGACACACACAGGCTTGGGAGAAGGCGTGGAAGCAGGAGCAGGTAAAGCAGAGGGACGGAGCACACGGGCTCCACACCCGCTCCCTTCTGCCTCCCTGCCTGGCTGGCCCACGTGTTTGACTGGTTTGGAGGAGCAGTAAAGGGCTCAGGTGAAGAGAATGAACAAAGGCTTGGCAGGCCACTTTGGAGAGGGTGCTGAACTCCCAACATCTACACAGCAAAGGCCAAGCATTGAACATGAACTCTAGTAACACGGCCTGCAGAAGTCAGCAATCTGAAACCAGAGGTGTGAGGTTCCTGAGCCCAGTCAGGGGCCCCAAACCTTTACCCTTCAGTGCTGCCTCCGCTGAGGTCCCCTGCCAGTGCCCAGAGAGCATAGGATGGCTTCTGGGGAGCCTCCCTGTAACCTACAGGAATGTTTGAGAAGGCGCAGACAACACCGTTCCACATTCTCTAGTCCCACTTCCCTCATTCCACTGCCTCTGCCTACCTAGAGTTCCCTTGTCCTGCCATCTTACTAGGTGGCTCAGTGGCACCTGGGCCTGTCTCCTGCCTCAGTGCCTGGAGCATTCCTGGTCTCACTGCCTCAGCGCCTGGAGCACTCCTGGTCTCACTGCCTCAGCTATCTCTCTGCAGGTAGCTGTGGAGTGAGCTTCTCCAGGGAAAACCCATCATTTCTTTGAATTCCCAACACTGAACGCATTGAGGTGCTGGATGACGGTCAGTCACTCTAGCTTCTGCTGGGAACCCTGCCATGTCCTCTAGAGCTTCGGTGACCCCTTCAGCCCATATCCTTATCTCCACCCTTCACCAGTAATGACTCCTCTATCAGTTCTGATGCCCAACTAGACTGTAACCTAACGAGGACACAGCTGAGGATTGTGAGAGGTACAGGAGTCAGGGTATTGGATATTTAGGGCTGGAAGAGAATTTGTCACTGGAATCCAACACTGAACGCCAGGAGACAGGGGTGGTATGGCTACAGTCTTGGTGATGTGGCTGTGTCTGTGGGATGTGGCTGGGGATGACAGTGAGGAACTGGCTGGGCCTGAGGGAACCCTCCTGCTTAGTTTTGGCTTTTAAAGTACTGAAGCTCATTGAGGGCAGCTCATGAGACCCCTTGACTCAGGGTCCACTAGCTCCTTTATGTATATATGTGTGTGTGTGTGTGAGTGTGTGTAACTGAGCTCAGTGTTTTGTCATGTTTTCTCCATGGGGGTTGTATAACTTCAGTTTGCCCAGCCCTCAGTTCAGTGAGTGCACATCTGAAGCTCTGGGAGGGAAGAGGCAAGATCGGGGTCTGGGGGTGGGAGGGCTCCCTCTGGATCCCACTATCCAATCCTAACCAGTCTTACAGGGAACAAACACTGTATCTTTTATCACAGCGATTCCAAGAAACACACACACCACCATTGAAGAATATTTAACTTTTCTTAAAAAAAAATCTTAACCATGAAAGGAAGAAAATAAAAGAGTATACATCATCTTAACAGCAAAACAGTCATTTCCGTATCTATATTTTATATATTATATATATATATTTATATATATATATGTATATATACACCTAGCACAGTGTGTATATTCTATTCATCAGGGAGAGCTGGTGAGGATGTGGTGACGGGGCTGACGCTGCGGCGGCCCCTTGGATGGTCCTGGGTGAATTCAGGGACCTAGTATTCAGACCCCCTCTCCCCACCTCCTGGGGCCCAGTCTTCAGCTCCGTACCTGCTTCACTGGTTTTCTACAGGGACAGGGTGGGGAAGAGGGGACACAGGTGGGGCGAGAAACTCCCATGGTCCCATCTTGCCAAGATGAGGAGTCCAGGGAGGGAGGGAGCAGCTAGGCAGCAAGCTGTGGAGGGCAGGCTCTGGAGCCAGGTGGGACGGGGGGCCAGGTGCGTTGGGGAGCCAGGTGGGACGGGAGCCAGGTGGGATGGGGAGCCAGGTGGGACAGAAGCCAGGTGTGTTGGGGAGCCAGGTGGGACGGGGAGCCAGACTTTCCCACTCACAGGGACAGGGACACTCAGGCCTGGCTCCCCGTTTAGGCTTGATCCTGGGGCTGGGTTAACTAGGAGATACAAGTGAACCCCCTCTTCCCTTAGCAGCTCCTTCCATAACTGTCTCCAGCACTCCAGGAACAGGAACAAAAAAGGTCAATGTTATTTACAATAGCAAAGATGCACATACAATACATACATATTTATAGGACCAAAGTGACGACAGGGCGGGGAGGCACCCACCTCCGCCTGGGGTCTTGTGGAGAAAGAGGGGAGGAAGAAAGTGCGTTTACACAGAAGCCTCCTCCTCTCACTTGCATGTCTGAGGGCAGCGCACGTCCAGGCATGCACGCGTACGCGCATGTGTGGGGTGAGGGCAGCCATGGTGAGTGGGGGCCTTTCAGATGCAGTCAGCATGCTTAGGAGACACCAGGCTTAGAGGGTTGGGCTGAGGGAGGGAAAAGACACTGAAACTTGACTCTGATCTGAGCAGACCAAGCAACATGCGGGTCTCCCCCGAGGCCTTGGCTGGATCCTAGTTTCCCCAACTGCCTCCTCCACAGTGAGGAGTTAGGATCCCCCCACCCTGGGTCTGGTCTCAGGCCAGTCCCTGAAGGAGGAGTGGGGACGCAGAGGATTTGGTGGTTTGCACAGTTATGGTCCTGGTGACGCGGCTGCGTCTGCTGCGCTCTCTTCCAGGGGGGTGTCAGAGCCTGCGGGAGTAGGATGAAGGTGAGGCACTGGCCAGCCTGAGGCCACTTCCACATGTTTTGTCTAGAAAGCGTTCGGGCTCATGAGAGGAGCTCCTTCAGCACCTTCCCTCTCCTCCAGAAATCCTAGTTTCTTGTTGGGCTTGAGAAGGGCTATCTGCTGAACTGCATTTGCATCAGCCCCGAAAGCCCTTAGCTCAAGTAGGTATGTGCCAAGTCCTCCTGAGTTACAACACAGCCTGGCCCACCCAGTATGGTTCTGAACCATTTAATAAGCACGAGTGTTAGGCCAGCACTGCAGTGTGCACCTGCAATCCCAGCGGCTCCTGATCACTTGGGCCCAGGAGTTTGAGACCAGTGTAACATAGTGAGCCCTTATCTCCAATATAATACACACACACACACACACACACACACACACACACACACAGAGAGAGAGAGAGAGAGAGAGAGAGAGAGAGAGAGAGAGAGAAGAGAGAGAAAATAATTTAAAAAAGGAAAAAAGGTCTTGATGTGAGACCAGGCTCCTCCTGGTTTGTTACCTCCACAGCACAAGGAATAAGAAGGTTCAATTCGAAGCTCCCCATTTTGCGGGAAAGCGTCTGTGGGGTCCCTCTCTGAAGCTGAGGGAATGAATTCGTTTCACTCAAGGGGAAACCAGACTCTCAGAACCACCATCTCTTACTGCTTGGCAATGCGTCCTTACAAGTTGGGGGACTTCCCCCTCACGGTAGGTGCCGAGAGGGATCTGGCTTCACTCACCATCCTCAGGGCAGGGCCCCAGTTCATGGCTGTTCCTGGAGTCGGAAGCCAGGGGCTCCTTAGCGGGAGGTGAGAGGGAGCCATCTGTCCATCGAGCTGCTTCTGTGTGGAAACTGCCCACAGGCGTGGTGCCACCAGACGACTCTCCCCCCAGGGACTTGAGCAGCTCTCTGTGGGCCAGCTCCATGTCCTGGAAGAGTCGGCGGGGGAATGTGTGCTCAAGTCTTTCTATTCCTAGAAGGCCCCTGGGAAGGGGTCACACTCTGATCTGTGCTGGGCCTTGGGGAAGGAGGTGTGATTTAAGGGTGGCTGGGTGGGCTGGGGGAAGATCCCTGGGCCAGGACAGGATCTAGGGCTCATAGGGAATGGTTTTGGGGTGACGGACTGAAATCTTGCAGGGACAAGCCCTGTTTCCCTCACCTTGAGCCTGTTGAGCTTGAGGGTGAGCTGCTCAATGGTACGGAAGATCATTCCCACGTCCCTGAGGGCCAGGCTTGGGGGAGAGCAGCTGGGGCGTCTTGGATCTCCACTGCCTCCCTGCAGCTGAGGCTGAGGCTCCATCTGCCCTGCAGGGAGGCTGTCAGGCTGAGGGGGGCTCGTGGGTGCCCCTGAAAGGTCGGTGCTTGAGTCTAGGGGTCCTGCTGGCATGCTGACATAAAAGCAGTTCCCTGTCCCCACAAGAAGAGAAAAGTGATCAGGAGGCAAACAGAGAAGTTGGAGCTATCCCTCCCGCTCCCATGGGGTTCCCCAGCCGCCCGACAGCGCAGGCCAGGCAGCCCTCTCCAGGCGAACTCGGAGCACATGGGCCTTGCTCACTGTCTGCCAGCCCCCTAAAAGCCCTGCTCCCCAGCCTTTTCTAGATGGTACCTTGCTCAGTCTAGCCCCAACCTGGGGGAGATGCTGAGCAGTGAACTCAAGGGGGAAGTGTCAGGCTGCAGTGTTTCATTTGGGGAAACGGGAGTGGCTCCCCCTCCTTGAGTAAACAGATCAGGGGCTGGTTTCAGGCTCTTCTGAAAGGAGCAGGCAGCAGCCCTCTTGCCCTGCCTGACTCCAGCTCTAGATGAACTGCAGCCCTGCCCTGCTCCTCCTCTGCCATCCATGCCACGAGCCTCTGGAGGTCCCTTGACCCAACCAAGGGGCATCAGAGACAGCTGGAGGAAAGATTTGGAGGGTTCCTGACAGGCAGGAAGCTCAGAGAACCACTGTGGAACCTGGGAGGCCCTTTCAGCTGTTTTCCACAGTGACACTGGAGTGGCGTCTGGGGTGGGGAAGCAGCTGCTCGAGCATCAGGTGAAGGACACTGGGCTCCCGGCACCAGGCCAGGCTTCCCTGCCCCTCACAACTGCACACAGGTGTTTATCCCTGCTGCTCTGAACAGGAGCCTGGACAGGTGGCTTCTTAAGGCTGGATGGACAGCACAGGGCCTGTCCGCGTCCTTAGGTCCACATCTTCCTCCTCCCCTTTCCAGGCAGCTGAGGGAGCTGGTGTGTGTGTGTGTGACCGCGGGCAGGGGTCCGGCTCTGCCCTCAGGTCCCACACGCCAGTCCTGGCCTGTCCTTGGCTCCGAGGAGAAAGTTATTACCCGTGGCCTTTGTTCCGCTTTCCACTTCAGGCGGCTCAGGCTCTGACTGGCCACTCTCTGGTAGTGCAGGGACAACCTTGCTGCCTGCCACCTCAGCTGCACCGACACCACCACCACCAGGAAGAGGAGAGACCGAAAGACAAGGAAAGGGAAGGGAGAGCGAGCAGGAAGGAGAGAGGGTAGGAGGTGGGGGCAGGGGGAGGAGAAAACGGGAAGAACAAGGTGAACACAAGATCATACACGATGACATCCCAGGCAGCGCAGAGAACTTTCCACCAATTCACCGAGAGAGAGAAGGAAGGTCAGTTCCCAGAAACCCAGGAGACAGGCAGGCCTCGGGCAGATGGAACGAAAATGCTACTGGGAGGGAGGCAGAGCGGAGCCCCAGGGGAGGGCAGGAAGCCCCTGCCTCAAGACCCCCTAGCGTGGAACCCCACCCCGTGCGTGGGCTTTGTTCTGCCTTTCTTGCCACCCTCTCAGACTAGCCCACTCTTCCTGGGGTGGGGACCTTCCTCCCTGGGCTCACTACTTGGGCCGGGCAAACCTGTCTGCCTCCCTGCGAGCTTGTCTGGGCTTTTCTTGCCTCAAGGCCGCCCGTGGTGCTCCCCGACCTGGGCTGCCTTCCTGTCACCTTGTTCACTTCCCAGACCCCTCACTCGCCAGGTGTCTTCCCAGCCTTGTCCTCCACGCCCTCCAGTCCCAGCTGCCACCTCTGTTGCCCTAGGTGCTGTCGCTTGGCATGAGGGGCTGCGTGCCCCCGCCCTGTCTGTAGGGCTGAGGCTCCTGGGAAGGGCGGCTCTTTTCCCCGGGATCAGGAGCTCAGTGAGGAGCGCTAACAGAGACTGGTTCTGGCAGGTGGTTTGTGCCAGGCAGAAAGAAATGTCCTTACGTGTTACAAAATGAAGTTGAGCGATGATTCACAATTTTCTCTAAAGCTACGCAGGTATTAAGTGACAGCGCTAAGCTCTGAATCGCCACTGTCCAACTCCAAACCCTGCCTGATATCAGCATGTCTCCTTCTTCCAGGACCCAGCGTAGGTCTCTGCTCACACAACACCCAGGGGGAATACAGGGAAGGAAGCAGCTGTTCCGAAGACTTATCTCACCTAGCAAGGGTACTTTTCGCCCTACTGGAGATGCCCATTTATTTTACCTTTTCTCACTACTTTGTAACCTCCTCCTGCCTCTGTGCTTGAAACCTCTTCAGCTGGATTCCTATCCAGTTCTGGAGACTCCCATATCCCAGAATTTCTGGTCCTTGGGGGTAGATCTTCCAGAGAACAGAGAGCCATGTTCTCCTGCTCCGGCCGTTCCCCCTCCGGCCCTGGAAGCTGGGTGTTGTCCCCTACACCTCCAGGGAGGGCTTGCCCTGGGGAGCCTGGGTCCCAGGGGTGAGAGGTGACGCTGATGACAGAAGGTGTGGGTGTCACGTCGTCCTCGGGCTCCCGGGCAGCCTGAGTTTCCATGGTGTGACCTGGCAGCAGGCTCCACAGGATCAGGCGGCGCAGGTTCTCCACTGGAGGGGACACAGGGTGATGTCTTCCCATCATGGGACTGCACACCATGTCAGAAGGATCGCTGTGTTGCCCCACTGACCCCACCCAAGGTGGTGACCTCAGGCACAGGTGGAGCTGGAGGGTTCTGGCCAACTAGCTGGTGGGGGTTGGCTGGGCAATGACATTTGTCTCCGCATCCACCTCTCCTCAAGCGCACGAGGGAGAGCCTTTGGGAAGGTGGAGGGTGCAGGCGCCTGTCAGTTTACATAGGCTGTGCGACTGGGGACCAGAGGCTGACGCCAGGGCCTTGAGGCACTCACCATCTTCCAGAGCGGAATCAGCGAGGCCTTCCATGAACAGAGGGCCTGGGAAGGCCAGGTGGATGGGGTTCCTTGTTTTGACGCCCCGGTTCTCTCCATCCAGGGATGTGGAAGGGCAAGGCAGGACATCCAGTTCCTCCTCTTCCGCACTGCCCTCCCGCTCGGGGTCCTCTAGCAGGACCGGATGCTTCCCTTGGACCCTCTGCTGGGGCCCAGTACCTGCTTTGGATGAGAGAAGACTGCCAGGCAGGGGAAGGGAGAGGGCCCGTATGGGAGAGCCCAAGCGCAGCTTTGGAGTCGAGGGGCTGGGAACACCGGTTCATTCTACAGTTGGTCACTGGGCACTTCCTTTGGCCGGCACTGTCCCAGGCTCTAGGCATACAACAGTAAGCAAAACAAAAAGATCCCTGCCCGTGCTAAGCGTACATTCTAGTGGAGGGACATACAAAAATAAGACACTTCAGTCAGCTATGCAGTTTGTTAGAAGGCAGTATCTTCCACGGGAAAGAAGAAAACAACAGAGCAGGGCATGGGGGCTGGGCATTGCTGGCATTAAACAGATTGGGCGAAGGGAGCACTGGAACAAAGAAGCGAAGGAGGTGTGGCGTTAGGAGGAAGAGCATTCTAAGCAGAAGGAAACAACAGGGACCCAGCCAGGAAGCCTGAGATTTCTCCTGAAACCCAAGACCCCAGGTTACTTCACACACAAGCTCTCAATGAGAACGCCGTCCCCTCTACCAATCCCATCACTTAAGTGCATCTGAAGCCCTTTGAGCTCCCCGGCCCCCCATGTCTCCCATTCCTGTAGCTGCAGCATGCATCTCTCTCCCCAGCAGTAATCCCTGGCTGGAGGATGCGGGGAACCCCGCCAGGCTGCTCCTCTTCCTCCACGGCTGATGCCATCACCCAGAGAGGCTGGGTGGGAATCTCTGGTCAGGTGAGTGAGCTCACACTTGCCTAAGTCTACTCAGTCTGCTCTCCTTCCTCCTCCAGACTTCCTCCCGCCCTGTTTCTTCTCTACTCTTCATCAAAACCTCACACCCCGGGCCCTGATGGCCTCTCCCATCACTCCCATACTCACACCCGACCTGTGCTGGCTCCCACTGCACAGTTCAGGGCCCTTACCTCCAGGCAGCTCCTCGGGTTCAGGGTCACCATGGAACACGTCTGAGTCATCCAGTTCTGCCCTGAAGGAGAAAACCAACCCAGGGTGAGACGTCATGAGATTCCATCCTGGACTCCTGTGTTAGAATGGGCGATGGAGTAGGATCTGAGGACGGTATGGGGCCTCCTCACCTGGCTGGTTTGCATGGCAACCTGGTGAGGAGGGGGGTTGCTGGCTGAGGTTTTCTGGTCCCCTGCTCTACACCCCCGTCACCCTACTTCAGGCTCAGGCTCTATTATAGCCAGGAGGCAGGCTGTGGGGGAGCAGACAGGGACAGGAAGCAGGGACGGGGGGCATGTTCCTCCATTTGCCAGTGCTTGGAGCTGCCTGCTCCCTGCTAGCATTTCCCTGTTGTGGCTGTCCACCCCTGGGGTGAAGGGCTTAGAAGCAGGCGGTTTGGTGTGGAGAGAGTGTGGGGTCTGGAGGGCTAAGCGCTGAACCTGCTGGGTGTAGATCCCTGGTGGGCTGGCTCCTGGGGCCCCGGGGGTGGAGGATGGACAGGCATTGGGGCAGCTCCGGGGTGCCTGGTGGCATGCCGCACAGCCTCTTCTAAGAGCTCCATCCATCTGTTACTCGGCAGGAACAGAGAGGACTGTAGTGAGAGCAAGACCACGGCACACACCACCCCTGTGCTGAGCCCACTGCTTCAGGGCTTCCAGGTTCTTCTTCAGGCCCTAAGGAACCTCTGCCTGGCAGGTGCCCAGCTCCCTGTACAGTCCTCCCTGGCTGCTCCCTTGGGGTTATATTACTTGCAGCTACCAAATCCTGGACACCAACCCTCTGTTACGCTCTGTGCAAAGCATTCTGTTTGCTCTCTAAAGTAATTCTCTAACCGGGAGCATTAGCCACATTTTACAAATGAAAACCCTGGAGGTGGGAAAACGGGTTGACTCGACCCGCCTCCTTCCACCTCTGGCGGCTGCTGTCAGATAACATGGGCTGGGTGGGAGGCAAATGCCTGAGAAGGATGCATGAATCTAATTCGCCTGATGGTGAAGGGAGTAGGGCAGGAAGCAGAAAAGCAGCAGCAGCGGCTGTGGCTGGAAGACTGCCAGGAGCTCATTCTCTCAGAGGCAGGCCTGGTGACCAGGTCAGGGGTTATGACCCCGCCCAGCTTCTCTTCTTCTGTCCTACCTCCCACTTCCCTTCCCAACTCCCCGTCCAGGGACTGCTCTGGGGCCCAGCCCTGGCCTTGCTGTCCACCGTCCTCATACACACCACCCTGGTCCCAAGGGGACCGCAGTTACAGATGACCCCTCAATCAAGTCTCACGTGTTCTTGTCTGATGACGTCAATGCAACCAGCTCATAGATCTGGGGTGGGCCCAGCTTGGAGGTGCAGAGGATGAAGAAGGCCCGTTTATCTGCGTGAGGAAAGGAAGGTAGAAGGGCCTGTACGAGGGACGGTAGGTGTGACTGCAGCCTGGGCCAGAGTGACAGAGTGGGACCCAAATCCCTGACCCTCAGTGAGGATGAAGAGTGCAGCAGGAGACAGAGGTGGGTCATCGGGACCACTTGGAACCCACTTACACAAGGGACAGAGGAAATTCCAGGACCCCTAATGTCACCTTTCACAGCCACCACCATTTCTTTCAGGTCCTAATAATAGTGATGGCTGATGTGTGTACGGTGCTTAGGACTGAGAAAACGGTGTTTTTTTGTTTTTTTTTTTTCTTGAGACAGAGTCTTGCTCTGTCACCCAGGCTGGAATGCAGTGGCGAGATCTTGGCTCGCTGCAACCTCCACCTCCTGGGTTCAGGCGATTCTCCTGCCTCAGCCTCCCCAGTAGCTGGGATTACAGGTACCCGCCGCCATGCCTGGTTAATTTTTGTTGTTTTAGTAGAGATGGGGTTTCACCATGTTGACTAGGCTGTTCCTGAATTCATGACCTCAAGTGATCTGGCTGCCTTGGCCTGCCAAAGTGCTGGGTTTGCAGGTGTGAGCTGCTGAGCCTGGCCAGGAGTTTATAAAACTTTTTCATACCTGTTATTCCTTTTGATGCCCCCGAGAGGTAGGGTAGGTATCACTCCTATCTCACAGATGAAGGAAGTGAGCCCAGAGAATTTGGTTGCCTGACTTTTGCTCCAGAGCCCTTTCTCATACACATGGCACTTCTCACTGAAATGCCTTTGTCCAGTGGACCCAGCTCTGTACCGCAGGTAGTAACATCTAAAATCTTTTGGAACCAAGCTCTGCTCAAGTCACTCTTGCAGCAGAAAGGTGTGTCCTACTCATCCTGCCTAATCCCATTCTTCCCAGTCCTGCTCAGACACTCTTACCCTACTCTATCCTCCTGCTTAGGCTGGATCAGGACAGGAAGAAAGGAACACAGGTGGACTGGTAGGTCCTGTAAAGGCCCCAGACTGGCCTTGCCTCATCCAGTGATCGCTGGACACAAGTAACAGAGATCATGGTCCCCAAGCCCGAGGCCAGCCTGGACCATCTCCCCAGGTACCTGTGGCCACAGAGCGGATGAGCACGGCATTGAGCTTGAGCACGGGGCTGAAGGTCTGCTTGCTGTCTGAGGAGCCCACGGCAGTCTTGCTGTGGCACTTCAGCAGTAGCTTCTCGTCCTGTTTCTGCAGCAGCACTAGGAGGTCCTCCAGCAGCAGCACGTGAAGGTCTGGAGGGGTATGGTCAGGGGGAGGCGTTCCCTGGTCCCACTTATCCCTCATGAGCACAATGTGGAGCCTCAGGCTCTTGGAGACTCTAGGAAGCCCTGGGAGTCTGGTGACCCCATTCCTCTCTCTGGTTACTCCTTTCCCATGTCCCAAGATGTCACCTCCAATCATGTTTCAATGCTTGGGAAACACAGAGAGAAGAGCCCAGGGAAGCCCACCCACTGCAGGTTCCCGCTCAGCCCAGTGCCCTGGCACATACCCAAGGTCTTATCCTTGCTGATCCTCCAGGTCAGGGGCCCTTCATGAATCATTTTTCTGGTTGTAAGATCCAGACTCTGTTAAGGAGACATCATTCATTCATTCATTCATTCATTCAAGTATTTGAGAACCTGCTGTGTGCCAGACATTGTGCTAAGATACTGGGAATTGGTGAATAAGAAACAGTTCTTGCCCTTACTCTCTTGTGGGGGATGAAGACAAGCAAAAAGGTAACGTGAAGTCATGTGCCATGTGCCAGCTGGGAGGTATACTGATGGCTCTGACTTTGGGTCTCCCACCTGCCCCTACCATGTGCCAGCTACAGTCCTAAAAAGACCACACACTGCTTTTCCCAGCCATGCCTCCAGCTCTGCTCCCTCCCAGAGGACCCTCCACCTTACCTCCAGTTCTACCCTGTCCCCTGCTCTCTCAGGCTGAGTTCCAAAATCTAGTTTTTCCTGGGTGGGGCTGTCTGCCTTGTCCATCTAGGGACGGGGTGACAGTAACAGGGTATGTGTCTTCTGGGGCTCCATCGTGCCACCCTATCTGGTCTGTGTCTCCTACCTCTAAGACTCTCCAAGCCCTGGCCACAGTTCTGCTCCTAAGGGTGCGCAACAAGTGTGAGGGGTTGACTGTGCTGCAGCCTCTGCCTCCTACCTTGAACTCTGCTGCCAGGGGGTTGCTGGCCCTCTCCAGGGCGGTGGCATCCAGGCGTTTCTGGTAGCCCTCTAAACGGTGGCGGTTCTCTGTTTGCTTCACTGCTTCATTCACATACTTGAGAATCTCCCGGCACTGGTCCCGGGCCCGGCAGAGCTTCTCATGCTCAGAGGTGCCACCTACCAAATGGGACAGAGGAGATGGTTGGGGCTCCTGCCTGAGAAGTCTATCACAGTGTCAGCTGTTATCTGCCTGAATCCATCCATGGCAACTGGCTTGCTTCAAACCAGCAGGCCTGGGTGGGTAGAGGTGAGCCACCCTTGCCTCACATGAGAACCTCAAGTGATAAATCAGGGTAACTTTTACTGAACATCACCAGGTCTCAGACAGACCACTGCTTTGAAGACACTGATAGCTCTTGGGAATTCCTGCCTCTACCACAGCCAGCTCTACAGATGCAGGGGACAGACTGTGGGAATGGTTACGATAATGCCTCCGGAAAGCCCGTTCAAATCAGTCTGGGGTTCCTAACACTTCTCTGTCCTGATCCCAATGTCTGAAATTTGGGGGTAGTAAAAGATGCCCAGGACCCCAGGGAGAGTGACAAGCTGAGGCTAGACCCCCTTGTTCAGTCTCTCCCCCTGCTCCTCTAGGGTTACCACATAGGCTGTGTCTTTTGTGCACTGCAGGGGGCATGAATGGGGATAAAGTCCAGCCCCATTCAACCAGAGGGACCCAGGTGTCCCTGAGTGCCAGCCTGTGCCAAGCACCGGATGCTTTCCCTGAATTTACACAAAGGCTCCACACAGGTGGGACTCTGATAGTGGCCCTTACTCCTCCCGCTGTTGAACACCTTATATTTTCCAAAGGACATTTATAATCATTTTCTTCTCTGACACGCCCCACAACAGGACAAGGATGAAGACACTAAAGGCCACAAGGCACAGTGACTTGCTAAGGTCACAAAGCAGTGCCAGAATGAGGGTCTGGCAGGAGGCCTGCTGCCTGTGGTGTGAGCCCCTCCCCAGGCCTACCCTCTGTGTGCTTGATGATGCTCTCCAGCAGCAGCGGGTACTTGGTGAGCCGCTGCATCTCGGAGATGATGAGGTCTCTCAGCTGCAGCCGCCGGCACTGAGGGTGGCTCTCAGCCTCCTAGACAGCAGGAGACACAGAAGGGAGGAGATGTCAATGTGGCTGGGAGCTGGCTTACAGCCTCAGGGCCAAGATGGGTATGAACATGAGAAACAGGTCCTAACCCCAGATGGGTCACTCAGAAATGGTAGTGGCAGCTTCTTCCTTCAAGGTGTAGAGAAGGGTTGGTGGTGGCAGGGAGACACCAACCCAAGGAAGGGATACGGTCAAAACAGAAGGGCAGGTATACTGCTGCCACTCTACAGACAAGGAAACTGAGATCCACCTCAGTACACACAGGTGCCGGTGGGTAAGCCAGGCCTCTGACTGCTAATCCAGGATTCTTTTCAACAAACAGCCGTCTCTTTGTCTAGAGTGAGTCAGTGCTTTTGAGGAGCTCGTGTGGAAGGATGGAGGGAGTTGCTGTAGAGAGGCAGGATGTGGCTACAAGGAGAGAAGCTCAGGAGACCCTTGGTAACCTTGATGGAGATGAAGGAAGGCTGAGGCATGGGTGAGACGTACCTGCATGAAGAGCTGGAATCGGCTCTCCTTGCGCTGCTTGGTCTTGATTAGCTCTAGGGCTATTGACTGATAGGAACAGAACTGTGCAGCCACCTGCTGGAGTTCCTCTCGGGCAGGGCCATCGAACTAAAAAGGCAGAATGGACACAGGACCAGGCATCACCTCCTTGTCTGGGACCAGTCCCCTGCCTATCCCTTCCTTTGCCAAATTCCCTGGCCTTGGGGAATGAGACCCTGCCTCCCCCAATCTCCTTGCCGAGAGGGAAAAGTTTGGAGCTATACCCGGGCTAGCATGAGGTCACTGATCTCTTTGATGATGGGGCCTTCCTCCCGGAGCTTCTTCATGGCTTCACACCAGGAATCTAGGGTGAGAAGAGAACAACTAGAAATGCCTGGAGTTGAGCTCAATTGCCAGAACCTTTCTGACAGAAAGAGGCGAATCTCTGACATCAGTGCCATGGGGAGGGTCTGGAAACAGTTTTACTTTTGGGTGAACTCCAGTGCTGGTTTCAGGCTGTCCACCTGAAAAGATCTTTTCCTCACCAGGGATTGGTGGGGGGTTATCTACTCAGGGAGGTCCTGGCAGGTGGGCCAAGGTGGAACAGGAAGCTGAAGGGCAGCAGAGGAGAAGTCTGGAGGGGCACCAGCTCCTTACTGTGAATCTCTATGAGTTCAGGCAGGTTCGGGAAGAGTCGGGCCAGCTCCTCCCTGGGCATCAGGTTCTCCTTCTTCATTCGCTGGTAGAAGATCAGGTCCAGAACACGAAGTGTGCGCAGGTGGGAAGCTTCAGTCACAAATAGCTCTGAGTGGTGGTTGTGACAAGGAGGGTAGAAAGCCAGGGAGAAAATAGATCAGCAAGTATCTAGAGTCCCTGCCCTGGCCCCTCCAGCACTCTACTTTTGGGGGAACTGAAGTGCGGGTTTTAGATCATACAGTAACTTTTCTCTCACCCCAAGGGTCAGAACTGAGGGGGACCTTACAGCAACAGGCAACGAGGAGCTACTCCAGCCCACAGGGGCCCCCCACCCTATTTGCCTCTTTCCCACCCTTGTGTCTTAGGCATTCTGGACCTATTCCCACGTGTGTGAGCAGAGCTGCGGGCAGTGGTTCCCACGTGTGTGAGCAGAGCTGCGGGCAGTGGTTCCCATGTGTGTGAGCAGAGCTGCAGGCAGTGGGGCCCACGTGTGTGAGCAGAGCTGCGGGCAGTGGTTCCCACGTGTGTGAGCAGAGCTGCAGGCAGTGGGGCCCACGTGTGTGAGCAGAGCTGCGGGCAGTGGGGCCCGTTCTCACCATTGATGACCTCTTGCCGGTCAATCTCCTTCTGGGTTAGCCCAGCCACCACATCCTTGCCCACTGTATGCTGCCAATTTTGGGCATCTGGCTCTGGCTCCAGGTCAGATAGCTGGCCCAGATCATCCTCTAGGAGGTGGGGAAGGAGGGCATCTGTGCAGAACCCCAAGCTGGGGGACTCAATGCTCCTAGGGGAAAACAGGCAGCTCAGCTTTACTCAGGAGGAAGAACTCACATAGAGGGTTTGGCCAACCTGCTTGCCCCATGCACATGAGAAACCAGTGGGCCCAGAAGAGGAGACACCCACCCAACCAGCCCCTTGTGGGTGAGAGAGCAGCTAGGTGTGGTTGGGACATGGAGACACCAAACAGAGGCACCACTGTGCCCATTACTTACCTGCGGCCCATTTTGGGAGTGAAAGGAGGGGTTGGGTTCTCAAGAGACCTATGGAGGGAATGCCAACTCTCAGCAACCCTCTATCCTTGCCCACCCCCCAAAATGACCATGGGTGCAGCCACTGTAGCCCTGCCCACCTGGTGGAGAGGCTGGAGGCGGAAGACGAGGCCGACTGGTGCAGGCGAGTAGCCTCTGCGGCAGCATCCATGTCAACATCACTGCGAGAGCGGGGCACGTTCTCTGCCTTTCGAGACCGTTTCATCTCTTCCCGGCCCTTGAGGCTTTCAGAGCGGCCCAGGCGAATCTCTGAGCGTGAACTGGGGAGAAGGGACAGAGACTTTGGGACTCGGGAAGCCAGTGGGGCCATGCTTACATCCTGGCCAGCTCCTATCTGTGGCTCCATCTAAGGGGTGCCTCCGTGCTACAGGTTCTCCCCCCGAAACACGGCCAAGGCACCCGGATGGCAGTGGAAGCTTCTCAGTGACAGGCCATTTTTGCTGCTCTACAGACTCCTTTCCTCTCCCTAGCCTAGCCTGATGGATGAACAGAGTCATCTTCCTCTGGAGCTATTAGGAAGGGATCCTAACAGGAAGATGAAACCTGGGGCAAATGAAGCCAGAGCTGTAGTGTGTCCAGAGGCCTGAGAAACCATGGTCCTGTCAGGAAGGTGGTGGACATCGTTGTCCCTCATCAGAGACCACAAGGTCCCAGCTTCCTGCCCCTGGGGCCGTCCAGTGGCCAGTCCATGTTGCCCTTGCTTTGGAACGGGTCAGCTCCCACCTTCAACTCTGCTTGAGGCGGATCTCTTTTACAAGGTCTTAAGAGGAAAGCAGAGCCACTATATTGGCAGCTCATTTTAGGATATTCCACAACTGTCAGAAATTTCTCTCAGAAAATTCTATCTGCTGCCTGTCAGAAAATTCTGTCTGCTGCTGGATTCCTAGCCCTCCAGTTGTGATGTGGATGAGTTCCATTCTTATCTTAACAGTACCCTTCCGAAGATTCCATGTCCTCTCAGGAGCAGACAGCCTTGTGCTTCAAGGGGCCTTTTTACTGATGGGCAGGACCCACTCCTTGGCTGGCTGTGCTTGGCCACTAAGTGTCTCTGGGGTTTGATGAGATGCTGACGACTGGGTGTTGTGGTATTGAGTTCTGCCATGCATCAGCCCGAGACAGCTGGTATCTCTGACCCCTAACCGCCCCAGGATGGTCCTCCACCCCCATGCTGTGGCCCTGCTGGGCTGGCTCTTTTCTGGTATTATCAGTAATCTACATCCTGCTCTGCTTCTAGGACCACAGGAGGCCTGGAAATGTCTGCAGAGCTCTTAACAGCACAGCAAGTTGCTGTAATGAGGAGCTAAATGTCTTGGTCTCTATTCATCATGGCCAAACTGCCAGACGATCCAAAATGGAGCTCATCTCCTAGAGTCCTGAGATGGGTTTATCTGCAGGGTTAGAAAACACACTGCCCACTGATCGCCTACTAAATCCACCCTCCAGAATTCTGTTAGAACAATCCCGACCCAGACTAACTCAGAACCCTTTCACAGCATCCTAATGGGTCCCTGTACCACCACAACAAACACCCAGTAGAGTCACTGGAGCTGCAGAGCTAAGCACCTTCCTTCAAGCACCCAGAAGCGAGTAATGCTCCCACCAAGAAGTGAGGTGTATCATCTAGCTCTGGCCCAAAATTCCTAGGGTACCGCCTTCTAGAACTGGGGTATCTTAAACTTGCTGAGTATCTACAACAAGCCCTCACCCATCATACTGCTAAAATTATTTCTTCTGAGATTGCCAATGAACTTATAATCATCAAATCCAAAGACTTCTGCTTAGAGTGACTTTAGGATCCCAGTGAATGTCTTAGGGCAAATTTACCTCACAATGCCAAGAATGCAAGTTTGTAAATGGTCTCAAATATTTTCTCCAAATGTTGATGTCTTATAATCTTAAAATATTTGCTATATCTATGACATCATGTGCTACCACAGGAATCACATAATTTGTGTATTAATTAACGTTAGAACTCAGTCTTCCCCCTAGTACAAATCTAACCTTTACCTCCTGTAAATCTGTCAATTCTCATGACTACAAAATCGTTAAGTAAGTGTTAAACTGAAAAACGGCTTCAGATAAACAGAAAGGAGTGACCTGCACTCAAGCAGGAAAGCTTGACTCATGATTTGATAATCAGTTATTATTATTTTTTTTTGAGATGGAGTCTTGCTCTGTCACTCAGGCTGGAGTGCAGTGGCGCAATCTTGGCTCACTGCAACCTCCACCTCCTGGGTTTAAGCGATTCTCCTGCCTCAGCCTCCCGAGTAGCTGGGATTATAGGCAGCTGCCACCATGCCTGGCTAATTTTTTTTGTAGTTTATTAGTAGAGATGGGTTTTCACCATGTTGGCCAGGCTGGTCTTGAACTCCTGACCTCAAGTGATCCACCCACCTCGGCTTCCCAAAGTGCTGGGATTACAGGTGTGAACCACTGTGCCTGGCTTGGCAATTAGTTGTTTCAAAGGCAAAATAGGCCAGGTGCAATGGCTCATACCTATAATCCTAGCACTTTGGGAGGCTGAGGCAGGAAGACTGCTGTGGTTGGGAGTTTGAGACCAACCTGGGCAACGTAAGACTGTCTCAAAAAAAACAAAAAAAAATTAGCCAGGTGCATGGCTAGTTACTAGTAACCCTAGTTACTCAGGAGGCTGAGATGGGAGGATCTCTTGAGCCCAGGGGTTTGAGGCTACAGTGAGCTATGACTGCACCACTGTACTCCAGCCTGGGTAACAGAGCAAGACCCTGTCTTTAAAAAAAAAAAAAAAAAAAAAAAAATCAAAGGCAAAATGGCTTGAATATTCAGACTACTACGTGTGACTTGCTTTTAGGCCTGCTGTACTCCATCTCAATAGCTCTCAGGCTTGAGTGTACACAAGCATTATTCCCCCCTGCAAGACCACATGACTATACCTTGAGGGTGACTTAAATGATCTGCATGAATACTTCTGACTACAGGCATTTGATTTTAAGTGTTGGCTGTAGAATTTTAGACATGACTTGACTGCTGTCATGCCACAATCAAGAGCAAGGAAGTCCAAGAATATGTTTTCATGCCAGACGAGGACTCTAGTTAGAACCTGACCAAAGAAGGAGAATATGAGAGATGCCAGTGTCTCAGTCCCTTTTTCCTTCTTAAAAGGAAAAAAACAGTTCATTTGTAATCAATCCACTTAGCCTCTCTTTGCTGAGGTGGACATGATGCCTATAGTTACATTCCTTGTTGTTAAAGTACCCAGCAGAACCTCATCTCTGGCTCTCTTTTTCATATACAGACAGGAAACGACCTTCTTTTGCCTGCTGGGTCTTTATTTCTCAGGATTTCCTCTTGCCCCCACTAAAGTCTTCCTTATCCTTGTCACTTAGGGTTTCCTGATTAACTGCTTCATAACATCTAGCTCGATCTTAGATGAAGGCTACTGAGTCGTCAGTGGTAAATGCAAAGGGAATTTTTTAAAAGTGTATAGTTCTTGGGCTGGAAGTTGGGTATCTCCTTGCTCTCCTACTGGCCTCCTCGCCAGCACACAATGTGTCTCCTGAAGACTGGGGCTGGGGAGGAAGTTCTGTACAGGGAGCTTAAGGCTAGTGGAGAGGGGTAAGGTAGCTGGAATGAAACCCTAGCATCAGCCCCGCCCAGGCCCCACTCTTTGAGCAGCTGGCAAGTCCCATCCAGCCACTGCTACCTGTCACTCTCCAGCAGGTCCTCGGGAAAGCTTCCGGTCGAAAGTCGCTGTGTCCCAGGTTCTGGGGCGTCATACTGCTGATTGTTCTCAAAGTGCTGAATGATGTTCCTCACATTGCCTGGTTTGACTAGAAGCAAAAAGAAAATGAAGGATGCTAGGCTTGCTGTTCAGGGATGGCTTCTCAGGCCCTGACTCCCCCAGATCCCAGAAGACAGAGCAATGAGCAAGCGTGGATGAGAACAGCACAGGACCAAGAGTCAGGAGATGGGCCCTGGTCCCGGTTCTCCTATGAATTCGCCGTGTGGTTCTGGGCAGTCATGCTACCTTTCTGGGTCTATTCTTTCCTCATGTGCAAAATGAGAGGGTTTGGAAGTCTATTTTCCATAAACGTTCTTTGGGCTCTCATATTATTACAATAATGCTTCTGCTTGAAAGTCATGATTCGCTTTTTCCTAAGAGCCACATACAGTTTAAAAAAATAGCCAGGAAGACCAAAGCACATTGACATGTAATTTGACCATGTTGCCAAAATATATCAGGCATTTCTCAAATTTAAATGAATTTTAGAGTTCATTATTTCTGTTTCTCTCTGTCTCTCCTTCCCGTCCTTTCTGCCCTTCTCTGGCCTCCATCACTACAGAATCAGACTCTCTAGTACCGTGAGAGATGACCTAGGAGGAACAGAGGGAAGACTTCCCTGGCATTCAAACTCCAGCCCCCTTTCAAAGCTAAGGCAGAAGAGAGCTGTTCTTGTTCAGACAGACAGAGCAGAGAAGAGAGTGAAAAGGCACAGGTAATGCCATCTAGAGCCCCTGGAGAACTCAGACCCAGAGTTCCATGGCTCTCAGCAGGAGGGAAAAGAGATAAGGAGTTCACCTTCAAGTCAACTAGCTCAATTCTCAGCCCAGTCCAGCGATACTAGAACAGGGGTGGGCTAGAGATGCTGGCTGCCTGAGACCAGCAGGAAGGATGAGTGGAAACAGGGAGGCAATATCAACAGCTCAGGGTCTGGGCCTTGATCCTAACCATATTAAGAGTCCTGCCCACGACTTCTGAGATTCTGACATCTGAAGTCATGAGCAAACTTATAAATATAAATATACAAACTTACAAATCTGTCTGAAAATGTGACTTTCATAAGAAAATTTCTAAGGTAGAGAGAACAGAAAAAAAAAAAAAAACAACAAAACATTTAGCTGCTGTCTTCAAAGTCTACAGCTCCACAGCCTTTAGGCAAGTTGCTAGGGAATATTTTTCTAAAACTGTGTAAGTGGCTGTGTGTGCACATTACAGGAACAGGGGCTACTAGCATCACTCTCATTTTGGAAATTAAGAGCAGATCTGCCTGTCCCAGCCTGAATGTGCACCTGGGCCTTGAAGCCATGCAGATGCCAGGGTCAGCCGAGCAGACGCAGCCCTGAGTGGCTGAGTGGTGATGTGGGAGTCTGGGAACATCCTATAATGGAAAGCCAACAGGCTGAGTCCCCTCTTCCCTTTCCCATGGGCCACTTGGAAAATGCCCAATTGTGCTCTAGATAGAGTTATACCTTACCTGTGGCAAGAAGCAGGTGTTGCCCTGAGATCTGGTATAACCAAATGACCCAGAGTAACAGGGGAAAAACGGGTAGAAGGAAATGCATTTTTAAAAAGGGCGAAGTGGCTAGGCACATGGTGCCTCATGCCTACAGTCCCAGCATGGGAGGCCAAGGCAGGAGGATCACTTGAGCCCAGGAGTTTGAGACCAGGCTGGGCAATATAGTGAGTGAGACCCTGTCTCAACAAAAGTAAATTAGTCAGGTATGGTGATATATGCCTGTGGTCCAGCTACTTGGAAGGCTGAGGTGGGAGGATTTCTTGAGCTCAGGAGTTCAAGGCTGTAGTAAGCTATGACTCCACCACTGCACTCCAGCCTGGGTGACAGGGCCAGACCCTGTCTCAAAAAAACCAGAAAACCAAAACCAAAAAAAAAAAAAAACCCCAAAAAACAAAACTGAGGACTGGATTTCAAGGCCATTCTTTTTTCCCCTTGTTTTATAAACGTTTTTTTTCATTAATTCCTTATTTTTACTGCTTAAAATGGCATAGAGTCTAGGAGTTTAGTAACTTTTAAAATAATTTTGAATATTTTTCATTGCCACTTTTACATAAAATAAATTGTAGTAACAGAATAATTTCCTGATTGCATCCCATTGCTCTCTCCCCGCCCCATATATTTATTGTAGAACCTAGAAAGTGTTCATCAATTGCATGTATATGGACCTTATTAATAGGAAATGAACTTGCTCAATTCTGTGACACTTCACTATAGGCGCTAAGCTTCTTGTGGGTTAATGTGTATCCATTAATGTTTTAAATACATAGATTCTGGAAGATATTAGGTCCTTTAAAATACATTAAAGGTCATTCTTTTTTCACTGCCGTGATTACACAGTGCTGGCAGTTAAATGTCAAGGGAGATGGAGGTGCTACGCTGAAGGGCTTAAGTAGATGATATGAACAAAAATACCCAAGAGAAAAAATTGTTGGATACTCCTACTTTACTTTAAAAAAAAAATCACCTTCAAAAATGAGAATTTTTATTATTATTTTAACTAAAAACAAAAATCTGAGGCACTGGCTGGGCATGGTAGCTTGCACCTGTAATCCCAGCACTCTGGGAGGCCAAGGTGGGCAGATCACTTGAGGTCAGGAGTTTGAGACCAGCCTGGCCAATATGGTGAAACCTCGCCTCTACTAAAAATACAAAAATTAGCTGGGCGTGGTGGCACACGCCTGTAGTCCCAGCAACTCGGGAGGCTGAGGCATGAGAATCCCTTGAACCTGGGAGGCAGAGTTTGCAGTGAGGTGAGATCACACCACTACACTCCAGCCTGGGCCACAAGAGTGAGACTATGTCTCCAAAAAAAAATTAAAAAAAAATCTGAGGCACTCTGCTTCACTGCAAGACCCTTCAATGTGTGAGGATTCCTCTTATTGATATAGAACTCTGGATTTTTGGACACTCATCCTTGGAGATGTGACTGAATAATAGAGAAAAGGCCTCAGGTTGTGAAAAAACTGCCAGAGGAACCAGAAGTCTAGCCTTGGCCAGATCTACCAGGAGGAGCTGTCCCTGCAGAAGAAGGGGCCCTGCCTCCTGAAACTCTGGGTTAGGAAAAGGTCTTGTACCTGGCATGGGGGTGGTGCCCTCCCCAACCCCCCACAGGGTTTGCAGCACACAGGAGCTTTAGCAACAAGGAGCAACGCATAAGAGAAATGGAGAGGAGAAAGAAAGGGAGGGAAGGGGAACAGAAAAAACAGGATTTGGGAGATGGAAACTCAATGCTAATGCAAAGACAAACCCAAAGAAAATGGTCCTTTTACCTTCCACAGGGGACAAGGGAATATGAAATGCTAAAAGAAAAACAAACAAAAACAAAAGTAAACCATGAAAAGTCAAATCAATGTTTTAAGAATAAAAATAAAAGTTACATCAAGCCAGAAAATGAAAACGTAGTGGCAAAAATCAAGGCTGATCTCAAAGAATCCCTTTCCCTCTCCTGCAATGCAGCAGTTTCAAAAAGGGTAGCTGGCCCACCCCCTGCCCTTCACAGATTCCCACTGATGCTAGGGGGTTTAAGGCAATGACTGGGAGGGGCCAACAACAATTTCCAGACAAATTTCTCCATGCTGGGAAGAGATCAATGATAGGATCACTCGAGTTTTAGGTTATTGATGGCATTAGGGGAAACTCTGGGTCCCAAACTTGCCCCCAAACTGACTAGTTCTACTAATAGTGACTCAACCATCCCCCGCCTGCATCTGTACTCCTGCAGTCCTGTGTGCTGGGAAAAATGATAGGCCCTTGGATGAAGATGAAGGGGGCATTTACTGTCCACAGGGCGATCCTTGCCAGGGGGAGATGTTTCTCACATGGCTGTTTGGTAGCTACAACTGTTCTGGGGACCGGCATGGCTTCCTTGGCTTGGAAACATCTGCCTGAACCTCAGAGATGCTGCACTGGATTTGGCAAGGGGAGAAAGTGGCTGTGGTCTCAGTTTGAGCCTGTGGCTCCCAGAAACACTGGAAGGCCCTCTGCCAACATACTGGTATATAAAAGGGCTGAGGTCCCTGCCCAAGGAATGCCCAAGGCTGTTGCTCCCCAAATACTCACTGCTTTGAGAAGAGCTTTTGGGCTTCCCAATATATTTGAGGATGGGGTTTCGCTTCTTGTCCTCCAAGGCATCCTTTTCTTTCTTGGAATTGCTGCTCTGCTGAGACAGGAGACATTGGGGTTTGGAGGAGGTCCCGATACCCAGGTGTGGCTGCTAATCAATTCTGTCACTGTCCCCCAAGGCTGGCCCTCAGCAAATAACTGGAGAGTTGACTCTTGCTGGTACCCTACGAGTACATTCACCTCTGGCCTGGGTTTGGAAGGGACTGAGAGCTGCTCTAGTCTGGGGGTTCTCACTGACTCCATATCCAGGTGGAGGGATATAGCCAGAGACCTGCAAGATGGCCTTCCTGATCTACCTCAGCACAGTGCACTGCACAGAGAGGAGGTATTTTCCAGGACAGCTCTGTTGTTTTTTTTTTTTTGAGACAGAGTCTCGCTCTGTTGCCCAGGCTGGAGTGCAGTGGTGTGATCTGGACTCACTGCAACTTCCATCTCCCTGGTTCAAGCAATACTCGTGCCTCAGCTTCCTGAGTAGCTGGGGTTACAGGCATGCACCACCATGCCTGGCTAATTTTTGTATTTTAGTAGAGATAGGGTTTCACCATGTCACCCAGGCTGGTCTCAAACTCCTGAGCTCAGGCAACCCGCTGGCCTTGGCCTCCCAAAATGCTAGGATTACAGGCATGAGCCACTGCGCCCAGCCCCCACCTTCTTGGTCTTAGGGAAGAAGGGTAGCCACTTGTCCTTGTCAGGAGCAGACTGGGCCTTTTCAGCTGTGTTAGAAGGTCGTGCCTCTCGAAGACGGATTCCAGCATGGCTCATGTAGGTATTGAGGGCGAAGTCCATGGGGGCGCTATAAAAGAGGAACAGTGTCTTAAATCAGAGAGCTCAAGTTATCTTCCCTGTGTGTTTCACCACCACCCAGTGGAGTGGGGAAGGGGTAGTTATAGGTCAAAGTGTCCAAAGGGAAGTCTAGAATAATTAAATGGGAGGGCAGGCAGAAGCTGGCTAAAAGTCTGGGCTGGCAAGACTCCCAGGAGAAGTCTTAATTCTTTCCCTAAGCAGAACTGACCATCCCCATGAGCAGATGATGGTCAGTGGAAGAACATGCCAATTCCCTAAAACGTAAGTAAGTAATTTCCTTGCTGGTCGAGTCATAGGCAGACCTGGAGGACGGGCTGAGGTCGGCAGCTGATACTCTCAGGCCTATGTGCAGGGGTGGGGAGGCCAGGGGAAGGAAGAAATGCCAAGCAGCCTCTGCCAAGGTAGACTTCCGTCACCATCCTCCCATCCCCAGTCCAGAGAAAGAGAGACAGAAAAGGAGCTGTCAAGTGGCTTCCAATTGCCACAAATGAAAATGTCCAGAGCTCTGTGTTTAAAAACGCATTTGTACCCACAATTTCCTGGATGGATGATGATCCACCCTGTGCATTCAATGCAGCAAGCCTTCAGCTCTGGCTGTTTTTCCCTCCTCAACAGACTCCTAACCCCATTTTGTCTCCCCTATTAGTTTGTCTGCTCACGGAGTGCAAACTCCCTTTAACCCTGGCTAATGAAAAACAATGAGATAAATACATAGCTTGCAAAAAAAAAAAAAAAAAAATCTAATATGTGCCAAGAAAGGAACTGTGCAGCGCCCCAGCTCCCCTCCGCAGATGCTGCTAACAGGCTGACTTCATGATTACCGTTACCACTTTAGGTGACTTCAGGGAAAAAAGTGGCTCATCTGCGTAGAGAAGCTGCAGCCAGGTATGGGACTGTGAGGAGCGATGGCAGCTTGGTGTCTTCCCAATGAGGAGCAGGCCCACATGCCCAGGCAGTGATCCCTGAACATTGGGGCACGGGCCTCACGATCCCCTATATTGTGGCCACACAGACCCCTGAGAGCTAGACTTGCAGGAACCATGGTCCCGCGTGGTTGTACAACACTAGGGACTCCCCTGTGATTGGCAGAAATGGAAAGCATAGTAGCTCAACCCCACTCCTTCCATCTTGAAAGCTGCAGACGCATATCATAGACTTGCTTACCTCCTGTCTTCCTCATACTTGGACCTGGAATGAAAGAAAGAACAGATAACTCAGACTGCAAAGACAGAGGCTGGTCACCTGGTCAGACGCTAGGAGGAGGGTAAGTTTTTTCCTAGATGAAAGGAGGGTTACTGGGGGAAAAGGAGAGAAGTACGTTTGATGTGCAAGTGTTTGGTACACAGCTGGAACTCCATAAATATTTGCCAAGTTGAAACATCAGCCTTAGCAGAGACAGCATGCATTTCATCCTCTTTGCTATTTTGACTCTGTCCTTGAAGTGCCCGACTGTGCCCATGGATCTGACTTGTATGGAATGGCTTAATCAAGGTCACGTAACTACTTAGAGAGAAGCAGTGTTAGGCCAAAACTCGCTTCTAAGCCTGAAGTGTCCTCACAAAGTCCATGATACTGGGGCTTGCATCACAGGAGCCTATGACGCTTTAGAAAATGGGGCTAGGAATACCTAACAAAAGCAGCTGTGCCAGAAGTGCCTTCATATGTTGCACTAGTTGAGGTTTCTGATGTGGATGAATAAAAGATGGTTCCATTTCTCCTAAGCCAGTTTTAGCTGCCTCCTGAAGGAACTTTATCCGCTGGGCACACATAGCACTGGCCTCACTCACTGTGACAGGTAAGATCTTAGAGGCAGGAAGGGAGAAAGGTCAGGAAGAGGGCCAGCAGGGGAAAGCAGAAAGCTCATCACATTCATGGGGCTCGTAGTCTGTCATAACCACCAAATGACTAACAGGAGTTCTGGGCTCTGCCACACCCTTGACACCTGCAGCCCTCAGCCTGACCAATGTAGCAGGAGGGCATGACTCCCCACCTTCCAGGGGCAGGAGAATCAGGCAAGAAGTGGAAGAAGGTGAGAGACTGAAAGAACAGATCCACAAAATATGTCAACCTGCTTGGCACGTTCAGTGGGGAGGGAGGAAGCTGAAGACTCACAAGATATCTCCAAGGGCAGCCAGCTGCTTCTCGGCCACCTGGCGCTCTCGAAGAGGGTCGCCATCCAGGTCCAGCAGGTCGTTTTCACCATATAGGCTGCCCAGGCCCAGAGTGCGCTTCGTTCTAAGCCAGAGAAACACAGGGAAAGAAAGAACTATACACAAATGCTCAATAGATGGACACCCAGAAAGAGTGAGGCAAAAACACATAACAAGAGACACATGCAGGCCCCAGAGGGAAGGAGCAAGGGCCACGTGGTGGAGGTGCCAGGAAGAGTGGTGGGAGGGCAGCTCCTGGGCCAACCTGTAGTCGTGGATCTGCTCCTGGATCTCAGGCATGGCTGCTTCTTGAGCTTCACAGAGAACGCTGCGGATGTCCTCACTGTTCCGCAAGCGCAAGTCTGTAGTGGGAGACCAGAGAAGGCACAATGGGTGGGGTACTGGGGGTGGGGGAAGGTCACTTCTGCTGAGCATCTCAAGGCATTTCAGCTCCCTGTGACACTGGGAGGAAGGGCTGGGGTTTTGCCCTGTTAGCCTAAAGGAAGAGGAGGCCTGGACCTCTCAGATCATTCCTGAATTCAGGACCGGAATCCTGATATACAAAGTCCACGGCAAGGACAAAAATATTTTCTGGATGTTCTGTGCTCCATTGAGAGAAGTATTAAAGCCCCTCTCATCAGATGTGTCTAAGTGCCATTCTGACATCCAAGGGCAGACCTCTGAGAGGCTTGCTCCCCTCTACTGCCCCAGAAGCAACTCAACAAGGCTAAAAGGCAAGCACTTCACATTCCATGAAACCTGAGCTCCCCAGTATTAACCGAAAGATGTCTCTCCTCTAGTTCCTGCATCCATCCCCACCCAGGCCAGGCTAAGTTCCTGGGAGCTGTGCTTCACTCTCACTCTGCTTTTGAGAAAGCTCTGTTCACCCTCTGCCTGGGTCCATAAGCTCTCCTCCCTGTCACATGTGCCCACAAATCATCTCTTTCTAAATGCAGCTTCCAGTTCCTGTCCTCTAAAAAGCTGCTAGTGATTAGCTTCTCGGGCTGGTATCACCTTAGACCGCCTCTGCTTAATTCTTCTTCTCATGATTAGAAGGAGAAGGGAGCCGGGCACCATCTAGCCTGCTGGGTCCTCACTCTGGACTAGCTGCTGTCAGTTCCTTAACTTTCAGAAGTAAAGGAACAAAAATAACCCCCCACCCCACCTCACCCCCCCAAAAAAAACCCAACAAGAAAAACCACCCTAGAGATTCTAATTCTGCAGGAGGATGGAGTGAGGCCCTAGTTTCTCTATTTTTTGTTCCCCAAGGGATTCTTGATAATCAACCTGGCTTAGGAATCCCGGATCAAGTCTGATTTCCTCTTTGTACAGATAAGCCAGCGGAGGCCCAGAGAGGTCGTGTGGAAGGGTGGCAGACATGAACCTAGGTCTCCTAACTCCAAGTCCACTGTCTTCCCATGACAAGCTCCCCATGGCAGAGCGAGCGCCTAGGCAGGGTCTGTCCCATTTGCACCTGTCCATTAGCTACTGTGCAGTGTTCTGGAGCAACTGTCCTATGGGTCCTTTCCCCTATTAGAGGATGGTTGCCCAGGGACAGCGACTATGTCCCTTCTGTCCACTGGAGCCTCCTGAGAGCTCAGGAGAAGAAAGGCACCAAGCGGAGACTAACTGACCAATGAGCCAACTTACCAATTTCAGCCTGTAACATCTCAGGGATCTTCACTCTCAGAGGCTAAAAAACAGAAGCGTGGAGCAGAAGTGGTCAGGTCTGCACACTCCAGAGAGATGAACAGCGTGCAGGGTGAGGGGGGCTTGGCCACATGCCTTTTTGCCTACATCCGCCCACCATCCTTCTCATTACTCTTCAACTGTACACCTGAATTCTAGACTAGGGTTTTTGGGAAACGGAGTCTGAGGCTACAGAGCAAGCTGGGACTATATGCTGAGAGCAGCACATGCAGTTTTTTCCATTCTTATTTCCAGGCCATTAGAGTACATGGAATGGCATGCTGTCCAAAAAGTGGACCTGTGCTCACTTAGCGGCAAGGGAAAAGCCTTCATCAGGCTATGTGGTGAACTTTTCCTCCCCCCGACTCCCAAGGGAAAGCTAGCCTATGTCACCCAGCCTTGCAGTTAGTATGGTGTCTGGCTTTTGCTACACAAGTCCTTGAAACCTGAGTACTGGAGCGGCTCCAAACAACCAAGAGAGAACAACCGGCAGCTCTAACCTCTCCACTCAAGACCCATTTAAGGGGGCAAATATGAAACTCTTTTTTTTGGAGACAGAGTCTCACTCTTTTGCCCAGGCTGGAGTACAGAGGTGCAATCTCAGCTCACTGCAATCTCCACTTCCCAGGCTCAAGAGATTCTCCTGCCTCAGCCTCCTGAGTAGCTGGGACTACAGGCGCACGCCACTATGCCCAGCTAATTCTTCTGTATTTTTAGTAGAGACGGGGTTTTACCATGTTAGCCAGGATGGTCTTGATCTTCTGATCTTGTGATCCACCCGCCTCGGCCTCCCAAAGTGCTGGGATTACAGGTGTAAGCCACTGCGCTTGGCCAAAGCTCTTAAGAAAAACCAATTTTCCCCAACCTCATTAACCCTACTAGCTTACTGCCAGAAGAATAAAGTCACCTTGGAATTAGTTGAGTTGATTAGATTAGAAAGTCTGGGACGGCAGTTGCCCTCTGCAGGCAGAAGTGCTCTTGCCCGTGGGATCCCTGACACACCCCTGGGAACTCTGCGCCAATGCACAGGGTGCTGCCTATCCCAGACACTCAGAGGCCTCCCACCTCTGACTCCTGCCTTTGGCTTCAGAAGCCAGGATTCTCCTCTTGCCTCACTGATCTAGATCATCTGATGTCTCTAGACCTCTGTTTCTTCAGCCCAGAGATGGGCAAGGCAAGGACAGCTGGGGGAATCAAGGTGCTGAATCGGGGGACAGTAAAGAGAATCTGGTACAATCTCCTCCCCCAAACATTCCAGAGAGATACAATATGTATCCTACGTGGAAAAAGAGGTCCAGCGAGATTTTTTGAGAGTGGCGCTGGAACAGAATCCAGGGATACTAACATTTCAGCCTAGATTTCTCTTTAAGAACTTGTCTCCGTTTGGTCTGAATGTTTTGCTTAATTTTCCTCTGCCTCTGGGTAGTTCAAAGAATATAATAAAATTATAATCCAATCTCTGACCGCCTCACCGCATTTTTCTCCAGGAAAATACTCCAGATGTCTTTCCCCAAGCTTCGGGAGTCTTTGGGGCTTGTCTGCTGATAAACTTCTGCACACAGGTAAAAAAGCTAGGAGGAGAGAGAACTGGGTTAGGGCAGTGGTTTTCCCCCAGCAGTAATTTTGCCCTCTAGGGGACATCTGGCCGTATCTGGAGACATTTTTAGTTGTCACAATTACTGAGCGAGCATGGTGCTATTGGCATCTAGTGGGTACAGCCCGGCGACGCAGCTCTATTTCCCCAAAGCCGCAGGACAGTCTACCACAACAAAGAATTCTCCAGCTCAGAACTGTGCCGAGGTTGAGAAAGCTGGGCTCACACTATTTCAGAAACCTGTGGTAAAATAATCCCCACCCCCTTCCCACGGGCACAGCTTCAACACTGATCACGCCTCAACTCTGCATCCTCTCCACACGTGGTATTTCACTTGCGTCTTGTGCTTGTTTATGTCTTGTTTCCTAAGTGTTCGTGTGTTACTTCTCTCTGTGGTGTGCCCTGTCTTATTCAGGAATGCTTCCGAGTCACCAGCACTTGGACTTGCACACAGGTGTTCAGTGAATACCCGTGGATGGCTGTTCATTCTGGCTTCTGATGGTATCCCCAGAAAGACAAAACAGCAGCCCATGCCCCAGGTGAGAAGTTTATTCTGAAGACTACAACCCCAACCCCTCTCCTACATCTCCCTTTCCTTTCTAAGCAGCTGAGCAGGAGGAGGAGACTGGGAAGGCTGTGGCTCTGAGCGCTGTCCCCAGGCACTCTGGTCTCCATGCCCTCACATTCCCTCTTGTCATCATCTTCGCGTGGAAGACCCTTTCAGCCTCGCCATCTGCAAGTTTTCTCGCAGGGCTACTGTCTCAACTCCCTAGTCAGTCTGTATCTACCTTCATTTAAAAAACTCTAGGAAGAACAACTTCTCCAAGACGACATTCTGAACTGATCAAGAACGGGTTTTCCTGGCCTGGCCCTCTTACTCCTCCCTAGGCAAGTGACGTAGCGAGTCAGCTGTGTCATACAGTGAAAAGTCCCTTCTGCACAGGTTTCATCTTCTTGGCTATTTTGTCTCTGTCCTTGAGGTGCCCGGCTGTGCCCATGGATCTGACTTGTAACAGCTAGGGAGCAGAAACAGAGGCTAGAGGTTCTCTCTGTTCAGCACAGCAGGCACTCAATCAAGACGGATGCTTCTGACTTACCAGTGGACTGGGGTCTGCCTGAGAGAAGATGTAACGTAGAAAAACCCCCAGGTGAGCTGGCCGAGACTTCAGTTTCTCCAGATCCTGGAATATGATATCGCTCTGAAAGGCAGAAGGATGAGTGTGATGGGAGGCAGGGCACAGCAGCACAGCTGGTTCCAGCTTAGCTCCCATGTGATCCCCCTTCCTGGGTTCATAAGAGAACGGCTCCCCGCCCCAAGTTCCCTTCACAGCTGGTGCTAGTCAAACCGCTTCTAGTCAAGAGCATCTTGTATGACACACAAAAAATGATGAAAGGAGAAAACCAGGAAACCGTTACCTCGTTGTTGAAATAACCTGGGTCATAATCTTCCTCTGGGCCAATAATTAAAGGCTTTGGGCTTTGATCTACACCCTGGGGGAGAGAGTCAAGTTGTAGAGATGAGAGGTTACAGAGGACAGAGGGTTCAGCCACCTCAGTAAAGTCTGTTTAGTTGCAGCACACCCGGGTCTGGTGAGCGCTGGCATCTCACTCCCGCCCCCAAATCAGAGCACAGATGAAATGATTTCCACTTGCAGGAAGTCAACTGCTTCTGGGTGGGGCAGGGCAGATTCAGAGCAGCCTGATCACATGACGTATGAAGATGGGAAGTAGGAGAAAATGTTCTCTTCCTGTTTGCAAAAGATCTGGGGAGGGACTGTCAGTCAACAAATTTAAGAGCCTATGCTCCCGCTGAACTGCTGGGATGGGGGTTCTGTTTTCCTTAACAGACTTAACAGCCACCACCACCCCAAACACTTACACCCTCCAAACGAAGTGTCTACCACAGTGCTACTGAACAGTTACTCTGTGCCTAGTAAGTACGGCTGGCTAAATAACTGTCAGGGACTCTACTAGTAGACCTCTGCCTCTCTGAATAAATGGAGATGTAGCTGATCTTTCTCTAACACCATCTGCATTATTTCCCTTGCCTGCTCAAGAATCTGTGGTAGATCCCCATTACCTGTCTAAAACCCAAATTTCTTAGTCTGGCTTTTTCTTTCTTCCTTCCTTATGCTAATTTAAATAAAAACCTAATCCTGATGGACATGCCACAGATTAGGAACGACGAGAGAGACTTCTTTTGCATAAACTTCTCAGATGCTGCACTGTACACATTTTTCTCCTAAAGGTTCTTTGAGCTTTCAAGGCTTTTCTACCAACTCTATTTCTCACTCAATTTCATCTCCTTCATTTCCAGTGATTCCCAACAAGGGCTCTGCTTCTGGAACCCACCCAGCTTGCTTGTGCCCACTTTAACCCAGGCCTATGATATCCTTCTAACCCACTTTCTTAAGGGGCTTTTCCTGACAGTTCCTCTGATGCTCCTCATCCCTTTTTTGTTTTCCTGGGTATTTATGGCCTCCATGCCCAGAATAAGTGAATCGCAGAATGAGTGAATCACTTGAGTGGCCCAGAGGGTATCTCAGAGACTAGAGTCCAATACGCACTAATTATTAAAAAAAAAGTGAGGCCCAGACAGACTGAATGTTGTGCCCAAAGCTGCAGAACCAGGCCTGATGTGCTGTATTTGTATTTCTCAGAAACATTCCGAGTATCCTCCTTTCCTAACACCTTAGTCTCTGAACCTCCTGGGTCCGAGAGCCCCAGGAGGTGGTGGGCGAACACTTCCGGCTCTCCTGAGCTCTCTGGTGAAATCTGAAAAGCACTAGGTTTTTGCTTGTTTAGGAGGAGGATTTTGTATAAAAAGGTCTTTACAAATACATATTCTTTCTGATTACAAAAGCGGAATATGCTGATTATTGAAAAGATGAGACATTATAGAATGATACAACAGAAAGTGAGAGGTCCTTATGCATCCATTTCCCTGCTGATGACAGTTTTATGGAAAGTCTAGGTTTTCTTCCTCTGCTGTTAACATTTATTACTATTAAGAACCCGGAATTATACTCTATTTACTCTTAACACTTGAAAATAGCAACTAAATAGTTTTCAGAAGACGAAAAAGTTTCGAAGAGGAAAACAAGGGCTCCAAGACCATTTACCCCACATCTGCTTCTATGAGCCACTTGAAGGAAAGCCTCTCCTAGAACAGTGTAGATGCCTGACCCCTTAGCAACCTGAACTTGGTCCTTTAGTTCTACAAAGACAGGGTTGTAGAGAGAGCAATGAACCAGTGGCTAGGATAGGAAAGAGCCCTGTGTTGGGGCCCAGGAGAACTGAATTCTAGTTCTGACAGTAACATGGTTAGTCCTTGAACATTCCTTTAGACTTCTTTGTTCCGGTTTTCCCATTTAACACATGAAGATTCTAATGGCCACCTTTTTTTCCTGATTGTGAGATTGCATGGGATTTTTGGTAAAGATCTGGTACAGCAGCTGGTACACTAGGCATTTTAATACCCATTAAATCCCTTTCCCCACCTTTCCCCTCCACATTCTAAGAATAACCAAACTTTATACAATGAGTAAAACTAGAGTATCATATGTTGTTGTCTTCTAATTCTTTTTTTTGAGAATTCAGCAGCCCAACCAGAATAGGCTCAGAGAGGCTTGCTCACATGTATTCTTTCGCACAGTAGCTCTTGATTAGAATTTTCTTTTGATGCCGCGTAACTCTAGCTTTATTAAAAAAATAGGTTCACCTAGGCCACAGTCCTCTTTTCTACAGATCACACTGTGAAACTTCAGCTTCAAGAAATTTAGGAGCTCTGTGTCCTGGATAAGCCCTCCCCTAAGATGCCACTCAGAAGACAATATTGATTACTCCCATTCCAAAGTATTCACTCATTCATTCACTACACATTATGAGGTGGCTCCTATGTGCCAGCTGCCTGCAGGGATAAAGCATGTAAAGTTGAGGTAAGCTGCGTAGGGAAATAACAGCAGACGGATAAATGCTCTAAGAGAAAAAAGATGCCGCTTGGAACCCTGAACTCCAGAGAGGACAAGTTTTCTAAAATCACAATGCCACCAAAGACAGCTCAGTGAGTAGGATCATCGTTTGCTCTGTTTTCTTCCTTGTGCAATCTCTCCCTTTATCCAAATTACTTTAGAGACCCCATCTTCTGAAGACCTCCTGGACTCAGTGATGGATAGGATCCCAGGGTCAAAAGAACTCCAGAAAGTAGCTTTCAAATTTTCTTTTGACCACGACTTCTACTAAATATGTTTTCATTGCAACTTAGTATACACATTATGTAATTAAAACAGAAGTTTCATGAAATTATACTGTAACCACATGTGATGAATCCTGATACTTTCTTTTCCATGCTATTAGATTCTACTTCATTGAAACAGATGCCATTCATGACCTTCAATATTGTTATCATGACTCACAAAAGGTGACAACCCACAGTTTAAAAATATCACCTGTATAATTCCTGACAGCAATGTTTTCCAGTGTGGGAAATGAAACTCAAGATGATTTTAAGTGAGATGATTTTTGTTGAGGGTCAAAATGATGTTAGGTGATATGGACATGGCATTAAATAACATTGGACATGGCATTAAGTAACATTGGCTCATATTGTAAGAAAGTTAGTTTCTTTTCAGTTCTCATTCCATCCTTTTGATTAACCCAGAAAAAATTTCAGCCTGGTGCCTGCATAGCTTTAATAGCTTTAATACCTTTAACCAAGGCAGAATTGGCCTCACTTAATTAAAGCCTTTGACAAGCAATAGAATTGAGCTAGAGTTTATTTTTCAGCTTGTTTTAAATTTTGTCTCTATTTTTTTTTTTTTCACAGCATCTGGCTATTTTATTTGTTTATTTATTTTTTAATTTTTTTTATTGCATTTTAGGTTTTGGGGTACAAAAACGCTCTATTTTTTTTAGTAATTTTTTACATCATGTAGTTTTAAATTGAAAGGACACAAAGGAGTAAATATAAAATAAAAAATCTTCCATCCACTTCAACCTCAAGCCACCTAATTCTCCTCCTCAGCGGCAATAACCATCAGTTTCTTAAATATTCATTCAAAGAGGTCTTAAGAAAGAGGCTTCTTTTCCTCTTTTTAATATAAATGGCAGTTTTCTTCTACACTGTTCTATATTTTTCTAGGTAGAATTTAACAAATTTGGTTCTAAACTTATATTTAGTGTTGCATTTACTCTGCATTTATAGTGTGTGATGTTGGTTTTAATTTAAGGTAATGACAGATTTCCTTAAGATGAATTTAAGTTTAAAGAACTGAATTGGCTTAAAAAAAATATATCAAGTAACCTTATACAGGTAGAATGTTGAATATTTAGATGTCTAACGACATCTGAACATTGTTAGATGCTAACGTTGTTAGACACTGTTGACAGTGTCTGAAAAACAACAGGACAATTCTCTGGCTCTCAAGTCAGTCCACTCCATTGCCAGACAGCCCAGCTTCTTTGCAAGCTGTGTGCATTGAGTCAAAACCCATCTTCTTGAAGTCTCTCCTGGATCTAGCTCTGTCCATGAGAGTGGGGCCTTTCAAATCAGGTTTTGCAGAAACTTAAGGCTCCATGGAAGTGCCGTTGAGGGCAGGGGGTTGCTGATCAGTAAAGGTCCTAGGAAAGTGAGGTTTTTTTTCTTTTCTATGTTAGGGTTCCAAATAATAAGTTTTTCTTTAAGAAAGGATTTTGCTAAGGAACAGGGAAAATGAAAATTAGTATCCTGGAGAAACACTGCCTAAACCTAATTCCTATTCTATAGACAGAAAGACCAGCTATCCGCTCCTTACCTGTTACTTCCTATAGATATATTCACCCACTCTTCACATAGAAACTGAGACAGCCTTACTTTCATATTTCTATTTATGTCATGTTCTCTTTCTTTCCTGTTTGCTCTCTATGTAAGTGACTGTCTCAAAGTTTGGGTCGCTGAAGCAGGGGGTCAGTCTGATGATCTAAGACCATGTACCGGTAACACGCACACCTCCAAATCTTGCTTCTGAGAAAAGAAGAAAGGAAAACTGCAGGGAGGCTCAGGATCACTCACCTGGTCACCGGCTGAGGGGACTGCTGCATCCGAGCCCTGCCGCCTGTGGTGCTGGGCCACCCTGGCCATGATCACAGGGGAGGTTCGAGGACTGTCTAGCCCAGGGTCTGACAGTACCGAGTTCCGATTCATCAATGACTAGAGAAACAGAGAATTCTGTGAAAAGGAACCTTGTCCAGAACACCCTCAAGGATCAGCTCATTTGGTGTTGGTGGCGATAACCATACTTACAACATCAGCTCAGGGAAGTGCAGTACTTGCTCTGTGCCTGGCATTAGACTAAGCCCTTCATTGCATATTATCTCATTCCATTCTCACAGTAGCCCTTTTAGGTAGTTACTATTATGCGTCCCACTTTCGCACAAAGAAACTAAGACTCCAAGAAGTTACAAGACTTGCTAAGTCAGAGAACTAGTCATGAGGTATATCCTGGACTTAACTGAGGCAGCCTCAGCCCACAGCACACACTCTTCATCACCAACTCTGTGGTATTCCAGATAATGTCAACTGTAGATTCTTTAGGATACCCATCCCACTCCACTTTCTCAATGACTTTCCCACATACGGATCCTTTCACATATATTTCATCATTTTCCATTGGACAGAGCAGTAAGAAAATAAAATTCCAACTGTTATCTAAAATTAGGTTTTTAACACATTTTCAACCACATAGTCACATATTTAATTACTCTGGCTAAGCACATATTTTGCTAACTTCATTACTACTTCTTCCACTCATTCTTAGTTCTATACTGCAGTTTACAGTTTACATAAGCAAACTGAGAACACCTGGAAGAGAGAAACTTTGAGTCAAAACCTGAAATTCTTGTAGTGACTCCAGAAAAGACAAGCTGTTCGAGAAGAAAAAGATCCACAGCAAAAAAAAAAAAAAAAAAAAAGACTCCCCCTTTTGAACAGGCTGGGTTCAGTGCATTAATCTAAGATGATGTTATTCCTGGACAGGTGGAAATGTGTTTTTGGTCAAGTCACTGTTTTAGATTATTTCATCTTTGCTCCCTCGCTCTCAAAGGCTTGCCACAGTTAATGCCGTGGCCTCCCTCTCCACCCTACTCTTTATGTAATAGAGTTGACTATGATAAAATGGAAGTCAGATTTGATAATCTTGCATGTTGGGTGCATTTGAAATTTCCGCTTTGGAACCCAGAGCACAGTGATTACATTCCTGGAAATGGAATGATGGAAGAGGCACACAGAGGCCTCAGTGCAGCCGGTAGGCAGCAGAGCCTTAGGGCAAGGGAAGGGATACCGAATGCATGTTTTGACCAGGGCTTGCCCTGCTGAGACTCACCTCACTGAGCGAAGGAAAGCGTTCTGTCCCAGAGTCCAAGCCACTGTCCCCCTCCTGGGAATCCAGAGAAAGCCGGCCTGAGAAGAAAATAGCTTATATAATATGGAAGGAGCTGTAGCCTGGGAGAAAGAGGGCCTCTATTCTGGGCACCTGTGTCCAGGGCAGGAAGGGGAAGCTGCCACCTTTTCTTTCACCAGTTTCCCTTCAGCTCTCTCATCCCATGACCCCTAGACTCAAACGCTTTCCTGGCACACCTCCCCTCTGCTCTCCTCACATCTAGCTTTCACCTGTCTCTGCACTTGGGCACAGGCTGTGTCACCACCTGAAAGAAGACTCCATTGCTCTCTCTCACAGCTAGTTTTGCCCCTCCACTCCTTCCCAGCCCTCTTCTGGTCACCACCCATGTGTTCTTACAACAAGTATTTGCTGAATTCCTTAATGCCAGGAGCTGTTAGTCAAGCTACTGTCTGGATCATTCTGGTATGTTCCAGGCCCCTATCTGTCCCATCTCCTGGCTATACACTCATTTCTACTGCCTAAGTTGTATCCAGCTTCCCTGTGTATTTGTGCTGCTTTCTCCCATTATTCCACTTCGCAGAGGGTAGGCATGATATATTTTCTTTCCTGGAATCTGCCCCATGGGGAGGAGAAATAGGTAAGAAACCTGGGTTAGAGATATGCCAGAGGAAAAGGGGGTGATGGGGGGACTTACCTTCTGATGGTCTCTGGCTGGTGTCACCATATAGTGAAAGTATGTCCTGAAACAGAAAGGCCCACAGGGTGGGCAAATTCTGTGAACCTCTCCCCCTATGGTTTCCTTCCACCAATCAGTGCCTGATTTGCTTACAATTAGTGGCCTCTTCTGCTTCATTGCCTCAAAAATGCCCAGCTAGAAGAGATATTGCTTCATTTGTACAGTTTGAGGATGACAATGACCCCTAATGGTGGAAAGGGAGCTTTACCATTAGCGAAATTCTAAAAGCTAGCTTTATCTAATCACCCTGGAGTGCCTTATTTTGGGTTGGATACAAGAAAGAACTTCTTCACCATCAAGAAGTATTAAAAAAATTCAAGCAGGTGACCAAGGGAAGATATAAAAGGTTTACCTTTGGAGATCTCTGAGGAGGAGATAAGACTGGCCTGAGACTAACTGAGCTACAGGATGTGGAGGAAGTGATGCTGATAGTGCTTTGCTGTTTACAAAGCACCTTTCCACGTCACATTTAATCTTTCAGTGGCTCTGGCTTAGGCATGTTACTCTCATGTTATAAATGAGGAAACAGAAGCTCAGAGATCTTTAGTAACTTGCCCGAAGTACACAGCAGGTCAACCCTAAAGCCGAGGTTGGAGCTCAGACCTTCAGATTCCAAGCTTCGTTTCTCAGACTCATCACCTCATAGCACAACTAACAGCGGCAGTGGCAGCAGCAAACATGTCCAACCCCCATATCAAAGGCATGCTTTAACTCTGACAACTGTGATCTCCATTTTATAAATGAGGAAACTAAGGCTCCTATGGATGAATTAACTTGCCCAGGAGTCTTTAAGCTGGTGAGAAGTGACGCTGGATTTGAATCCAGATGGTGTAAGTCCACAACCTGAGCTCCTACCTGTCAACCACGTAGTATGAGAAGTCCTTCAGAAAACGAAGCAGTTTACATTTATTTGCTTGTGTTTCCTAAACTTTTAAAATCTGGTATTCTCAAAGCAAAAGTAGATCATCTTTACATAATTTCTATTGGCTTTGGCAAATGTTATTCTTGGAGACCTTAAAGTTTCTGGAGAGTTACTTCTTATTTACCCAAAAAATTAAGGCCTGATGGAAAGCAGAAAGACACTAATAGCAACGTCCCTGAAGAAAATAGATAAAGAAACATCTACTCTCTGGAGTTTCTCATCAAGCATGGTTATCTGCTGATATAGATCCATCTCAACTGACTGGGGGTCTTTTATGTAGTCTGACTTTAAAAAGTGCTTGTATTTCTTTGAGAAGACTCATTACTTGAGGGTAGGTGGTGGGAAAGGATACCAGATGAAACACTGGGTAAAACCAGTATAGAAATACACATACACCCGCTATGAGGAATTACCCGAAGAGAAGGAGAATTCAGAGACTAACATTGACAGTGTGTTTACTTCATATTTCTTTCTTTCCATCGCCTATGCTGCTGGAGGGCAAGAAATCGGGTTTTTCTTTTTATGGTATCCCAAGCGTCACTACGGTGCTTAGCCTCTCTGGTGCTGACCTTGGTTTCTCTGTTAAATACTAAACACTTACTAGTTCAGCCTTGAGATCCTGGCATAATCCAAGAAGCTTTCTGTCCTTGCTTTTCCCCTCGCTCTAGCCCCAGTTGCACTGCATGTGGCCTTCCTAGAGCTGTGCCTGCGTCACTCACCACTGAGCCACCAGTCTCCTGCTGGATCTTCAGCTGTAACTGAGTGACTCGCCGCCGGGCACCTTCCATCTGCTCTTCCAGTAGGCTGTCAGGGTTCCGGCTATAGTCCTCACAGATACGCTGGGGATGGGTGTGGAGGAGAGCGGGGAGGGGGAAAGGCAGAGGAGAGGGGTGGTTAGCAGAGAATGGGTGACTCACCAGTGGGGAGGACAGGCAGTTATCCCAAAACAAAGAGGAGAGAGCAGAGGTCTCTGCCTCCAAGTAGATGCACGCTATTTCAACATCAGTTAGGATCAGAAAAAGATGTAAGTGATGAGAAAAAGAACATACGAGGCAACCAGTGAAAGACAAACACTAAGGCCTGTCCTAATCTGATCCATCCTTCAAGGCAAGCCTTAAGTCCCACATCCCAAAGGAGGTCTTCTTCAGCTATCACTCAAGTATGAAATATTTAAGTGACCGTCCAGATCAGAACATAAAAAAGTGCTAAAGAGGGAACTTAGACACAATGAGAACCACAAGAAATGAGAGGAAGCAGCATCAACTAGAGCAGCCAACACCTCTGCCAGTCCCATCCTCAGGAAGCTCCTGGAGAGCAGGTACCATCCCGGCACTTATCTAGCACTCCTCAGGGCATGCAGCAGGGGACAGCACAGGGGTGGAGGGCTTCACAGTCAGGAACACCTGCCTTTGAATTCTGGCACCTCCACTGACTAGCTGTATAGACTTAGGCAAGCTTGAATACATCCTCATCGATAAAATGGAGATGACAATACCTGCCACATGGGATGGGTGTAACAGTGGAGCAAGACTATGTATGTGAAGTGGTTAGCAGAACGTCTAGCGCAAAGTCACACACCTGAATACATGGCAGCTATTAACAGGAGGTGCTCCATAGCTTCACGGTGAAATAGACACTGGGTTCACATATTATCTAGGCTCATCTAGGAATTCACTGCTACCTGACAACCACTTTACAAATTCCCCATGTCTAATATTTCATCTTCTCCATGCCCATCAAGCCCCAACCCTTCCCTAGCCTTGGCAGATAACACTATCTGGTAAAAGCCTTCCCAACTGTACTCCATTTCAAAACATCTTTAGCCATCTTTTTTCCTGGCTCAGAAGAGAAGCGATGTCTAAATCTTTTACAAAGTTAAACCCTCTGACTGCCTTGGGCTCTTCTTGGACACTGTTCATATAGCTTCAAAGTCTCCTTTTTCCAATGACTCCTTCCCTCCATCCCACAAAATGTTCAAGTTTCCTGATTTAAAACAAAAATAAATCACCACAACAAAACTCTTTTGATCAATTCTGATGATTCTTCAAGCCACTGCCCCATTTGTTTCTTCTTTTCACAGCCAAATATTTTCTTTCTTTCTTTTTTAAAAGGGATATGAGCCTGTGGTTTTGTGGTTTTCTGATTTTATTTTATCGTATTTATTTATTCAAATAGACACAGGGGCTTGCTATGTTGCCTAGGCTGGTCTTCAACTCTCGGCCTCAAGTGATCCTCTGCTTTGGCCTCCCAAAGTGCTGGGATTACAGGTGTGAGCTGCCACGCCCAGCTCACAGCCAAATGTTTCAAAACATTAGTCTACAACTAGGGCCCTGCACTTCTTTGCTTCACATACACAATCTAGTTTCCTCCCATTACTGCACAGGCTACTCTTTCAAAAATCAAATAACAAGTAGTATGATATTAGAGGTTAGTGCCATGTGCTGTAGAAGCACATATGTCCCCAAATTCCATCCTCAGCTCTCTCCTCTCTGCACTGGTGCTCTGGGTGAGCTCTTTCAGTCACCCAGTTCCAAGTTTCAACTATCACCTTCATACTGAGGATACCCAAATCTCTATTCATCCCAGGCTTTTCTCCTAAGTTCAGCCCTGTTATCTCCATATGCCTGGTGCCTGAACGGAGATAACATTATCTGAATGTCTCATGGGCACCTTATACTCAGTATACCCAAAGCTGATCTTTATTTCCTTCCTCTAAGCTCTGCTCCTCTCCCCTATCTCCCTCTGTCACTGGTATCACTTGATCTACCCAGACACACAAACTTGGGGCCATCTTTTATTCTTTCTTCTCCTGCACCAATTGATAAGTTCTACTGATTGGCTCTCTCACATGTCTCCCATTGCTATCCCCTCCTTTTTGTTCTTACTCCTCCTGTTCTTGTTAAAACTGTCATTATTGCTGATCTACTGCAAAGCCTCCTAGATGCTTTCCTTACATTTAACAGACTTCTCCAAAGAACACTGGTTTGAAAACGTAATCAGTCCCCCATTCAAAATTCTTTAATTCCAACAGACTCCAAAACAAATTCCAAGCTTCTCATGGTATTCAAGGCCAGTAACACCTTCAGTCAAGAGATTCACTTTTTTTTTTTTTCTTTTTCTTTTTTTTCTTTTGAGACAGGGTCTTGCTCTGTCACTCGGGCTGGAGTGCAGTGGTGCGATTATAGCTTTGCAGCCTCTAACTCCTGGGCTTAAGCAGTCCTCCCACCTCAGCCTCCTAAGCAGCTAAGACTGCAGGAACGCACCACTGTGCCTGACCAATTTTTTAACTTTTTTAGATATGTGGTCTCATTATGCTGCCCAGGTTGTTGTTGAACTCCTAGGCTCAAGTAATCTTCTCACTTTGGCTTCTCAAAGTGCTGGGAATGCAGGCATGAGCCACCACTGCTGGTCCCACTGCCATTTTCAACGTTCTAGTAACAGCAGACTGAGCCCAACTCAAACATCCTTTATGAAGCCTTCTGATTATTGAATAAATCATTATGGCTTGTTTTGGGCTTCAAGAACATTAATTTTTTAAACTGTCACTGAGCTATAATTCATATGACATAAACATGACCATTTTAAAGTGTACAACTCAGTGGCCTCTAGTATATTCACGGAGTGGTACAGCCACCCCTACTATCTAATTCCAGAACATTTTCATAACTCCAAAAGAAAGCTGGTACCTGTAAGCTGTCACTCCCAATTTCCCCTTTCTCCACCCTCTGGCAACCACTGATCTACTTTCTGTCCATAAATCTGCATATTCCAGACACTTCGTGTAAGTGGAATAATGTAACTATAGACTTTTGTGTCTGGTTCTTTCACTTGGCATACTGTTTTCAGGGTTCGTCCACGTTGTAACATTTATCAGTACTTTGTTCTTTTTTACGGCTGAATAAAATCACATTGTATGAATGGACTATATTTTGCTTATCTGTTCATCAGCGGATAAACACTTGGGTTGTTTCTGCTTTCTGGCTATTATTAATAATGCTGGTATGAACGCTTATGTACAAGTTTTTGTGTGAACCTATGTTCTCAATTCTCCGGGAGAATTACCTGGGAGTGGAATTGCTGGGTCATATAGTATCGCTGTGTTTAATGTTTGGAAGAACTGTCAAACTGTTTTCTGGAGCACGTGCACTATTTTACACTCCCACCATCAGTGGTGGAATAGATTAGGATAGTGAATATGCAGACAAAACATAAATAAGTATTGTCAGATTTCTCTCCATCTCACAATGCTGGTTATTTTTCATTATTTTGGTGGCAGCCATCCTAATAGGTGAGAAGTGGTAGGTCACTGTCGTTTTCATTAGCATCTCCCTGTGAATAATAATGTTGGGCATCTTCACATGCGTATTGGCCATTTGTGTGTTTAGAGACTCTCTAATCAAATCCTTTCCAAGTTTCTAAATTGGGTTGTCTTTTTATTATTGAGCTAAGTCTTTTATATATTCTGGTATTAGACCTTTATCAGATACATGAATTGCAAATATTTTTTTTCCCATTTTTTCTAAGGGTTGCCTTTATTTTCTTAATAGTATCCTTTGACACCCAAAAGTTTTAAATTTTGATGAAATCCAACTAATCTTTTTTTTTTGGTTATGCTTTTGGTGTCCTATCTAAGAAACCACTGCCCAATACAAAGTCATGAAGATTTACTGCTATTGAAACTTTTTTCTCAGAGTTTCATAATTTTTAAAAATGCTTTTGGCTTTTACATTTAAGTCTTTGTCCATTTTGAGTTAAATTTTGTTTACTATGTGAGGTAAGGGTACAAATTCATTAACTGCATGTGGAATAGCCAGTTGCCCCTGCATCATTTGTTCAAAAGACTATTTTTTCTCCATTGAATTGTCTTAGCACCTTTGTTGAAAATCAGTTGACCACAGATGTATGGGTTAATTTACAGAATCTGAATTCTATTCCATTGATCTATAGGTTTGTCCTTGAACCAGTGCCATACTGTCTTCATTACCCTGACATTTGCCAATATATAAATATCAGCACTTATCATAATATAGCATATCTTCATTCATCCATCCATATCCTATAGAATCACTAACTCATTAAAGGAGAGGTTCACTTCTTGTTTATCTTTGAAACCATTCCAACGCCCACCCCTATCATTACTCCCATCTACTGCCCCAGCACGCACTCAGTACCTAGCATACAGCAAGAACTCAGTGCTTGTGAAATAAATACATGTATTTTTATATCTTTGTGTCTTTGACCTACACTGTCTTTTTACTAGCATTCCCTCCCCCATCTCTTTTACCTACTCAAGTACTGCTCTTCAAGGCCCAGCTGAAATATTATCCACTCTGTGAAGTCCTTCCCCATATTTCCCATTATTAATTAACTGTGCTCTCCTTTGTTCTCTTATTGTAAGCTCTTTGTTCCTCCCACTCTCCCTCCTACTGTAATTTAAATTTCCTCCATTAGATTTTAAACATGTTGAGGGGAAGAACCAGAATCTTTTTCATTTCTATATAGCCTAGAAAACAAAACAATTGATTTTTGAGACGGAGTCTCACTCTGTTGCCAGGGTGGAGTGCAGTGGCGCAATCTTGGCTCCCTAAAACCTCCACCTCCTGGGTTCAGGTGATTCTCTTGCCTCGGCCTCCCAAGTAGCTGGGCCTATAGGCGCGCGCCACCACAACTGGCCAATTTTTGTATTTTTAATAGATATGGGGTTTCACCACGTTGGCCAGGATGGTCTTGATCTCTTGATCTTGTGATTCGCCCACCTCAGACTCCCGAAGTGCTGGGATTACAGGTGTGAGCCACCACACCTGGCCAACCATGTTTTATATATGGTGGCACTTACATGTATGGCTGTAATAGGAAACTGGTTATTCTACTCCAGCAAATTAATCTACTTACTGTTCTCTGTGCACATCACTCCTATGCCTGAAAACTCTCTTTATTCATCCTTCATCCAAGTGCTCCCCACCTCTATCAGGCTGGCCCAGGACTCACCTGCCCCTTCCTTTCTTCTCTCTCTCCCTTCCTTTCCTTGGAAATGTCCCAGATAAACTCCATTGACATTTTTTTTTGGTCTACATATTCGCTATCCTAACCTATTACACATGGAGAATCCTATTCATTCTACTGGTGAAGTTCTGCTTTAATAAATTCTACTGGCCAATGATAATTCTTTAGTGGTCCAGAAGTTTCATTTTTTTAGGTTTCACTGTGATGGAATATTGCCTGTAAATAAAGTTGTGCACGTTGGCAGGCTGCTCTGAGAAAGTATTATTTCACTCAGGCAATGGCCAGTCTACCCTTGGCAGTGACCTTACCTGTAATTCCTTTTCTTCCTGCCTCAGCATATTCCTGAGGATCTGGGTGGCATGTTTTTGAACTTCGGGATCCTAGAGATGGAAAATATGGCAGTATAAGAGTCAGGGACGAACTCAATAGCTTAACTCTCTTCTATCTGCTGATTCTTGGGCAAGGAAAGCTGTGGGAGTAGAGCCTGAATCATAAGTATGTTTTATTCAGTACCTTGCTGGAATGCAGTAAACACAGATCTTATTTTGAGTTTATTCCCTAACTTCTAGAAACCTTGGCTATCATCACCTTTGGCATCAAGTTGCTCCCTAAAGTCTCCCAAGACTTGTGGGTTTAATCTTCATTCCAACTGAAAAATACTGTTCCCTATACCTGTCTGCATCTTGTCGTCTTTTAACTCTTCACATAGGTGTTCCTTCCTTGCTTCTAGAGCTCCCTTTCTACTTGCTTATTTGTTTTGTTTTTTCTTTGAGATGGGGTCTCCCTCTGTCACCCAGGCTAGAGTACAGTGGCACAATCACGGCTCACTGCAACCTCTGCCTTCTGGCTCAAACAACCCTCCTACCTCAGCCTCCTGAGTATCTGGGACCACAGATGCGTGCCACCATGCCTGGCTAATTTTTTTATTTGTGGTAGACAAAGGGTTTTGCCATGTTGCCCAGGCTGGTCTCAAACTCCTGAGCTCAAGTGATCCTCCCACCTCGGCCTCCCAAAGTGCTGGGATTACAGGTGTGAGCCACTGCACTGGCCTCTACTCGTTTTTGTCCTTTTCTGATCCTTCCCTCTACTGAGTGGGCTCTGTATTTTGCACCTTGAAGCAGGCTTTTCTCTAGGAAGCCTTTCCCCTATACCTTGACTTTATACCATACCCTGGTTAACACTGGCTAGCAACGGTCTTGAACAGATGCATTCTGTCCCTGCCTGAAGTGTGCACTCTTTCTCCGATGAGGAGTACTTTTGGAGGGCGCCCTTAGAGTCTTCCGCACATGTAGGAAACACGCAATGTTGCTGTGTGATAAAAGCACATATGCATTTCCATGGAAGGAGGACACTGAGGCAGGGAACAACTGTTACTGTGCAGGCCTCGTTTCTGCTGAACTCTTTGAGTCGTCTTCCGTATGTCTTTTAGCTTGCTCTGCTTACCACAGCCCCAATGGATTGAACCTGCTTTCCTCCCCAATGCAGAGCTCTTCAACAGGACATTAGGGTGAGGAAAGAGAGCCAGAAGGATCATTACCTGCAGAGGTCTGGGTCCTGTGATGCGTTGTGGAGGTGGTAGAGGTGGAGGAGGTGGCGGTGGGGGGATCGCTGGGGTGATTCGGGGAGCTCCTGCTGGGAATGGGTCCTGCTGAAGCCCAGGGATGCCCACGGATGAAGGTGAAGAGCCCAGGAGGGTGAGTGCGACATAGGCACCAGCTAGAGGGAGACAGAGACTTGAGAGACAGTCCAGGTACGGTGGTCGTGGGGGTGCGGGGGGACTGTTCTCCCTTGTCCTGTCATTAAGCTTATAATTCTGTAGATTAAGTTCTCCTCATTTTTAATGTCCCACCCGTTCTTTAATTCCTGCCTTCATGCCCTGGATGGACCCAAGTACCACTCCCTGCCTTTCGTTCATGCAGAGACCTCAACTAGAACTCCACTCATAAGTACCTGGGAACACACCCCACGGGCCGCCTCAGCAGCCCCCTTTTTCCCCCTTTATTTCACTAAAGTAAGTAGCCAGTGTCACACTCGGAGCATATTACCCACATGGCACAGACCAGGCACTCAGATTCTAGCCCTCTGCCCTCCCCAAACTTCCCACATTCTTAAATTCTTTCTTCAACATTTGTTGCTTCTATTTGAATATTTGTGCAGACTCAAACTGTTGAGCCTTCCTGGCTACAAACAGATTATTGTTGCTTTTCCCTGCCAAATATAAAACAAATGAGTATGAATGTCCATGAATGGGAGAGGGAACTGAAAGGTATTTGAGGGAGACCTGGTCTCAGTAGGATGTGGTCTAAACAGGAGTGGCAAAGAGGAGTGTGGGTAAACATAAGATGTCTCATGACAGCCTAGTAGTGTCTCCACTTGAAATAATAGGGAATTGTGGCCATTTAAGTGGATCACTCCATGTTAAGACTAAAGATGCGATTTCAGCTGCCTCACACATCTACAAAGGAAACCTCCTGGGATGGCAGGCCTGCCCTTTCCTCCCTCCCTTCCTCCCTTTCAGCCCATCTGCTCCTCTACTTTAGCTGTCACCTCTCTCCAACTCACATTTGATCAGCTTTACCACTTCCAGGTGTGAGCTATTGGTCACCATGGTGCCGTTGACCTGTTGGAGGGACAAACAATTTTGAGTAATGGTGACGAACATCGAGGGCATCCTTCTGTTAAGTTCAAAACACCACTCTTCAGGAAGCCATTTTCCAATGCTCTTTAGCCTCCTCTGGTCACCCGTTTACTCAAGTCACACTACTCAAGTCACACTATGAATTTGTTCTGTTCATATCTGCTATTTGTTCTGTCTCTCCAGCTAGCCTATAAGTTTTCAGGGATAAGGCCTGTGTCTTCATTCCTTAATTTGTTCATTCATTCGCTTATTTTTGGTGTACACTTTTCCAACCATTTGTCTCACACACATGTGAATGTCCACTGCCCCAGTCTGCTTCCTCCTTACAGAGGACTAAGAAGTCTCTGCATCTGGGATTTCCTTAATGCTTCCCCACTATGTTGCCCAGGCTGGTTTTGAACACCATTCTGTTGAAGAAAGGCTTGAACAACCAGGGCAGGTTATAGTAGTTCAGAATGGGCAAGGACCCCAGGTTGGCATTATACGGAGGAAGAATATCAACCTGAGAATCAAAGTCCTGGGTCCTTCCATGAGTTACTACCCCTCCCTCTTAATCTTATTTTGGTCAGTTATGAAATGAGAATAATAAAACTTGTTCTAAAAGCTTGGTTGCTTTAGAGTCAAGAAGGGCCTAAAATACGGAGCACAGCTATCTTCCTCCTTGCTCTCTGTCTTACACTATACCACTGTGCTCCCTCACATGCGGCCACCCCTAACTCAGTGGCTGCCTGGCAGTTGGTATCAAGATGAAAGTGTGCAGGACGGGGCAAGGCCAGGAGTGCCCTGCACATCTGCCTCCACAGCTGGGAGTGGGAGTGCATGCTGGGGTCACTCACTTTGATGATCCGGTCGCCCTCCTTCACACCGGCCTTCATGGCTGCACCTCCTGTAAGGAGAAGGCCTGGTCAGCAGAGCCTAACAACCTCTCCCAGAGGTCACTGAGGCTACACCAAGGTCCCTGTCAGATCACCTCTCCTCTGAAATTTCCTCCTATTTCTCTGTGTTAAGTACTTCAAAGGCTGGGTGCACTTCCCATTCCACTTTAGAGACACAACTACTTTTAAGCTAGAGTGAACTATATAAGGTCCCATCTTCTGCTCTTCCTTCCACCTAGATAAGATGCTAGACTTCTGATAGCCAGGCCAAGGCAGGAGGCAGGCAGGTCCAGGCTTTGTGGAGAGCACGTGTGCTTCATTCTAATGTATCTGGATATGTTCCAAGGTCAAATATTAGTTATTTTTTATTACCCAGGGGAAAAAATGAGTTTACTATATGAAACATAATTGTTAAAATAATTATTAAGACAGCCATTGCAGTACATTGAGCTCCATAGAGACAGCGCCGGGGCAAGTGAGAGCCGGATGGGCCCTGGGCAACTCTGTGCCTCGCTGAGGAAAAATAACTAAACATGGGCAAAGGAGATCCTAAGAAGCCGAGAGGCAAAATGTCATCATATGCATTTTTTGTGCAAACTTGTTGGGAGGAGCATAAAAAGAAGCACCCAGATGCTTCTGTCAACTTCTCAGAGTTTTCTAAGAAGTGCTCAGAGAGGTGGAAGACCATGTCTGCTAAAGAGAAAGGAAAATTTGAAGATATGGCAAAGGCGGATAAGGCCCGTTATGAGAGAGATGAAAACCTATATTCCTCCTAAAGGGGAGACAAAAAAGAAGTTCAAGGATCCCAATGCACCCAAGAGGCCTCCTTCGGCCTTTTTCTTCTTCTGTTCTGAGTATCACCCAAAAATCAAAGGAGAACATCCTGGCCTGTCCATTGGTGATGTTGCGAAGAAACTGGGAGAGATGTGGAATAACACTGCTGCAGATGACAAGCAGCCTTATGAAAAGAAGGCTGCGAAGCTGAAGGAAAAATACGAAAAGGATATTGCTGCATATCGAGCTAAAGGAAAGCCTGATGCAGCCAAAAAGGGAGTTGACAAGGCTGAAAAAAGCAAGAAAAAGAAGGAGGAGGAGGAAGATGAGGAAGATGAAGAGGACGAGGAGGAAGAGGAATATGAAGAAGAAGATGATGATGAATAAGTTGGTTCTAGTGCAGTTTTGTTTCTTGTCTATAAAGCATTTAACCCCCCTGTACACAACTCACTCCTTTTAAAGAAAAAAAATTGAAATGTAAAATAATAATAATAATTATTATTATTATTAAGAGAAATATGGAGAAAAGGCTTAAAACAAGAGTTTCCTGAGTCCTGAGAGGTTTTGTAAAATATTCTGGGGGGTTCATATCATTAAAAATAACTTTTCTTTTTAAAAAATCTTCCTTTCTAAAGCCATTTACAGTTTCTCACTTCCTTTTTTTTCTTTTTTTTTTTTTTTTTTTTTGATAGACAGAGTCTTGCCCTGTAGCCCAAGCTAGAGTGCAGAAGCATGATCTCAGCTCACTGCAGACTTGGTCTTCTCAAGCGATCCTCCCAACTCAACCTCCCAAGTAGCTATGGGACTACAGGTGTGTGCCACCATACCTGGTTAATTAATTAAAAAAATTTTTTTTTTTGTAGGGATGAGGTCTCACTATGTTGCCCAGGCTGGTCTTGAACTCCTGTGCTCAAGTGATCCTCCTGCCCTGGCTTCCCAAAATGCTGAAATTGTAGGCGTGAGCCTCCATACTCAGCCCAGTTTCTCCCTTTAAAATAAACCAAATTAAGAGCTTCTGATAGTGACTGACAGGTCCTCAAAAGATCATGCTCTTCACTTTTTCAACTTGTCATCTGACTGGAGGCTACAGTGGTTTTGATCACAATATGGTTGGTTTTTTTTTTTTGAGACACTGTTTCACTCTGTCACCAAGGTTGGAGTGCAGTGGTGTGAGTTTGGCTCACGCAGCTTTGACCTCTTGGGTTCAAGCGATCCTCCCACCTTGGCCTCTGAAGTAGCTGGGACTACAGGCATGTGCCACCACACCTGACTAATTTTTGTATTTTTTTGTAGAGACAAATATTTTCACCATATTGCCCAGGCTGGTCTTGGATTTCTGAGCTCAAGCAATCCTCCCGTCTCGGCCTCCCAAAGTCCTGGGATTACAGGCGTGTGTCACCATGCCCAGCCTCACAAGATAGTTTTAAATGACTTATAGTCCTAGTTTAATTTACATCCAGGAAGCGCAAAAAACACTAAAGCCAAAACAAGTTAAAGAGAAGCATAAAAATTACATATTGTAAATTTGCCCCAACGTGATCATTAAATCTGTAAGTTGCATTCCTCTGATCAAAACAAAATTCCCACAAAGTCCATCTAAACGTTTCTACTCTGAAAAGAAAAATACAGTGATGACTACAATCCAATTTGGCTTTTCAATACGGGGACTCAAGACTACCCTCATCTAAAGTGTGCTTTTATGGAAGAATACTTGCAAATAGCTTGAAATTCCTGCTTATACATTCATTTAGAAACGAATGTTGAAGAGAACAGAGCTGTCTTGCCTGAATGTATGAAACATGTGAGGTGACTTCTAATAACTTAGTGATTAAAAAAAAAAACTAAACTCTTCAGAGTAAAGGCTCAGACTTCAGCAAACATGAGAATCACTGCAGGAATTTTTAAAAAGTGTATTTCATGGACCTCCTGCCAGAAAGCAATTCAGTGCTTCCAAGGTCAGCCCCAAGAAAAAGGATTTCAATCATCTTGGGCGTAGGTGATTCTGATTCAGGCAGAACACAGACTATACTTTCAGAAACAGTGAATTAAAGAAACCTAATATATATCTGGAAAAGATAACTACTGCTTTGTTATTCTTGTGACTTCAATGCCAATCTAAATGAATGAAGTCTCTTCTACTTTCCTCCCCAACACACACACACACACACACACACACACACGCACGCACGCACACATACTCACAAATACATAGTCTCTAAAACTCATATTCTCCTTGTAAGCCATCTTTTCCTTCTTTCCTCTCTGGGTCTGACTCTGCTCAGCCTAACAGAAGGAAGAAGGTAAAGGACAGCCGAACCTACACTTCACTGGAGGGGATCCCACATTTTGTGTACCAGATAGGCTGCAGAGGAAAAGTACGAAGTATTGGCAGTTCTACTAACTCTGTCTCACACCAGTCTAGGAACCCTGAGAAATAAGAAAAGCAAAGAATAAAAGTATCTTTTTAGAGCTTCCCCTCAGGATATGCAAAACAAATCTCCCACTGATATACGTTTACTCCCAAACATAAGACGCCATGCTTATTTATATCCCTATATGATCCACATATCTCATTTTGGTCACAAATTTGAAATTCTTTTTTCAACCTTTCCTGTGAACATAGCCCAAATCTTCCTCCAGAATCAATGCAAGTATATTTTCCCTCCTCCTCTGCACCAACGGGAAACCTGCTCCCAATCCTTTCCTTGTGCTCTCGTCTAAGCCAAACCTAGGATGCTCCCTGGCACCAGCCTAATGCTACTTACTGCACTGAAGTTAACTCCTTTTAGGGACACTTCTTTACCCTTTAGGGAATCTTCCACACCCACCGTCTTTCTGACTATCCTCCTCAGCCTGGACCACTAATAACAATGGTTCCACTAGTAGGTACATGCTAGAGTTTTGACTGTTCGCACCCCTTTTATACACAATTGGTAACTTGATGGATTTGGCTATGATGCCGACTCACTCTTTACTCCCTTCCCACCAAATTCCTATTCTCCTGATTTGCTTTTCATTTCCATCTTTCAAACTACTTCTAAAATTCTTTTTTTTTTTTTAAAAGAGGGCTTCCCAAACGATCACAAGGAAAACAACTATGCCTCAAATCACAGACTACTCAAACATCCAAACACCGACATCATGTCCAGCATATATCATTTATCTGTTGGTAATTTATTATTTAATATTAATTGTATCAGCAAATGTGCTCTGTAATCATTTGGACTATTGTGCCTGGCACAGGTTAAACCTCTGTAGAAAGTGACCATCTGTGCACTTAGCCAGGTAGTGTGAAGGTAAGTATGAAGAAACGGGGTCTTGGATTCTGCCATAGAATCTTGTGACCCAGTATGAGGATCTCCCTTTGATGGCAATCAGACATCTGCCTGATGATGACCTGACAGCTACTTTGCTGGTTTTTCACTTCCCAACCAGGGAAGCAAATATGAGGTGCAATCTCTAGAAATTCTGCCTGGGGGCTTTGCATTGAAGAGGCTTCCCCAGGCACCCATGGAGAGCCAGTTCTAGAGTAATTCATTCGTGCCCCACAGGAAAGCACAAATTCTCCAAGTAGAGTGGCACTGTCACATACGTGGTGGCTTTGCAAGAACTGTCGACTGCGGGCAGGACGGATGCAGCACTCACCAGGCCGCACAGACTGCACCAGGACAATTCGATCCCCACTGACTGTGAAGCCGAAGCCATGCTGGTCCTTTTGGATAATGACACAGCGTTGAACAAGACCTAGAAAGTGGAGAGAAAGGTTGAGTACACAGTGTCTTTGGAAGGTTAGTGTACACATGCCAAGACCAACCCAGGGAAGCCCCAGTACGTTTCTTCTTCAAGAAGAAACCTTTTCACACTAACCAAATTCCCTAGGCTATTCCTGTCTGAACACTACCACATGCCTCCCTCGGTGGTTGGCAAAACCTGTATCCATTGTATACCAAATAAGAAACTACCTGTAGAAACTAGGTAGACATGCCTACCTACAGAAACTACCTGTAGACATGCCTCCCTCGGTGGTTGGCAAAACTTGTATACTTTGTATTCCAAATAAGAAACTAACCTTCTCTGAGGTGTTAAAATGCTTGTCTCTCACGTACATGTCTGTGCCTTTTGGTGTGTCTGGGTGAGACTGGTCAAAGAAGGGGCAGGGCCAAGTCTAGCCATCCTCCTGAAGACTAATATTACCAGGATTGGTAAGGAGCCTCCCAGGATTGAAGCCCAAGTGAGCCTAGAAGTTACATGTCAAGTGACATCCAATGAATGCAGCAAGTGGTACAGCAATGCTTGACTCTTCTTAGAGAGTTGGATAACTCATGCAAGGTGACTTAGGGGTGTTCTCCTGGCAAATCCAGGGAAGGATACATGAAAAAAAAAAAAAAAAAAAGATACATGTCATGTAGGCTCATAAAGATATTCTGGGGGTTTGCATCATTAAAGATGATAAAGTTTTATTTCTTAAAAAAAAACTTAAAAGCCATTTACAGTTTCTCCCTTCCTTTTTTTTTAATAGACAGAGTCTTGCCTTGTAGCCCAAGCTGGAGTGCAGAGGTGTGACCTCAGCTCACTGCAGACTTGATCTTCTGGGCTCAAGTAATCCTCCCACCTCAACCTCCCAAGTAGCTATGGGACTACAGGTGTGTGCCACTTCATCTGGCTAATTAAAAAAAAGGTTTTTTTTTGTAGAGATGAGTTCTAACTATGTTGAGACCACAGGTGCGTGCTACCATGCCTGGCTAATTTTTTGTATTTTTGGTAGAGCAGGGTTTTGCCATGTTGCCCAGGCTGGTCTCAAACTCCTGAGCTCAAGTGATCCTCCCACCTCGGCCTCCCAAAGCGCTGGGATTACAGGCATGAGCCACTGCACTGGCCTCTACTGGTTTTTGTTCTCTTCTGATCCTTCCCTCTACTGAGTGGGCTCTGTATTTTGCACTTCAAAGCAGGCTTTTTTCTTTAGGAAGCCTTTCCTCTACTCCTTGACTTGTACCTTTTTCTTTTAAATAGAGTTACAGGAAAAAAAAAAAAAAAGAAAAGAAACAGAGGCTCTGACTATCAAATGTTTCCATTCCTGTGAATGTATCGTAGACCCTGTACATATGTATGGTATGTGTGATTGTATCATGTACTGATTAAAGTGTGGGTTCTAGAGTTAAAACAACTGGTTTCAAGGCCTGATTCTGTCCCCAATAAACTTGTAAACTTGGACATATTTCTTAACCTCTGTGCCTCAGCTTCCTCATTTGCAAAATAAAGATAATAAAACCTAGCTTCTACAGTTGATCTATGGAGGCAATTTATATAAAACCCATTAATACAATACCTAGTACCCATCATGTGTTTAACATAAAAACTAAGTTGCCTTTTCTATGAGTGTATACCTCTGTGTTCATGGTTTTTTTTTTTTTTTTTTTTTTTTTTTTTTGAGACAGAGTCTTGCTCTGTCTCCAGGCTGGAGTGCAGTGGTGTGATCTCGGCTCACTGCGACCTCTGCTCCTGGGTTCAAGCAATTCTCCTGCCTCAGCCTCCTGAGTAGCTGGGACTACAGGTGGGCACTACCACGCTTGGCTAAGTTTTGTGTTTTTAGTAGAGACAGGGTTTCACCATGTTGGCCAGGCTGGTCTACTGACCTCAAGTGATCTGCCTGCCTTGGCCTCTCAAAGTGCTGGGATTATAGGTGTGAGCCACCATGACCGGCCATGAGATTTTTTTTTTTTTTTTTTTTTTTTCTTTAAAGAGATGGAGTATCACTATGTTACCCAGTCTGAAGTACAGTGGCTATTCATAGTCGTGATCCCACTACTGATCGGCATAGGTGTTTTGACCTGCTCCATTTCTGACCTGGGCCAGTTCATCTCTCCCTAGGCAACCTCATAGTCCCCTGCTCCTGGAAGGTCATCATACTGATGCTGAACTCTTAGTACAGACACCTGACTGGCATAGCACACTACAGCCCAGAGCTCTTGGGCTCAAGTGATCCTCCCATCAGCCTCCCGAGTAGCTGGGAAGATAGGCATGTACCACCATGCCTGGCTGTCTCTGTGTGTTAATGCCCAAGGAGTTTACCTGTTGTCTCAGAGACATCCGAGGGCTGGCGATGGTGGGAAGGGGACCTGCGCTCAGGTGCCGAATCTCCCAGAGAAGACAGGCTACTTAACCTGGAGAAGGAGTAAGAAAAGCACGTCAATGAGCTGGGCAGGAAGGGATCATACTTGTAGTAGATGGAGTCTCTGTCGAACGGGGCCCTGAGTTTTGGATAATGAGAGACCCACCCACCCACCCTGTAATCCAATCTGGCAGGACATTAGCCATGGGTACATCACTGCCAACACCATCTATCTGCATCCTGGGCTGGCAGAGCAAGCATGATCTCTTTAATACCCAGCAAGGTGTGAAGGGAAATAACCCTTCCTGGAGTCAGGCGACAAAGAGAGAATAGCAAGAGGGGGATGTGCACATGTATACAAGCTTGTTGGGTCTTACCAGGCTGCAATGGGGCTGATGGAACAGAACGGAGCAGCAGAGAAAATGAATGCAAGGAAAAGACAGGAAAAAACCAAATAGCCAGTTAGTGTTAGGTGATGATTTGCAAAGGAAGGGGAGACTGGAGGGAAGGACGAGGTGGGTCAAACACATACAGAGGCCTGCATGAGCGCAGCAGGGGCTGCAGTGGTGGCAGCAGAGACAAGCTCCCCATTTAGCTTCATCTCTTTGTCCCTCAAAGTTCCACCTCTCCGTAACAGTAATCTACAGGAGGGTAAATGGGCATGAATACAAGCCCGCTGGGTAACTGGCAACTTGCACACTTTCTAGAAAAGAGGGTAGAGCAATGGCCCAAGTTTCTGAAAATTCCATTTATCCTTTGGCTACCATGGGGGAACAGGAATCTGGTCTGTTTGGTGGCACTATTCCAACTCCATATTCAGCTCCGTTCCCTCAGCCAGCCTGAAGCACCTTGCTTAGAAACTATGAAAGACCCCGGCTGGGCGCGGTGGCTCAAGCCTGTAATCCCAGCACTTTGGGAGGCCGAGGCGGGTGGATCACGAGGTCGAGAGATCGAGACCAACCTGGTCAACATGGTGAAACCCCGTATCTACTAAAAATACAAAAAATTAGCTGGGCATGGTGGCGTGTGCCTATAATCCCAGCTACTCAGGAGGCTGAGGCAGGAGAACTGCCTGAACCCAGGAGGCGGAGGTTGCAGTGAGCCGAGATCGCGCCATTGCACTCCAGCCTGGGTAACAAGAGCGAAACTCCATCTCAAAAAAAAAAAAAAAAAAAAAAGAAACTATGAAAGACCCCAAACCTCCAAATGGTACAGATCACCAAAGGTTTCTCTGCTTGATCTCCTTTAACTAGGACCCTCCCAGGTATAGAAGAAATTTCAGTAATTGCTGTGGCACTCCTTTTTGGAAAAGTGTACAAGTTGCAAGGTCCTGAATCAACAGTTGCTGCCCCTCAGAAAGGGGCAATTCCTATCCTACCTAGAGCAAATGACTAAGTAGAAGGCTACTGATGGAAGCAAGGTGTGTGACGACAAAACACTGGCAATAACCTAAATGTTCACAATGAGTGACTGGTTAAATAAATTACAGCAATACAATGACACAGAACTCAGTCATAAAAGAGAATGAAGAGGCTCTTTATACACGATAGAGAATGATCTCCATGATATGTTACTAAGTGAAATGAACAAAATATAGAATTTTTCAACAGTTAAAAAAAGTGAGTAGAAGGGAGAATAAAATTATGTTTATATATGTTTAAATATTTATTTACATATGCAAAAATATCTTTAAAAAAATCTCTGGAAAAATACAAAGGAAACATATAACATGACAGTCTCTAAGGAGAGAAAGTGGGTGGCTAGGGCACAGGAATGGAACTGCAGGCTTTTGTGATATTCTTTGGTACTTTTTAAGTTTGGAAACATGAGAGGGTACAAGTAACTTATTAAGGAGGGGGTCTTTGTCCCCCCTGACAGTGGCACCCCTCTTACCTGGACAGGTGAGACTGCTTTTTACTGGCTGATCTTTAGATCAGAGAGAGAAGGCCATCAAGGAGGAAGAGAGCGTGGGGCCCAGGAGAAAGCGATGCAGGACAGGAGGAAGAAAGAGAAAGAAAAACAAAACACGACATAAACCAGACAAGACACTAGAATGGTTAGTTCAAAAGAAAAACCACAACAGGGCCACAACACAGCCATGAGCTTACTAACAGGCAAATTTACCGACATCATTTTGCCACTTAAAACCTTTTAGAACCTCCCCAATGAACTCAGGGAACAGTCATCTGCCTTCAGCTAGGCCATTTGCCACAGCATCTAACAGGAAGGATAATGCCTGATGCCAGTAGAAGCACCCTTTTATGTTTTCCACAGCTGCCAATATCTATCCTTCCTGCAGCTCAAATACCCAAGTGAAAATGCCGTACAGGCTGTAAGGCTGGACGCCTCATCAGGAGCCCGGACAGCCACCCAGCTCTGTACTCAGCACCCAGTTGTGCACCCAGCCTTCCAGTCGGGAATTTCGGGCTGATGCAACCCAAATCCTGCACCAAAAAACCTGCCCGCCAACCAATAGCGGCCCAATCCCGCTCCCCTAGAGCCAATCAGAGTGCTCTGCTGTTGCTCGTTACTCAGCCACAAAAACCCCATGTCCCAGGAAGTCAGCGCGACTTCTCTGGCCCCCTTTCCCCGGATCATAGCCTCGCCTGGAGCTGAATAAACTGGCATTTAATTTTTTTATACTGGCCTCGGTTTCTTCATTTTAAACTCGGCAATAATCCTTACACAGGCAAAGCTGGAAGGTCTGTGAAAGCAGAGAGGGTCTTGCTGGGCATCCCCAGTGCCTGACGCAGTAGGGGCTCACTCCTAATCTTGGTCCCTGCTCTTGACTGTCCTCCTTTCACTTGCTATGGTTTCTGGCTCTGTCTCTGCCTACGCTGTTCCTTCCTCCTACACGTTCTGCCTACTTTATTCCCTATGACTGCACAGGGTTATCCATGCTGGGCTTGAACTCCTCCTCCTTCAGACCCAAAGAGAAAGCCCACCTCAGGCCTTCTTGTCTTGTGAAGACACCCTACCAGGAAGCTGGCTTCCTATGCCCATACTGAAGTCTAGAAGGTACATTTGAACCTGATAACCTAATTTGGTTTGCATTTGAGCTGGGGCATGAGCAGTGTCACATAATCAAAGGCTAATGAAGCAAAGGTCCACGTCCCTGCTGCCAACAACTGTTAGGGGTCCATGTCCCTGCTGTCAACAACTGACAAAGACGATTTCAGCAGTCACCAAAGTCTCTCTAAAATAAAATCACAGGCTAGGGCAGGTATGTGGGGGACAAGATGGCAACATAAGTGTATGTGCAACAGATGCAAAAAAAAATTTTTTTTCCTGAGAGCTTAAAGGAGAGAAAACTACCATTGAACTGAAGGAGAAAGAATTGCCTATGGAAGGCAGGCCTGGTTTTCAGAATCAATGGACGGACTGTTGCGTCAGCTGGGTTTTGAGTCTGAGCACATATTTGGAAGGAAGACTTCGAAAGGTTAAAAATCTGAGAAATAAGGAAAGGAGAGAGGAAGGTAGTTTGGCCTGAAATGGAGGCTGTCATAAATAGAAAAGATTTTAATGGTAGGCCCTCCCTTTTCCTGATGACATTCTCATCCAAATTTGGTAGCAGAGCTCAGATTTCACTTAGCCTAAACCTGGGGGTATGGAGGCGGTCGTGGAGAGTGGAGAATTTCCCCCCAAATTCGCACTCTCTAAATGGTACTACTGAGACAGCCTTTCTGACCCAACTTCTCAGTTATCCCCTACTGCCAGACAAAGAAACCTGTAGGTTCTTTATCATCTTTTCCCAGAGTTGTTCCTTTCTTTACATAATCATTGACACTCATCCCCTCAAGCCCCGTCTAGTGCCTCGTGCCTGGATTACTGAAAAAAGCCTCTTTTCCACTCTCCAGTCCATCCAGCACTCCACCATCACAGACTAACTCACCCAAATACCACTCTCAAGAGCTTATGATTTCTCTCCTTTTTTTTTTTTTTTTTTTTGAGACGGAGTTTCGCTCTTGTTACCCAGGCTGAAGTGCAATGGCGCGATCTCGGCTCACCGCAACCTCCGCCTCCTGGGTTCAGGCAATTCTCCTGCCTCAGCCTCCCGAGTAGCTGGGATTACAGGCACATGCCACCATGCTCAGCTAATTTTTGTATTTTTAGTAGAGACGGGGTTTCACCATGTTGACCAGGATGGTCTCGATCTCTTGACCTCATGATCCACCCTCCTCGGCCTCCCAAAGTGCTGGGATTATAGGCTTGAGCCACTGCGCCCGGCCGATTTCTCTCCTTCTTATCCACACAATCAGATGTGCCTGTAATAGCCTGGTATTAAGGGACTTTCATCCTGTGGACCCAAATGTCTTTTCAGATTCGCCTCTTATTACTTGCCTACTACCTACCTCTATTGGATCCTAAGCGATGCTGTACTCATTCCCACCTGACTTAATGGTTGCCATCCCTTCTTATCTCTGTCCATCTCCTACTACTTTTTCAAGGTCCTGATCAAATCACGTTGACTCCACGAAGCAATCCCTGACCACCGCAGCCCACGTTTCATTTACCGCAACATTTTATTTTGAAAAAGGTCAAACTACTTTAACATTGAAGCAGCAGCATGGTGAGTATCTATATACCTTTCATCCAGATTCAGCAACTAACATTTGTCACATCTGCTTTATCTATGTTTATACATTTTTTCTCATTTGAAAATTGCAGACATCATGACACTTTACCCCGAATTTAGCCTATATCCCCTAAGAGTGTTGAAATTCTTCTATATAACCACAATGCCCTCAGCACACTTAATGAGTCAGAGACAGTATTATCTAATATATAGTACACATTCAGATTTTCCCAATTGTCTTATTAAGCTCTTTATAGCTATTCCCCAATTGCCTCAATTCGGGAGCCAATCAATGATCTCAAATTATACTTATGTCATGTCTCTTTTGGATTAATTTAATCTAGAGCCCTCTTGGCTTTTCTTGGTTTTGTCTCTCATGACACTGAAGTTTTGCAGAATCTAGGTGAGTTATCTTGCTGAATGGCCTACCATCTGGATGCATCTGACTCCTCCTCAGGGTTAGATTCAGGCTAAACATTTTAAAAAGACTATTATATAAGTGATGTTGGATGGCTTGTCCCATTTTGGTGATGGAAGGTTTGATTACTTAGGTAAAGTGGTACTCCTGAGATTTTTTTCAATGGTAAAAATCTATTTTCTCATTTGAATTCATGAGAAATCTGTGGGATATTTTGAGATTGCATAAATACTCTGTTTTCCAACAACCTCTCATCCAATAGTTTTAATCTTCATAGATGATTCTTGCCTAAAGCGCTTATTGCACTAATGCCTGCAAAATGGCAATTTGCTAATTCTATCATTCCTTCTACATATACTAGCCAATAAGCTTTTGTAAAGAATGTCATATCATCCCTTTTCTGGAGTAGTGCTATGAATTCACAGACCTTCCTCCCCCGCCTCCCCCCCCACCCAAGTAATACATTATAGTCTATTACCCTTTTTTTAAATAAAAAATGTTTAAAATGTTTCCATTTGACCAATGGGAGCTTCTGAAAGCCAGCTCCTGTGTCCTTTTAACATGTCACCATCTGTCTTTGATCACGTCCTTGCTTTCTGGCACAAAAAGATACAGTACTCCATGCTCAACTTGTACTTTCCCTATGCCAGACCTGGAATCAAACAATTTCTCTAAGGAGCTCTGTTCCTGTTAGCAGGAAATGCATTTAGAAACAAGATTGGGCTGCTAGGTACTCATTATTGCTGAGCTGTCCCTCCTTCCAGGCCCTTTTAATGGACAGAGCTAGAAAAATTTATTATAAATTTTTGAGTTCACACTGGTATGTCCAATTTGAACTCAACACAACAGGGTTCTTCGTCTTCCCCATTCCACATTTTATCTTCCTTTTCTCATATTGAGAACCCCATTCCTCAACAATACCAATGTATTTACTCATTGCTCTATTCAATATGCAGAAAAGATAGTTCCTGGAGTTACTACATCAATATCACTAGTAACAACAATCCTACGAAGTTCAAGGTTTTCTTGCCATTCTTTTTGTCCTTAGACTATATCCCAGTACTATCAGTACTGTGTGTGAACATTTCTGGGTTAATCTGTTGGGTTTTTTGTTTTGTTTAGTTTTTTGAGACAGGGTTTCACTCTGTTGCCCAGGCTGGAGTGCAGTGGCATGATTACAGCTCACTGCAACGTCTGCCTCCTGGGTTCAAGTGATCCTCCCGCCTTATCCCCTCAAGTAGCTGGAATTACAGGCACACACCACCATGCCGTGCTAATTTTTCTAATTGTTTTTTTTTTTTTTTGTAGAGATGGGGTTTTGCCATGTTTCCCAGGCTGGTCTTGAACTCCTGGGGCTCAAGTGATCCAACTGCCTCGACCTCCCAAAGCATTGAGATTACAGGTGTGAGCCACTGTGCTAGGTCTTAATCTGTTTTTATGTTATCAATTTGAGATATATTTAGGTTTCTTTTTATATTTGTGCTGAATTTTAGGGCTTGCTTTTTTTCAGGCTTAATTTCATTTTTGAATAAACATGTACATGGTTGAAAAACCAAACTGAAATTCTAAAAGTATATTCAGAAGTGTACCTATTCTTTCTCACCCTCTCCCATAACCATTTTCATTTGTTTTTGGTCTCCTTTCTGTGTTTCTTCTTGTGAAACTAAATAAACACGTATACATACTATTTTCCTTTCTTCTTTACCCAACAGGTAATATCCTCCCCTTTTGCATTTTGTTTTTTTTCATTTACAATATCTATAGAGTAACTCGAAGAGCTCTTTCTTTTCTTTCCCATGCAGCCCGCATCGGCGCACAAGTTCTCCCTCCTCCACTGCTCTCTCAGGCCTGGTACATCAGTCCTGCCTCTCTGCTGGAGGGCAGAGGTTGCGATGTGGACTTCCCGGTATGCCTGAGTACAGCACAAGGCACAGAGCAGGTCCTCTCTACGCATCCACATGCTCCTCACCCCAGCCTACAGGGTGGGCGGCAGAGCAAGGAGATGCTTGGTGACCTTCCAGAGAGCCCACGTATCCCTTTTGTTGGCCTGCAGTGTGTCTCTGTGTATATATATATGTTTCAAAAGTTAGTTGCTAAGCAATAAAATACAGATTTCTGACTTCTCTTAAAAGGTCAGCCAGAAGTTCTGGCATTCTTGAGCTTATGGTCTCACACAGTGACAATCAGCTGAAACTGGGTGGTGGCAGCCCTCTCCAGATAGGATGTCTTACCTTTCCCAGTCACCACTGCCCACAGCTTGCACTGCTCACTGCTTCACTCAGACCCCTACAAAGTACATGAGTTCGAACTCAGGGTGGCCAAACAGGACTGGCTTCTGGAGTTTAAAGAAACAAAGAGAAGCTAACAATACTGTGTCCTTTCCATCTATCAATGGGAGGTTGCTGGTCTTAGACTTACTCCTATCCCATCACAAATGTGTGAGTAAGGACAAGGCCTAGAATATCCACATTCTGTGGTAGTAATGATAAAGTTCTTACTACCTACCAGGTACTGTGCTAAGCACTTGATCTAATCTTATCTAATTCAATCCTCACAAAAGCCTGGTGAAACCGATAGTGCATCCCCATTTTCCAATGCACGAAGAGAGGTTAAGTAAATGAAGTTAAGATGTGCATAAAGTTGGTGTGACTTTCAGGTCTGTATCCCTAAACAAAAGGTTATATGACCTGTATATGTCACAGGTAGATTTGCCTGGTCTTTATTTTCTCTTTTACACACATACACATATAAGACATATACACATACATACATCACATGTGGGCACACACATATACATATATGACATGATCAAATATATATAATACACATGCTATAAATGCATATAAATATATAATATACATACATATGATAGATGGATAGAGAAAGATAAAAAAGCACACTATATACAGGCTGAGCTAGGTCTTCCTGAGTCTGGGGCAAAGTAATATTCCTGGGCCCTTCCCTGAAGACAAGAGCAGTAAACCAGGAAAGAGCCACCCTACCAGGACCTTAGCTCCAGATAAAGTCCACACTTACTGAACTCTGACCTGGCTTACTGGTTGGTTTCCCTTATCTCCCAGGGTGGAGTCTTAAGCAGGTTCCTGGCACCCTAACTTTGTAAGGATTCTGCCTCCAGGTAGAATTTTGCCTCTGGTTTGAGGCTGGAAACACACCCTCCTGGGTTTGCACGTCCCTACAGTAAGGGCTATGAGGAAAGAGGCCTGTTTGCAGAGAATCTCTGCTGATCTGTAAGCATCAGTTGCCTCATCTCTTAAACTAGAGGATAGACAAATGGTCACTGGCAGTGTACCTGAAAAGGTTCACACCTGAGTTGGATCACTCCCTAGCTACCCAGTAACATATGAATAACTTGAGGCCCCACCCTCAGGGATCCAATTCAGCAGGTCTGCGGTCTGGACTTAAAACAAGTCCCTTAATTTCTGAGTCTATCATCAGTCTATTATCTTTCTTATCTGTAAAATGAACACATATTGGTGTCATCTGTTAGTCTGTCTTCTCTTTCAGACTTGAAGCCCCTGAGAGCAGGGACCATGCCTTACGCATCCTTGTGTCACCAGCTGAGTTCCAGCACAGTGCTTGATGCCTAGTGAGTGTCGCTCCAAAAATGTTAGCTGAAGCACCACACATGCCCTTTCTTTCTTCCAGGGCTGATATGAGGGCAAAAAAAGATAATCTTTGTTAAGTGCTTCAAACTATACGGCCCTCTGCAAATGGTTTCATTGTGCTTTTTTGCTGTTTTTTTTTCCCCCCAGGTCTACAGTGTGTGACCTATGCTTGAAAAATGTCAGGGGTGAGGGGAACAGAACTAGAATGGGTGAGTGACAAATACCCCCAGGGTGTTCAAATTCTAGGTAGGGCAGGGCAAATAAACCTCACCTTTCTACTTCCATAAAGGTGTTAGACAAGAAGAGATTTTAGGATTTGTTTGACTATCAGAGCAGACAACTTGGTAGACAGTTGTGTGTGGAGAAGGGAGGCAGAGAACTGGTATGTTGAGAAGGCTGGTTAGCTTGGTTCAACACTGAAAACTCAGCACACAGGCCACGTGGTATGGTTTTTAAAGCACAGCTGTAGGAGTCAAAATACTGCCGTAAGCTCAGGCTCAGCCCTTTCTTGGCTATGTAGTCTTAGGCAAGTCATCCAACCTCTCCAAGCCTTAGTTTCCCAATAAAAAATGTAGATAATACTACCTTTCTCAAAGGGTAATTGGGAGGACCAAATTACCTTCACGTACACCTCAGAGCTGAAATAGTCAAACTGCAATCAATCTCCCCAGTCCTTCTCCTGATCAAATGTTTCCTCCTCAGGAAACACTGCCAGGCACTTGCTCATTCCAGAAATCTGAGAGTTATCTTTGACATCCCTCTGCAAATCCAATCAATCGACAAGTCCTACTGATACAACCCCCTAGCATTTCTGGAATCCACCTACTTCTCCTCCTCTCTGCCGCCACGTTCATTTAAGACACCAACATCTCTCACCTAGAAGCACTGGCCTCCCCACATCTATTCTTACACACGGAGTGACCTTTTAAAGAGGGAAATTAGAGGATATACCCCCTTCCACGGTTTCCCGCTGTCCTTGTATGAAGTTCCAAATCCTGCACCTGACTAGCAGCTCTTTAGTGAGGTCTCATGCCTATCCTCAAGCCACGTATCTGGTCAATCTCCCTCTTGCTCACTGTATTTCAACCTCAGGGGCCTTCTCTCCCACCTTGGCCTGGGGAACCCACACTCATTCCTCAGGGTGCAGCTTAAGTGTCTCTTCCTCAGAGAAGCCTTCTCTGACACTGCCTGTGTTGGACCACCCTAAAATTTCCCTTTGTAGTGTGCCTAACTCAATAGTAACTACATGATTGCTTGGGTGACTTTTTTCTATTTATTTATTTATTGATTTTTGAGATAGGCTCTCACTCTGTTGCCCAGGCCGGAGTGCAGTGGTACAATCATGGCTCACTGCAGCCTTGACTTCCTGGATTCAAGCTCAAGCAATCCTCCCACCTAAGCTCCCTGAGTAGCTGCCCGGCTCTTTTCTTTAAAATAGAGATGAGCTCTATCTTGCCCAGGCTGGTTTCGAACTCCTGGGCACAAGTGATCCTCCTGCCTTGGCCTCCCAAAGTGTTGGGATTACAGGCATGAGCCACTGTGTGGCCTGTTTGGATGCTTTTTTAAATGTCTGCTTTTCCCATTTAATGATAAACTTTATGTATCTTATACTGTAGAGCACAGAGTGGCTTCAGAACACAGTATATAGTAGATATTCAATAAATATATGTTGGAAAAGGAAATCAGATATAGGTCACAGATCTTTAGACATTAGAATATCATAAGCTTATACTTATTACAGCAGTTGAGAGAAACATTTTTGAGTGACCTCCACAATGCATATAAATTAGGATTAAGTTCATAATTTCATAGTTTAACAAAGACTAATAAAGTGGGAGGGTGTTAGCCTCTTCATGGACTTAAGTGGGGAGTACCACTGGCTACCCTGTAAAAACTGTTTAAGCTCCTAAATTCTTCAGTGCCCCAGATTTCTAGAATTGAATTCTGCACATAAGACAGTGACGCATCAACTAAATAAGAAAAGGCCCGGTAAAGTGTGTTGGTAGTTACAAAGCAGATTTGGGGAGGGAACAGCCAAACAAGGAATCAGAGAGGAGGCGAATTTTAACCAGAGCCTTGGAGGAAGTGGGGGATTCTGACAGGCAGCTATGCTGTGGAAGGACATTCAAGGGGAGGAAGCAGCAGAAGTAGAGACATAGAGGGAGGCAGAGAGAGGACATAGGGACTCTGGGTAGGCTGTCAGTGCACTATGGGAGAAAAGGGGACAGATCTCACAACGGGAAGCATCAATAAGAGATAAAATTAAAAAGACATGGGTCTCCATCCTGGTTGAGCTTAGGAACCCCCCTCTCTCTCTCTGTTTTTTTTTTTTTTTTAGATAAGGTCTTGCTCTGTCACTCAGGCTGGAGTGCAATGGTGTGATCATAGCTTATTGCAACCTCCACTTCCTGGGTTTATGTGATCCTTCTCTCTCAGCCTCCCAAGTAGCTGGGATTACAGGTCTACACCACCCTATCTGGCTAGTTTTTTTTTTTTTTTTGCAACGAAGCAGCGGGGTGGCGGGGGTTCTCCCTTTGTTGCCAAGGCTGGTCTCAAACCCCTAGGCTCAAGCAATCCTCCCACCTCAGCCTCTCAAAGTGCTGGGATTACAAGTGTGAGCCACCATGCCCATCCAGGAATCTCTCTTAAACTCTCTGAGCCTTATAATTCACCTGTCCTGCCCTGCCTATCTCACACAGCTTCTGTGAGAATTAAATGAGACAAAGTATGTCAAAAGGCTCTGCAAATACTAACGTAACATGTCATTGCTAAGGAGTACAACAGAGGGAAAAGACAGGTTATGGAGGGCCTTAAATGCTATCTAAGGATTATGGATTTGATTCTTTACAGATGAGGGAGCTGTTGAAGGCTTTCTAGAAGAAGTAATAGGATCAGGTTTAGCCTTTAAAAAGATAAGTCTGACTGCAGTGACTAGAGTGCCCTGGAAGAGGAAAGGCTGGAGGCCCAGAGACCAGCTGCGGCGCAGCAGACGCACACCTGAAAGGCAGCAGTGCCGTGGAATGCACTAGAAAGCGCAGGTGAGGGATAGACTACTGAGAGTGGGTTACTAGGAGCAGACACTGGCAGTAGTACCCTTTAGCCCTGCACTGTCTAACAGGAGCCCCAAGTCACATGTGGCTAAGAGCACCAGAAATGTGGTCGGGTCAAATTGAAATACACTGTATAAAATGCACACCAGATTTAAAGTCTTAGTTAAAAAAAATGTCAATATCTCAATAACTTTTTATGTTGAAATAAGAGTACGTTGAATATATTGGGTTAAATGAAATATATCATTAAAATTAACTTCACCTGTTTCTTTTTACTAGTTTTAGTATGGCTGCTAGAAAATCTTAAATTACACGTAGTCTGCGTTATCGTTCTACTGGACAGCATTGGTCTGGCCTCTTTTGGCCACAGCTGCACCACACTTCGGCATTCTCTAGGCCTCCTTGCCCTTCAGAACAGTCAAAAACAAAAAACAAACAAACTAGAAACCTGCCCAGAGTCACCCCTCCAATAACTCCTGTCTCCCACAGCAACTGGTATATATTTCTGCCAAAGCACCTCCCACACTGCTGACCTCTCTCCTTGTTCACTGGACTGAGAGTTCCTAGAGTGCAGAGGCACACCAAGCTCATCTGTCTCCCAGGGAGGAGGCCGAGCCCAGCTGAGGGCACCATCTTCGTCCCTTAGTAGAGAACAATCGAGCATGCCCTAGGCTGTGCATCCTTTTCTTCACTCAGAACCCAATGCCCCGTCAGCCCCACAGGCTCTAACAGCATGGGTACTGGCACAATCTCACATCTGACTTATCTAATTTGTCACGTATTTCTCAGAAAAAGCTCAATGTCTAAGCTATGCCCAGGAATTCACCCTGATACTGAGGAGGAGTGTGGTATGCAGTTAGAACAGGTCTGCATCCTGGCTCTGCCTCTAGCCATCTGTGTGACTGACAGCAAACTATTTTCTGTGAACCTCAGTTTTCTCATCTACAAAAACTGGAATATTAGCTTCCTATCCTATCAGGCTGTTGTTAAGAATAGGTGTAATGGAAGTACAGTATCTAGCATAATGCCTGGCACACTGCAGTACTTTAAAAATGGGTGCTCCTCTTGCTGTAAGACCCTAAGTCAGACATAATTAGTAAGCGACTGCCAAAGCAAGCACATCCTGTCTTGCAATACAAAACCAACAAGTATTAAGTTACCTAATATAGATGCAACCACCTTACAGATCTCCTAGATGACCTCCTGCCGACTATTATGTTTAGCCCATATTTATGTGCTTTTGTCACAGTGTGCTTCATCAAACTTACCTTCAGTGAAAAGAACAGTGTCTCAGAACATCATGAGGAAGTCAGGAGACCTAGATATTGGTGCTAATTCTGCCATTTACTAGCTGTGCAACTCCAGACAACACAAAGCAACTTTCAGGAAGATCCAAGATTTGGCGGGTAGAAGCAGGAGTTGGGGGTGGAGAGCAAAGCCACAGGAAGGGAAATCGTGGAGGCTGCCCCAGCAGGAGGGAGGGAGCAGGCCCTTCTGACAAGAGGGCAGGACTGACAGCAGACAGCCCAGACATCTGGGTTCTGGACCCACTCTGCCCTCACCTGTTTATATATCCTTGAAAAGGGAGAAGAAAATTACATATAATAAGCATGTGTTACAGGCATTCATTTAATCCTGACAACCTAGTGAGATAACAGTGTTATTTTCCTTCGCAGATAAGGAAAATGAGGTTCAGATAAGTTACACAAGTCACCCCAGGCCATACAGCTGTTAAACGGTAGAGCCAGGACACAAGTTCAAGTGTGTCTGATACCAAAATCCCAGCTTCCTCTCTCTGCGCCTTGGCCCTATCATCCCCACGACCAGCGAGCTGAGCGAGGTCATCTGACGTCCTTTCTTGTTCTAACACTGCTTGATTCTTTGTCCTCCCAACTCTTCTTCAGTGTATCAGGTCTTTGCACCCAGGCAGAACTACATTCATCGCCTGGAAGGGAAAGGTTCTCTCTAAAGAATAAAGGGAGGGCAGGCCATGGCCAAATTCATTTCAACTGGAAAATAAACAACAGACACCATCATCAACCATGATCTAGAAGCAATTTTGTATCTGCATTGGCGAAATCCACAAGATGGCTAAGTATATTTTCATTCGAGTTTCCTGGTTTTCAACAAAGGGCAAAGGAGACAAGCAGAACTTAGAACCTACAAGATCAAGAAGAGGGATCTGTCACAGGGACTCACCAGCATTCAAAGGAAAGGCCTCCATTTATGGAAGGGGCTTCCTCCTTGCCACATCATGGCCTCTATGTGGCACTGGGCAAGCCACACCAGCCTTCAGTCTCACCTTTCCTAACGGTAAGATGGGAAGACCAAGCCTTGCACTTTTTGCAGGGCACTGTGATAATTACATTATTTGTCATCCTAAAACCATTCTACAAGCATATCTTTTTTTCTTCTTCTTCTTTTTTTTTTTTTTTTTTTTGAGACAGTCTCACACTGTCACATAGGCTGGGAGTGCAATGGTGTGATCTCAGTTCACTGCAACCTCCACCTCCCAGATTCAAGTGATTCTCACCGCCTCAGCCTCCAGAGTAGCTGGAATTATAGTGTGCACCACCATGCCCGGCTAATTTTTGTAGTTTTAGTAAAGACGAGATTTTGCCATGTTGGTCAGGCTGGTCTTAAACTCCTGACCTCAAGTGAGCCATCTGCCTCAATCTCCCAAAGTGCTGGGATTATAGGTGCGAGCCACTATGCCCAACCCTACAGGTATATCTTGTTTTACCTAATATTTTCCTGAAAAGATAAGTAAATATGTTCTGAAGTAAATCATCCTGAAAGTGATAATACCTTAAATATAAATTATCAAAAGACTGGGTTTTCTTCAAAGAAGGCATACCTTACTTTATACCTGGTATAAACAGAGTTGTTACTTGAGTCGATTTTTGATTATTGGCACAAATAAAGGATCAAAAATAAAACAGATACCCAGGATAATGGCCAATACAAGAAGTCTTCATACTGCTTTTAAAAAATGTGTCATTTGGGCCAGGCACAGTGGCTCACACCTTTGATCCCAGCACTTTGGGAGGCTGAGGCGGGTGGATCATGGCGGGTGGATCACCTGAGGTCAGGAGTTCGAGACCAGCCTGGCCAACATGATGAAACCCTGTCTCTACTAAAAATACAGTAAGTCAGCCAGGCGTGGTGGCACAGGTCTGTAATCCCAGCTACTCGGGAAGCTGATGCAAGAGAATTGTTTGAACCTAGGAGGTGGAGGCTGCAGTGAGCCAAGATTGTGCATTGTACTCCAGCTTGGGCAACAGGAGCAAAACTCCATCTCCCCCGCTCCCCCACAAAAAAAGTGTGATTTGGCCCAGAAGATTTACCTTTCTAATTTACTTTCTTAAAGTCGATTTTAAATTAGTTCCCTTTCCCTGAGTTCATATCAAAATTGATAGGAAAGTACTAGGTGGCAGAGGAAAGTCAGTCAGTGTTTGACTTTAAACCATCAAATGGGTAACTTGTGGAAGCAATGGGAATAGATGGTATGAGGTCTGCCAAATCTTTGCAATCCCTTTCCTATCTCGGGGAGGCTGCCTTTCTTCAGCGGACGTAACTGCAGGTAAATGCAACCTAATTTCCCAACTGTAATGGGGGGGCATTAGAGTTGTGGGAGGGGAGCCAGAGCGTCACAGGGCTGAGAGTCCATATCCTCCACATTCTTGAATGGTGACTTCAGGAAGCCCTGCTAGAAACAGAAGAAAGAAGGGCGGGCAGGCAGGGGAGGTTGTTCTCCAGCCTGCAACAGGCCCCTCTGGAAATTCCTGTTCCACCCTTCTAAAACCTGCCCAGAAACTCCCCTCCCTCAGGAAGCCTTCCTCAATGAACTCTAGAATGATGACGGCGCCTATTCTTTGCATCCTCTGGCCCTTAAGCATCTGACTTGTGCTATCCTCACAGATCCCTGCCTGTGTATTGCTTTTAAAAGAAACGCATATATTCTACCGTGTGATCTAATAAAATACCTGTCCTGACGGAGATATCTATTTTTTTGTTTCTTTAGCACCAAGTCTCCAGCCACCTGAAATGGGTCTCTCAACCAACAGACTGAGCTCTACAGCGTATATACTTGATATACACAGTTGGCTAGGATGCTCACAGAAGGCCAGCCAGAGAAAATCGGAGTCAAGTTTTCTAGGAGCCAGATCCCTGCAGCTCTCACCAGTTTCATCACTCAGGGATCCACTCTGGATCTTTCTGTTGTTTACTCCATCCCCTCACACTGACTAACGGGCCTGGGACCACTGGGACAAGCCACTGTGTTTATGACAAAGGCAACCCCAAGCAACAAACTCAACATATAGCTGCCTGACAGGAGGTGTAATAGGCAGGCCACAAACCAAAAGAATGCTCCATTGGCTCTGGCTAGGAAGGCACTTCCGGGGTCTGCAGATCTAGATCATAAAAAAGGGAGGGTGCCCTCTCCACTGGGGGAGATCCCAGATCATTCTGTGGGAGGAAAAGTGGTTTTTAGAGCAGTAGCTCCTGCCACTTCCACCAAGTGTTGCTGTCTCTTACACATTTCCTACTGAATTACATCTTTGATATTGAGGGGCTTGCACAACAGTGCAAGGAGTGTTAGGAAGACAAAAATTACTGGCACTGGGAAATGGGCTTATAATTCCCTCTGTAGGTTTACAAAAATGGTAGGCGTCTGTTCTAGAGCACTTAATTTGACTCACAATTTACTACCAGGCAGCACAGTTTAAATAAAGTGTCCTGAAGGTTTGAAGATTTGAATTATAGTCTTAGTTCTAGGCCTTATATTCCTCCTAAGCAAAAAGTGTGGTTGCATGTGCATGTGTGGGGTTGGGCAGCGGAGGGAGGGGTGAGGTGATGGAGAGAGGAAGAGATGAATGAACCAGGTGGTCCCTGCAGTTCCTTTCCAGGGCCTGGACATGTATGCTGATCCTATCCGGGCACAAATCGCATGATAATGAAGCTTTATTACATCAACAATGGCCTACATTGAGTAGGGCAATAATCGTATTTCAACTTGGAAATTGCTAGTCTGTAAAATATACTCTCCAGGAAATGAACCTGAATTGGCCAGGAAAGAAACAACCGCAACTGAGCAATCGATTTGGATCTTATTCTCCATTGAGTGAGGCACACAGGTTACACTTGATGGAAATCTGTTGAATGCTGAATGACCAACCTTGAAATTCTAAATCCTCTCAAACTCTAGTACCCCAAAGAGCCCAACCTTGCCCTTTAGCCCACGTTTTTAAGGCTGAATTCAACATCGCCATCTCTAGTAAACTTTCCTAACTAGTCCAACTTACCCAATGGTCTTTTCAGTAACCAAATCCATTTCTGCTGCATTTTGAGTCCATACTATGCCAGTTAGCACTTGTTATCAAATCGTTTCATCCATATTATTCCTATCTCCCTCCAACTAGATGATAAACTCCTCATGAGCAGAAATCCTGTCACATATACTTTGTTGACAGAGCCTGCAATAACACAGGGCTAAGCATATGCTCTTAGTAAATTCTTGTGACTGATAAATGGGAACTCATGATGATGATAATAATAAGAGCTAGCAAATTCTTAAAGCACTTACTAAGACAAGAATGTAGGCTCCTGAGCCCCCCTCCCAGTTGTAAATGCGCTTTTGACTTTAGGCAAGTTACTTAATCTCTTGCCTCAGACTACTCATCCATAAAATAGGGATAACAGAATTCAGAAGAATGTTAGAATTCTATTTCATGAGAATGTTAGGATTAAATCATTTAAAGCATGCAAATAATGCCCAGGCCAGGGCCTGGTACTCAGTAAGAACTACTTATTGATTGTTCATTGATGGATTATTATGTTAGCCATTCTTATTTATAACATTAAATCCTCACAACAACTTCATGAGTTGGCATTATTAATGTTGCCATTTTACAGGTTAGAAAATGGGCTACGCAAAGGCTGAGTCGCTTGATTTCATGCATCCAGCAAGTGAGATGAAGCTGGTATATGAACCCAAGCAGTTTAACTTCAGAGTCTTTACTCGGCTAATTCTTTGCACTCTATCTAAAAAGAGTCCTCGCCATCCATTTGACTTTGCCATAGATCCATCTTTAACTTATGCCAGTGTTCTAAAATCTCAGAACACAAAATCAGGAGGGTCGGGACTGGGGCTGCTTATTTTGAGTCTATACTATGACACCTATCCAAATTCCCCCCATTCAAAGTCAGATTCTGCTAACGTACACTAAGTATCTACTGAGTAGCGGGTGTTATGCCGGATAGTATCTCACTTAACCCTCAGAACAACTCTCAAAATATATTTCATGAATGGAAAACAGTTTCAGAGAAGATAGAGGACTTGCCTGAGCTCCCAGGATTGGTGAGGCCCAGAGCTAGGACTTGAATTCAGATTCTCTGATGCCAAATCCAACAGCCAGCTTCACTAAGCCAGTCTGGCTCTGAGTGTTTCCTGACAAAAGCGAGTAAAATGCAGTACTGACAACTTTGTATGTCTGCTGGCCAAATGCACAGGCTTTAGAATCCTGATGCCAACACTCACCGGGGCCATGACCTCAGGTAACATATTTAACCTCTCAACCCACGCTCCCTTAGGTATAACAGAAGTAACTATTACACTGGATTGTTAAGAGGCTAAATGGTAGAATTCATTGAAGCACTTAGCACAGAGCACACATTAAATGCTTAAAATATGTTAACTATTATTATTATCACCACCATAGCAAAAGGGGGACTAAAGTTGCTCCCTTGTATTGGTCTAGGATTTCTCCATCTATTACTTAAGGGACAACCTTGCTAGGAAAGACAGATTTTCAAATCAAATCACTGATGGAGAAACCAATGTCTAAAAAGATTGAGTCACTTGCCCTCAGTTAGGGACAGAGTTGATATTCAAACTTCCAGCATACAACTCTTCACTGGGTCCTGCTATCTGCCGCCTCTCTGAACTTTACGAAAATGTCTAGCATTTCACAGTACACAACCTCTTGTTCAGTTCCAAAGGAAGGCCTGATATTCCTACCACTATCCTAATTGCTCCTTTTGAGCTTTAGGGATTCACTCTGCTCCCCAAACAAAAATGGGGGCTGGGTAAGCTGCTCCAAGTGGAAAATTCAACTCCATCCCAGGCGGAAACCCCAAATCTCTGCTGTGCCAGCAGATTTCCAGGACGCGCTGGCTCCCAGAAACCACAATTACAGGCAAGCTCAAGGCAGGGAGTAATTAGGCCCCTACCATCAGCTCAGCAGTCTCCTGGCCTCTCCCTCCAGGGCTGACTCCATCTCTACCTCTCCCATCCCCCTTCACCAAAACCCCATCTGAACCACTGCACAGCTGAGAGAGATGCAATGGGAATTTCCATCCTTTCTCTCTTCCAGCCCCCATTCCATTTCCAGGAAACTGAAGAAGGGTGGGGTGAGGGAGGAAAGAAGCCATCTCATGGATACAAGTAATGCTGAATGGCAGTAAGAGCCGAAAAAAAGCTTCCACAGAAGGAGAAACATTCTTGGGGCCCCTCCCCTCATTCCCTCCTTTACATCTCACAAAGATGACATCAGGAAGGAATTTCCTGGATGAGACCCCCCAAATGTGAAAATAAAAGGGATCTTGTGAAATAGGAAACAACAACCTCAATCTCTCCAGAAAGGAAGAGCCTTGGCTAGAGACAGGATGTGGAAAAGATGACATCCAGAAGGTCAAAGGAATCTAGGACTCTAACTCTCCACCCCCAAGATCACAGAGGGGTCCTGCAGAAAGTCTACCCCTCCCACAGCTCCTTCTAATCTTGGCTAACAGGAAGGAATGCCAGGCCTTGCCTTTGTTTCTAAATATGCTGCTCTTCTATGCTGAAATGTAGGACCGACGTTCCCATTATTTCAAACTCCACACACACTTTGTACAGTACTTCCTTTCTTCCTTCCTGCGTTATTGCCCATTGCTTGGGCAGTGGATTTGCTCAGCTTAGTTTGATGACTGCCTTATACCCACCATTAAAAAGAGAATGCTGTCCCTTATAGCTCCCAGTGGTCTCAGGGCTGGCTGCATCCCTCAACTCCCATAATGTTGACAGCCTTCAATGGGTCTGGGTTTCCTGGAATCACCTCTAGGGACTCTAAGGAGGTGAAGTTAATGTTGGATAGTGCAAAAGATGGATGGAGGGGCATCTCAAATAGGACGTGGACTTCAACATCCTAAAGGTCTTTTGAACAGCGATGGCTCAGAGGTCAGAACTGAAGGTTGTCAGGGGAGTTTCTCAAGGCTATTCAGAGCCCCCAGAATTCTGGTTGACTGAGAAATGCCCCCAAACAGTCTGGTACTCACCCAATTCCATCAAAACCTAACTTAAAATGTGTTAATCCCATGAAGCTTTCCTTGATTTAGCCTCTCCTAACTTGAGTCCTCACAAATTTATTCTTGTACTATTACTTAGTCTCTTACAACAAAATCAAAGTGAAAAACAGTCAACACAAACCCATTCAAAGCATTTATTTCAAGTTATATTTCACACTTTCAGCATGACTAAAAATATGAACTTTCCCTGGGGTTCATTCTAAAGAGGCCTGATTTCCATATTAAAGGGCACTTGTTTTGACACTCTTTTTCTAGGTATTCTTAGATCAATATATTTTGACATCTCTGGTTTCCCCAACCAAGCTGTAAACTCCTTGAAAGAAAAGAATATGTCTCCCATATTTGAAATTTTGTACTCTCCTCTGCTGGCCCAGTAAAACATGTTTTTGCAAAGGCATATGTGTATATGTACACACACACACACAATATTCACTATAAAACAGGATTCTACACACAGCATTGTTCAACCCACTTGTGTGTGGCAAACCAGTTGACAAATGGCAACCAGGACATCACAAATCTATTTTGTTTTTTGTAGAGACAGGGTTTCACTATGCTGCCCAGGCTGCTCTCAAACTTCCTGACCCTTTAAGTGATCCTCCTGCCTTGGCCTCCCAAAACACTAGGATTATAGACATGAGCTACTGTAACTGGCCCGTAAATCACAAATCTAAAAGGCCAGATAGCCAAAGAAAAACTGGAGATATTGAAAATGGAACCCACAGAACCACATCAGAATCAGAGAACCAGTTTAATTGGATGACTGCCAAGACTCCTTCCAATCCTGAAGTTGACTTTGATTTGAAGACAGAGTGGGACTGTGAGAAGGAGTGAGAGAGCTAGGATATATCCCACTAAAAGAACTGTAATCACAGGGTAGAAATGGGTGGAATCTAGTTTCACTCTTTCCTGAGCTTAGAGAAAAAGGGTTCTGAGGACAAGAGAATTGCTCTCTGATTCCGTCTGCCCTCTGGTACAGAAGACAGCACTGGCCTGGGACTCAGTGCTCTGGTTCTTGGTAACAGCAGGGGAAGTCAGGCAGTTCTGGCTTTCCAGACACTTGGATAGGGCTCAGGTCAGAAAGGCAGTGAGAAGATCGCAGAGACTGAGAAAAGTTTCACCATCTGCTGGTACCTCCTTCTCTGGATCACACTGAACCTTTAATGATTTGACTGGTATGTGATGCCATCCCCATAATACACTAAGTGTAACGTGCCAGGAGCCTAAGCCAGAGGATGAAGGGCCCCAGTGAGGCAGCCTGAGAACTGCAGCATGAGACCTGTGTCACAGGCCTAGTGAGGGGCGGCTCCTGAAGGCCAGGCTGGCCAAGATCGACAGCCCTTTCTGACTTGTGTCAGAAGCTCTCCCCTCAAGGGTTCTGTGCTCAGACAGTTGGGGGGGGGGCGGTGGCAGAGGTACCAGGGCATGACTGAGTGGGGAAATGAAGAGAACACCTCACCTGTGTCACCCCTGTTTTCCATGTACATTTCAGGGTACAAGGGAATGACAGGATGGAAAGGAGGAGAAAAAAACAGAAGAGTTAGAGATGGAATAAATACAGACATGAGATGAAAAAACAAAGAAGTGGGGGGAAATGTGGAAGTTACAAAAGACAGGAAAGAGCAAGAGAATGATAGAATAAAATGGCTGGGGATAGATGGTTACACAGAAAGATGTGGAAAAAGGAACGAGAAATCAGCAAAAGAGAAGCAGCAGCATTGACAAGGGGAGCGAAGGCAATGACAGTATTTAAACATCAGACTGTCTCAGGGGTTGGTACAGATTCTAAGCCAGCCAGACTTCCCAGACTGAGGCAGTACTGGCAGCAGGGGTGTTAAATGGAACTTCTTATTACAGTCCTTGGGTTGAGATTTATAAAAGGGCTGTGAAATCATTAATTAGTGTGGAGTGTCTGGCACAAAGCAGAATGACAGGGTGGTGGGGGGAGGAGTATGTGCAGACAGAAGTGGGTCATCAGCATCTGGGAACAAGAACCAGGCTACTGTAGGGTTTCGGGTTAAGGTACTTTCCCTAGCAGGGTCTCAGTTTCCAATCTGGCTACACAGAATTAAGCATTCTCTCTCCCTTTTCCACATAAATACCACCTAAGGTGATCTTCTCTCTGACCGCCTTATCTAAAATTGCAGTCCCACATTCCTGATACTTCCTATTTTGTCTCCTTAACGACTATTATCTAACACACAGTATTATCTAACACACATTATCTAACAAATAATTTTCTTATTTAATTTGCTTAGAAAGTAAGCTCCAAGAAGGCAAAGGTGTTCTGTTTTTCTTCTCTTTTGTTCTCTATTATAGCTTCCACTCTTACAACAGTTCCTGGAACACAGGAGATGCTCCAAAAATGCTTATTAAATGAAAGAATAAGCCTAACTTTAAACCTAGCCCTATTCAGTTCTCAGTTGCCCAAGAAAATGAAGAGAGGAAACATTTCATATAACTCAAACTAGAAAATAATGCAAATCTACTTCTCACAGAATTATAAATGATAAAGGCTAGAAAGAATCTCAACAGTCTCATTTCACAGACAAGAAAACTGAGGACCACAGCCATTGTTATGGACTGAATGTTTGTCCCCAAAATTCCTATGTTGAAGCTCTACACCCCAGTGTGATGGCATTTGGAGATGGGGCCTTTAGGGGGTATTTAAGGTTAGATGAGGTCACGAGAGTAGGGCTCTCATGATGGGATTAGTGCCCTTCTAAGAAGAGACATCTTGCGTGCACAGACACACACACACAGACCCCCAGACACGAAAGACCATGTGAGCACACGCTGAGAAGGCAGCCATCTGCAAGTAGCAAGAGAGCCCTCACCAGAATGTGACTATGCTGGCACCTTGATCTTGGATTTCTAGCCTCTAGAACTGTAAGAAATAAATGTGTGTTGTTTAAGCCACGCAGCCTGTGGTGACCCACAATAACTAAGACAGCCTTTAATTGGAGTCTTCAGGGCCGCTAGTGGCAGAATGAGAACTAGAACCCAGAGCTCCTATCCCAGGAGGCCAGTGAACCTTCTATTACACAAGGCCTTGGAATGTGCTTGTGTATCAATGCAGGGGTGTTGGCCATTCTGGAAATAACAACACTAGAAGAAGCTGGAAGAATGGGTTCAGCGTCTCTATCTCATCCTTCATTTAACTTCTCAGAGCCTCTTACTCTAAGCTGGGAGCCAATGGTATCTATTACCTTTGAGAGGCATCCAAAGGGAGCTGTTCTCCTAAGTCCTACTTCATTCCTTCACAAGGTGGGGAAAGGAACAAAAGGCAAGGCATGGATCTGTTTTCAAAGGCTTTTCCTCCTAGCTATTGTCGAACTCCAAGATTATACTCAGGAGTAGGGGTTAGTAGAGACGCTGATGAGGTCCATGGGAAGTAAAAAGTCAGACTTCCCAGTATATCACCTGTAGACAATTAAGAATGAAATGAAATAAATCCTAGGGGCAGTTTAGTACTAATGTTTCTGTATGTTTTTAAAAACCCAAGTGTGTCTGTGTCAAATCTTAAAATCATGACTTTTAGGCGATCTTCGCCTCTATGAAAAGTCTGCTTATATAGTATAAAATGGACTTATACTTAATACGCTTCCCAAATGACTCAGAGATCTTTGTATTTATGATCACATTTACCTTTATCAACAGCTAATGACAATTTACTGGTACAGAGAAATGCTTTAGACATTTGAGGCATATATTAAGGTGCAGGCATGGTTCCTGTCCTTAGGAAACATACAATCTTGAGGAGTTAGGAGACACAGGCAAAACAGACGTTTGTGCAATGAACAAATAAGAGAAGTCCAAAGCCACAAAGGGCCAATTGTACACAGAATGTACTGAGTAATAAACATAGTCATCAGAAAATGGAACTCAGCAAGGGGAGCTATCCTAAGGTTGGTGGTACTGAGCTAAGCTCTTAAAGGGTACCCAGAAGGGATAAACACTCATTTTTTATTTCTCCTGGCTTCTAAACCTGACTCTGAACCATGATTTGATCTAAACATAGGACTTCTTACTAACACAGATTCATGAGCTAGTCTAATCTAGCTGGAAAACTTCTGTGGAGGGTGAAACCAGTCTACCTGGCTGGAAAGACTGAAAGACACTAAGCTGTTCAGATCTGTAATCTTATATTTGCTACTTCATTCCAATATTAAAAGGCTCCCATTCTCCCCACGCACTTGATTCAATACGCATTAGCTGAATCTCAATCTGAACCTCTTTTGCTTTCTTCTCAACATGAACCTGCTGCCTGGAGCACTTATAAAATTCAATCTCACCCTTCCCTCAGAAATAAATGAAAGCCCACAGCTAACATCATACTCAACAGGGAAAGATATGCCCCTAAGAACAGCAACAAGACAAGAATATCTGGGCTGGGCGCGATGGCTCATGCCTGTAACCTCAATACTTAGGGAGGCCAAGGAGGGAGGATTGCTCGAGCCCAGGAGTTTGAGACCAGCCTGGGCGACACAGTGAGATCCCATCGCTACAAAAAATAAAATAAATTTTAAAAAGACAAGAATGTCTGCTCTAGCCACTTCCATTCAATGTTGAATTAGGGGTTCTGGCCAGGGCAATTAGGCAAGAAAAAGAAAGAAAAGGTATCCAGATGGAAAGGGAAAAAGGAAAACTCTCTCCTTTCACAGATGATGTCGTCTTGTATATAGAAAAAAATCCTAAGGAACCCACATAAAAAAAAAATTAGAACTAAGTTGCAGGATCCAAGATCAGCATACAAAAAATTTCATTTCCTTTTTTCTTTAAGAGACAGGGTCTTGCTCTGTCACCCAGGCTGTAGTGCAGTGGTGTGATAGTAGCTGACCACAGCTTTAAACTCCTGGGCTTGAGTGATCCTCCCACCTCAGCCTTCCAAGTAGCGAATTACCCTGGCTAATTTTTATTTTTTAATATTTTGTAGAGATAGGGTCTTCCTATGTTGCCCAGGCCAGTCTCAAACTCCTGGCCTCAGGCGATCCTCCCATCTCAGCCTCCTAAAGTGCTGGGATTATAGGCATAGCCACCACACTCGGACTGAAAAATGTATTTCTATACACCAGCAGTGAACAATACAAAAATGAAATTAAGAAAACAATATAATTTTAATAGCAGCAAAAGAATAAAATATTCAGGAATAAATTTAACAAAATAAGTGCAAGACCTATATGCTAAAAACTACAAAACATCACTGAAAACAATTAAATGAAAAGACATCCATGTTTATAGAGTGGAAGATTTAAGATTGTTAAAATGGCAACATTCCACAAATTGATTCACAAATTAAATGAAATCCCTATTAAAATTGCAATTTTTTTGAAATTGAGAAGTTGACCCTAAAATTCATATGAAAATGAATAGCCAAAACAATCCTAAGAAAGAATCAAGTTGTTGGACTCATATTTCCTGATTTCAGAATCTACCTGAAAGCTACAGTATGCAAGTCAGTATGGGACTAGCTTAAGGATAGACATAGATCAATAAAACAGAACGTCCACAAATAAGCTCTCACATTTATGGTCAATTGATTTCAACAATGGTGCCAGGACAATTCAATGGAGAGATGATAGCCTTTTCAATAAATGGTGCTAAGACAACTGAATATCCACATGCAAAAGAATGAAGCTAGACCCCTGCCTTACATCATATATAAGAATTAACTAAAAATGGATCATTGACCTAACTGTAAAACTCTTAGAAGAAAACACAGGAAAAAATATTTGTGACCTTGAGTTAGGCAGTGGTTTTCTAGACGTGACAACAAAAGCACAAGCAACAAAAGAAAAAACATTTAAAAACTGGACTTCATCGAAATAGAAAAACTTAGTGTTCCAAAGGACATCATCAAGAAAGTGAAGACAAACCCCTGAATGGGAGAAAATATTTGCAAATCACATATCTGATAAGGGACTTGTAACCAGAATATATAAAGAACTCTTACAAATCAACAATAAAAACACAACACAATTTAAAAATGAGCAAAGATCTGAAAAGATACTTCTTCAAAGAAGACATACAAATGGACTATATGCACATGAAAAGAGGCTCAATATCATTAGTTATTAAGGAAACGCAAATCAAAACAACGAGATACCATTTTACATCTACTAGGATAACCAGAACAAAAATAATGGACAATAACAAGTACTGGTGAGGATGTGGAGAAATGAGAAGCTTAATACATTGCTGGTGGGAATATAAAATAGTGTCACTTTGCAAAATAGTTTGGCATTTCTTCAAAATGTTAAACACACATATGCTATATGACCCAGGAATTCCACTCCTAGGTATATACCCAAGACAAGTGAAAACTTCACACAATAACTTGTACATGAAGGTTCATAGCAGCAGTATTTACAAAAGCCAGAAAGTAGAAAACTACCCAAATATCCATCCACTGATTAACAGATAAATAAAAGATGGCATATCCACACAATAACGTATTAACTGGTAATTTAAAAAAGAACGAAATCCTGATACATGCTACAACATGCAAGAACTGTGAAATCATTATGCTAAGTGAAAGAAGCCAGTTACGAAGACTTCATGTTGTGTGATTTCATGTAGGTGAAATATTCAGAATAGGCAAATTAGATTGATGGGTAGCTGGGGCAGGGATGAAGGAGTGGGGAGCAAGAAAGAGGAAGAGTGTCGGGTTTCCATTTGGGATATTGAAAAATTCTAAAAGTAGGATGTGATAATGGCATAACTGTGAATATACTAAAAATCACTTAACCGTATAATTTAAATGAATAAATTTTGTGATATGTGAAATATATTTCAAAAAAAGTATAACACACAAATGAAACGAGCAAAACAACCAGCCCTCCACTTCCATGCTTTTCTGGTTTTATAGATAGGAAGAAAAGGTCTATCCTAGTACTTTCATAAGAGATTCTCAGAAGACACTACTTCCTTACCATCTACTCTGGATGGATACCTGTTGCTCATATATCCAAAGAAAGTAGTTTCTCTGTCTAGGAACTAGTTCAGTATTTTTGCCAAATCATCTATGTTGACTGACTAAAAAGAGAACCTACCTCACAGGTTTGCTGTTGAGTATTAAACAACATTTAGAACAGTGCTTGGTGTATAGTAGATGCTATGTAAATTTTAGTTGCAATCATCACCACCATCTGCATCATTTCTGGACCACCCATTCAACAAAACTGACTGTCTAATATACATGAAGAAACGTATTATAGCTAGGTCTCAGGGAGAAAAATAAAATAGGGCACAAGTCAGATTCCCCTTCCCTGTCTGGTACAAAGTCACCAGAGGTCTTTAGACAAGGGTACATTTTTAGGGGGTTGCTGCGGCAGTGATGTGGAGGGAGAGGTATTTGAAGCTGACAGGACAATAATATTCACGTGAACGCTTCGTCCTTTGCTCTGCTATCTAGGTCTTAGATGCCTGCAACGGATACCTCTGCCTAGACCTTTAGCCACTGTAGCTCTGTCCTTTAGAAATCTGGTTTATTTGTAGGGCTGACTCCATTTCCCTTCCATCATGTACTTGAGTCTGTCCCCAACTCCTCATACCTCCCCACTATCCCACACACACACTGAGAACCTTCTCTAGTGGGTGGGTTTCTTTCAAAGGCAATTTTGGTTTTCCCTGCACCACTGTCAGTAGCACAGCCATGTCTCACCATGTCTACTCCTTGGATGCCTGGCAAAAACTCCTGCTTCTTCCTCAAGCCCCTATTAATTCCTCAAACGTTAACCATTAGCTTCTTGGTGAAGCATTTCCCTGCCTCTCCCCCAGCAGTGGCTGCTCACACCTTCCTACTGGCCCCAGCTGTACTTGGTATTCTCCCTCCCTCTATTATAACACCTTTCATCCTGTATAGAAAATCTCCATGCATGGGTGTCTCTCCTATAACCCACTTTGAATCCCTTTTCTTCCCTTAATTTTCATGACTTTCATTCCTATCCCCACCTCCACTACTCACACTCAGAACTGCATTTTGGATCGTGACATTGCTCACAATACTGCCACCTTCAAAAACACAGGCTCCAGTTTCCCCTCATACTTTCAGTCTCTTCATGGTGACATCACCAGACCCTTGTGTTTTCCTCCCAGGCATCAACCTCCTCTCGGCTTCTCTTCTTTTTAGCCTGAATTTCACAGCTGATCACCTAAGGCAGCAGTCCCCATTCCTTTGTATCCTCATCCTCCCACCAAGTTTGTCCAACAAACTAGCACAGTGGCAAAAGCTCCCATTTTCGGGCTTTACTTCCACTTTGTTAGCTGCACTCAGCTAGGGAAAAATCGCACCACTGTGTGATCTAACATGCAGATTCAAGGCCTCCAGCCTTGCTCGGGCCTTCAGTGCTTCCAGTCAGGGTTTTATTAGTGTTTCTACGACCTTTTCCATGACCTTCCATCATAACTCTACAACTTTATAGCTCTCCTCAGCCTCCATATTTAAAGCCCGCCCTCTCCCTATCATTAGGTAGTATTGCCTCTTACCACATAAAAATAACTGGAGCCTTTAGGCGTTGTTCTTCCTTGACTTCTTACCTCTACCTACAAGTTCCTCACACTCATCTTAGCCTTTTCTGTCTAGTTCAAGGTCAAATCTCACTCATGCCCCTTCTAAATCTTCAAGATCTAATTCTATTGGCTCTACCTCCTCAGCCCATAAATTTATCCAATTCTTTCTCTCTCTGTCTTTCTGAGACAGGGTCTTGCTCTATTGTCCAAGCTAGAGTGGAGTGGTGTGATCATAGCTTACTGCAGCCTCAAACTCCTGGGCTAAAGTGATCCAATTCTCTTGGGAAAAAATATTTCCTTGACCCAACAAGCCCCTCTATCTATAACCAATCAACCAATCTATGTTCTCCACTTCTCATCCAGACTCCAGGAAAGAGTTGTACATCTGCTGTCTCCAGTTTCTCACCTCACACTCACCCCTCAATCCACTGCAATCCGGCTTCTGCCTCTAGAACCCTGATGAGACTGTTTTCAGTAAGATTACCAACAGCCCCTCAACCAAGAAGTTGGAAGCATTTTCTTTTCCAGATCTCATCTAACTGGACCTCTCTCTGCATGCAACAATGCTGATTCCTCTTGCTTTCAGACTTGCTACTCGAATCCTACCCTTCCTTAGGAGACAGTGCCTACTCTCCTTTTAACCAACGTTTGTAACAATGCTGACTCCCTATTCCTGTTTTCAGCCTTTAGTGTCTCTCAGGTTTCAGGCTCCATGTGTGACTTTCTGGGGGACAACTCGGCCAATAGGTGCTCAAACTCAACTCAGTGCACTGACAGACATCTCCATGCACTGCACCTCTGTCCTCTTGTATTCTCTCCCCACTAGGTAGGAACTTTGGCAATCAATCTTGACTCTTCCTTTTCTGTGACCACACAGCCCGTTAAACAACAAATCCTGACAATCCGATACAAATGTCTATGCTTCTCATTTCCCCCTCTACTTCAGGAATTTCAGAGACTGCATGATATAGCGGTTAAGAGCACAGAACCTAGGGCCAGACTGCTTAGATTTGAACCCTAGTTCCACTACTTACCAGCTGTGTGGCTTGGGTAAGGTACTTAATGCTCTCTGTCTCATTACACACAGCTATGAAATGGGGACACTCACAGGCTGTTATGAGGATTAAAAAAATTATTATGTGCAAAGTGCTTAGAACAGTGCCTGGTACGTAAGTACTATACAAGTATTTATCAAACAAAGAAGCAACCGCACTCTCCTCCCCTGGCTGGGTTAACTTTACCCTGTTCCTACCTCACGGTGCACATTCCCATCACTGCATTCATCTTGTTCTGTAGTTGTCTATTTAATGGTCTCTGAGCTATTTGAGGCAGGGATTGTCTTATTCATCTTTGCAGCCTGAAGGTCTACTGCCATAATTACACTCTAGGTCCTCGGTAATGCGAAGTGTGTGTCTGCTAACGGTCACAATATCCTGGAGGGCCTCACCGCATGTAGCACAGGCACGTGTGGATCGGTGCCTCTTTCCACTGAAGGAGACAGAAGCACTGGTAAGGAAGATCAGCCACGGGATTCTTGGTGACCTGGCCCAACAGGCGTGTCTCCCGGGGGAGCCAGATACACTCATTCACTCAATCAAAAACATTTACTGAATTTCCACCAGGTGCCAGTCACTTTGCTATTATGGTCCCTGCCCTCTGGGAATTCTCAACTGAGGAAGGGGAGAGATACCTTGTCACAATAGGGGAATTGGAAGAGTGATGTGATGACTACTGCAGTCTTAAAAATAAATCAGGAGTGTGAATATCTCTAAGATTTCAGTCAGTAATGAAGCAGCAAAAGAACAGTAGGAAATATGCTTGCCAGGAGTCAGGCTGCCCAGTCAATCACAAATAAGACCTACAGCCCCAGATGCCTATTGTGAGAACTGAATGAGACCATGCATCCATAATACCCATGACAAGCCTGGCAGGCGACAAAAGGGAGCTACTTCTAATATTATTGTTTTTATTTTTTATGGTTTTTTTTTTTTTCTTTTTTCTTTTTAGACAGAGCCTTGCTCTGTCGCCCAGGCTGGAGTGCAGTGGCGCAATCTCAACTCACTGAAACCTCTGCCTCCTGGATTTAAGCGATTCTCCTGCCTCAGCCTCCCAAGTAGCTAGGATTATAGATACCCGCCACCACACCCAGCTAATTTTTATATTTTTAGTAGAGACAGGGTTTCACCATGTTGGCTAGGCTGGTCTTGAACTCCTGACCTCAGATGATCCACCTGCCTCAGCCTCCTAAAGTGCTGGGATTACAGGTGTGAGCCATGGTGCCTGGCCTAATATTTCGGTTTTTAAAATTCTTTTTCTCTGTTGCTAGGTTGTTTGGTGTCTGTTCATTATGTGTGTGGTAAGAGTATTGTGATTGGATTTTTAACCGTTTTCATCTTTGAGAGAGACATACTGAAAAATTTACAGATAAAATAAGGTCTGTGACTTGCTTCACAATCTGGTGAAGGGTATGTAGGAGTGCAGACAAAATGAAATCGGCATGAGTTGATAACTGTTTCTTATCTCATCCTACTTTTATTTGTCTAAAATTTTCCATAATAAAGAGTTTTATTATTTATTTATTTTTGAGGCAGAATCTCGCTTTGTCACCCAGGTTTGAGTGCAGTAGCACAATCTCAGCTCACTGCAATCTCTACCTCCTGGGCTCAAGCGAGCCTCCCACCTCCGCTCCCCAAGTAGCTGGGACCACAGGCATGCCCCACCGCATCCAGCCTAGTGAGATTTAAGGCTAGAAGCTAAGGCTGCTGCCATACCATGTAAGATTTAAAAGAGAAAACAGAAAGGAGAAGAACAACTATTGATAAAGATGTATTTCTTTAAGACTCCCCATAATAATAAAGCAAATATGGACAATAAGGATGAGGAGGAGGTGGAATTTCTCCAGATAGCTCAGTTTAAACACTTTCTTATCAATGACCTCCAAGTATTCCTCAGGCAGTCATACCCTTCCAGAGCAGCAGGGTCTGTAAAGATCATCTCATTGCCCAGATTCTAAACAGTCCCACCTCTAAATTCTCAGCACATTTTGTATCCTAACTACCATGGCATTTATTACACATACTTGTTAAATTATAATTATTTGTTTATATGTCTGTCTCCTCCATTAATCACTAGTGTCTGATACAGTGGGTACTAAATGTTCACTGAATTAATGAAGAAATGGAGAAAGGGATTTAATAGTCTCTTTTCTTTTGATTTTTAAAAGAATTTCCAGTGAGAGAGCATCTCACTTGCTCCAAAGGTCTAGCAAGAAGTTCTAACAGCCTGATTTTCTCCAAAACTCATAAAATATACAGATTGAAATGAAGAGGTAAATCTGTCATATTTGCAGAAAACATCACTTAGAATCAAATAAGCTGATTCTAAACTAGAGAATGAACAAAAAAAGCTATGACAGAACTAATAGGTAAATTTAGCAAGGTTTCGGGATATGAAATCTACATATAAAAATCAACTGTGGGCTGGGTGCGGGGGCTCACTCCTGTAATCCCAGCACTTTGGGAGGCTAAGGAGGGCGGATCACAAGGTCAAGAGATTGAGACCATCCTGGACAACATGGTGAAACCCCATCTCTACTAAAAATACAAAAATTAGCTGGGTGTGGTGATGCATGCCTGTAGTCCCAGCTACTTGGAAGGCTGAGGCAGGAGAATCACTTGAACCCGAGAGGTGGAGGTTGCAATGAGCCGAGATCATGCCACTGCACTCCAGTCTGGTGACAGAGGAAGACTGTCTCAAAAAAAGAAAAAAAAATTCAACTATGTTTATACATACCAACAAAAATAAATGAAAATTGACATTTAAATACTACCAGTTAAAATAGCCTCAAAAATATGAAATACTTAGGGATAAATTTGATAAGAAATGTATAATACTTGACACTAGAAACTAAAAAACATTGCTGAGAGAACTTAATAACCTAAATAAAAGAAGAAATACATGATGTTTATAGACTAACAAACTGAATATTGTTAAAATGCCAATTCTCTCTTGAACTCCCGACCTCAGGTGATCCGCCCACCTTGGCCTCCAAAGTGCTTGGATTACAGGCGTGAGCCACCATGCCCGGCCTAAAATGCCAATTCTCTCTATGATCAGAAACTGATCTATGGTTTCTGCACTGTCCCAATCATAATCCCAGAAGGCACTTTTGACAAATTGATTCCAAAATCTATATAGAAATGAAAAAGACCTAGACTACTAAAACAATTCTGAAAACAGAACAACAACATTAGAAGACTTGATTAACTGATTTCAAAACATATTGTAAAGCTACAATAATCAAATCAGGATGTTATTGACAGAGCTCAATGGAACACAGTAGAGTCTGGACCACACATATATGATCAACAGATTTTCAGCAAAGATGAGAACACAATTCAATGAGGAAAGAATTTGCTTTTCAAGTAATGGTGACTCATATGCAAAAAATAATAAATTAACATCAATCTTTATCTCATACACTATACAAACGGTAATGAGGGATAAATCATAGATCTAAATGTAAGAGCTAGAACCATAAAACGTCTAGAAGAAAACACAGGAGGAAAATCTTAGTGGCTATGAAATTGGCAAAGATTTATTCATTAAATACAAAGAATACAAACTATTAAAGAAAAACCTGATATACTGGATTTCAACAAAATGAAGAACTTTTGTTCTTCAAAAGACTAAGTTTTCGCTATATGCGAATTTAAACAAGTTTTAAAAGACACTGCTACAAAAATGAAGAAGCAAGCCACAAACTGGGAGTAAATAGTAGTAAAAATATATCTTACAGAGAAATTACAGTTAGAATACATAAAGAACCCTTACAATTCAATAACTGCATTAATACTAGGCAATATGCCCACTTATAAAACAGATAAAAGACCCAAACAAATACTTCAACAAAAGAAGATATATACAAGGCAAACTGACACATATTTATATTTTATATTTTTATTTATATAATACAAATTATTAGTCATCAGGGAAATGCAAATTAAAACCACAATAAGATATTACCATACATGTACTAACATGGTTAAAATGAAAAAGACTGAAATTATCAAGTGTTGATCAGGAAACCGAACAACTGGGAATAGCATACATTGCCAGTGGGAATGTAAAATTATAAAACCACTTTGGGAAACAATTTGGAAATTTCTTATGACATTAAACAGACATCTACCATATGACCCAGTCATTCTTCTAGGATTTAGACGAGCAAAATGCAAACATGTTTGCACAAAGACCTGTACATGAATGCTCATAGCAGCTTTACTTGTAGTAGCCCCTATGTCCATGAACAGGTGAACAAACACACAAATTACCCATAAAATGGAATACTACTCAGCAAGGAAAAAGAACACACTATTGATAGACACAACAACATAGACAAATTGGAAAATAATTGTGTTGGGTGAAAAAAGACAAGAAATGAGTATACAGTGTATGATTATATTTACATAGAATAACAGAAAATGTGAACTGATCTATTGTTAGAGAAAGGAGGCAAGTAGTTGCCTAGGGAAAGGAGAGGGGGGAAAAAGGAGAAAGATGGATTACAAAGGAATGCAGATGAGGAAACTTTCGGAGGTGATGGGTATGTTCTTTATCTTGATTGTGAGGACAGTGTCACAGATGTGCATGTATGCCAAAACACATCAAATTATATAATATAAACGTGCACATTTATTGTACATCAAATACACCTTAATAAAGTGATTAAACAAACAAAAAAAAACAGCATTAAGAAAAAAAATATGCCGGGCACGGTGGCTCAAGCCTGTAATCCCAGCACTTTGGGAGGCCGAGGCGGGTGGATCACGAGGTCAAGAGATCGAGACCATCCTGGTCAACATGGTGAAACCCCCATCTCTACTAAAAAATACAAAAAAAAAATTAGCTGGGCATGGTGGCACCTGCCTGTAATCCCAGCTACTCAGGAGGCTGAGGCAGGAGAATTGCCTGAACCCGGGAGGCGGAGGTTGCGGTGAGCCGAGATCGCACCATTGCACTCCAGCCTGGGTAACAAGAGCAAAACTCCGTTTCAAAAAAAAAGAAAAAAAATATGCTGGGTCTATATTAGGAACTAAACATTCCCTTACTCAATTATAGAGATGTAGGCACTCGCTCTTTTTAGTGGTAATATAAGGCTGTCCCAAGACATTCTATTTATTGTCCAGGACATAGTGCTGGTAGATCCTAAAATGAGGCTACCGTCTTTGAATTTAAAATGGAGGAAAATCATAATACGTACACACACTCTTGCATTTTATATATCTGTACATACGTAAGATGATTTAATCAATTAATGCACAGGCAAGTTCAAAACACACATTAATGGAGAGGCAACACAAATAATCAGCAAAGACAGATAATTTTTACACAACACTTCCTCATTTGCCTTTGTAATATAATATGGGGTTCTGTTTGCAGCAGATATATTCTTAGGGATGTCAGGCTTTGACTAACATTAAAATGAACTGTCATTTTTTTCCCATTTTACACTACAGCAGGAGCTAAGGAGTTCACAACAAGGATAAACTACAATGCTGATATCGATAAACCAACTGCATTACATGTAGGCACTGAGAATTTAAAAGTATCCATTTGAATTCAAAAGAATTCAAAAGCCAGCAAAATGTTACATATTTCCAGGTAAATGTTGGTCCATGTGCTAACCGGCCACTCTTCCAAGCTGCCCCGAAGAGCCTTTCTGGGTATCTAAACATGAAATATGTAATAGGCAGCCTGTGCACACATCAGAAAAGGTGGAGAAAGCAAAAGATTTAATGTTGAGAGTCTGTCTGTAAATTCTCAGCAATTGTAGTCTCTGACATGTCATTTGCTCTGTAGGAAGAAGGGAGAGAGGGAGCGATGTGATGGGGTACACAGTATAGGTTAAAGAGAAGAACATGGAGATTTCAGGCCATGTGAATCCTTGGACAACAGAACCTGTCCTTAGATGTTTTCAGGTGGGCACTACAGACATGCATCCCTCCAATCCTAAAACCTTTATCAAGTATTTATTTGAGAATGGCAAATGCTGAATACCCAAAAAGAAAGAATCACAGCCATGTCCTTGCCCTGTAATGCTCCTGAATCAAAAAAGAGACAATGACAAGGATATATTTAAAATCAAAATAATAACCATCAAGGATGTAAATTTCACTAGCACCTCAAATGCATCCAATATTAAGCCCTAATTAGGTGGCCATGTGACAGGAGTATTAACAAGACCACCCTCTGGAAGTTTTCAATACAAGACAGTAATGACAGTGTTTCATAAAAGGAAACAGTCTAAATAAATGGAATCAATTGTGGCTTATAGATGCTAAACAAGGGGCCATGTGAAACAGTGGATAAAAAGACTAAATTCAAGTCTTGCATTCCTGTTCCAGTTTGACACTATATGGTCACAGGCAAACAACTTAGGCCTCAGTTGCTTCATATGGACCCTAATCCCATAGGGTTGTTTCAAGGATCAAACAAGACTCTACTTGCAAAACTCCTCATCAAAATATCAGCAAATTGAATCCAGCAACATGGATAAAGTATTCTTCATCATGACCAAGTGGGGTTTATCCCAGGAATGCAAGGTTGGTTTAACATATGAAACTCAATTTGTGTAACACACTATATTAAGAGATTAAAGAACAAAACCATGATCATCTCGATCGATAGATGTAAAAAGAGCATCTAGCAAAATCCAACACCCTTTTATAATAAAAAACATTCAGCAAACTAGAAATAGAAATCCTCTACCTGATGAACATCATGTATAAAAAAGCCAAAGCTATCATACTTAATGGTGAAAAACTGAATGCTTTCTCCCTAAGATCAGGAATAAACTAAGGATGGTCACTCACTACTTCTATTCAACACTGTACTGAGTCTAGCCAGGGAAATTAGACTAGAAAAAGAAATAGCCATCCAGATGGGAAAGGAAGAAGAAAAACTTATCTCTATATATGGAATGATCTTGCATATAGAAAATCTAGGGAATCCACAACAAAACCTATTATGATAAAAATAAAGTCAGCAAGGTTGCAGAATGCAAGATCTAGATAGAGAATTCAACTGTATTTCTATATATTAGCAATGAAAAATCTGAATGAAATTAAGAAAACAATTACATTTGCAATAGCACTAAAGAGAATACAATACCTAGGAATAAATCTGAAAAAAGAAGTGCAAGACTTGTACACTGAAAACTAAAAACCATCACTGAAAAAACTAAAGACCTAAATAAACGGGAAGACATCCATGTTTATGGGTTGGAAGGTTTAAAATTGTTAAGATGGTACTACTCCACAAAGTTATCTACAGATTTGATGCAATCCCTATCAAAATTCCTGTTGATTTTTTAAATAGAAATTGACAAGCTGATCCTAAAATTCATATGGAAATATAAGTGACTCAGAATGGCCATGGTGATCTTGAAAAAAACTCAGAGTTGGAGAACTCATATTTTCTGATTTCAAAGCCTATTACAAAGCTACAGTGTGGCACTGGCATAATGACAGAGATCAATGGAATGGAACTGAGAAACCAGGAATAAGCCATCACATTTATGGGTCCACTGATTTTCAACAAAGGTGCCAAGACAATTCAATGGAGAAAGAATAGTCTTTTCAACAAATGGTGCTGGAACAACCAGCAAAAATATGAAGTTGGACACCCATCTCATGCCATACATAAAATTTAACTCAAAACGGACCATAGACTATAAGAGTTAAACTACGGAACTCTCAGAAGAAACATGGGAGTATATCTTTGTGACTTCTGAGGTAGGCAGTGGTTTCTCAGACATGACATCAAAAACATAGCAACAAAAGAAAAAAGAAATTAGATGTAAATAAAAAGTCTTATGTGTCAAAGGACACCCTCAAAAAAAGTGGAAAGACACTCCATGGGATGGGAGAAATTATTTGCCAATCACATGTCTCTGACAAGGGTCTAATATCCAGAATCTATAAAAAACTCTTAAAACTCAACAATATAGGGACAAATAACCCAAATAAAAATGGGCAAAGGATGTGAACAGAAATTTCTCTAAATAAGATATACAAATGACCAATAAGCACATAAAAAGATGTTCAACATTATCAGTCATTAAATAAATGCAAATCAAAATGATATACTACTTTATGCCCACTGTTCAGCTATAATAAGATGACAGATAACAGGCTGGGCACTGTGGCTCATGCCTGTAATCCCAACACTTTGGGAGACCGAGGTGGGCAGATCACCTGAGGTCTGGAGTTCGAGATCAGCCTGGCCAACATGGTGAAACCTCATCTCTACTAAAAATACAAAAATTAACCAGACGCAGTGGCACACACCTATAATCCCAGCTACTCAGGAGGCTGAGGCTGGAGAATAATTTGAACCTGGGAGGTGAAGATTGCAGTGAGCCGAGATCGTGCCACTGCATTCCAGCCTGGGTCACAGCAAGACTCTGCCTTTAAAAAACAAACAAACAAACAAACAAACAAACAAAAACAAGATGGATAATAACAACTACTGGAGACGATGTAGAGAAACTGGAAGCCTCACAAATTGCCAGTGGGAACGTAAAATGATGCAAACACTTTGGAAAAGTTTGGTAGTTCCTCGACGTGCTAAACACAGAGTTACCATATGATCCAGCAACTCCCCTCCTACATATACAACCAAGAGAAATAAAAACATATGCCCACATAAAACTCATACACAAATGTTCATAGCAGCATTATTCATAATAGCCAAAAAGGAGAAATAAATATCCCTCAACTGATGACCAGATAAACAGAAAGTGGTGTATCCACACAACAGGACATTAACTGGCATAAAAACAATGAAGTATTGACACATGCTACAACAAAATGAATCTTGAAAGTATCATGCTTAATGAAAGAAGCCAGACACAAATGGCCACATTTTGTATAATTCCGTTTATATGAAATGCCCCAAATAGGCAAATCTACAGAGACCAGGTAGACTAGTGGTTGCCTGGGACTGTAGGGAGGGGGAATGGAAAGTGACTGCTAATGGGCTTGAGGTTTATTTTTGGGGTGATGAAAATGTCTGAAATTATAGACAGTGATAATGGTTGCACAACCTTAGGTGAATCTTATATGAATTAGATCTCGAGAAGCTGTTATGTAAGAATATATATGAAAATACTCAAACGATAAAACTGCAAGTGTTGCACATACACAAGGGATTATTATGATACAAAATAAATGGCTATGGATTGTGAAGTCATGAAGGTTAGATGAAGTAGCAATTAAATCAGCCAATTCACTAATCCTCAAAAAACTTGTCTGCAGGTATAGGTGGTACTCAGCCTGCCATGTTATGTAAATATGTTTCAATATATTTATATCTTGACTTGAGGGCACATTTATAATAATCTCCTTTTCATCTTTGACCAAAAGCTATTAAAGATACAATGCATGGGGGAAAGGAAAAAAAAAACAAAAACGACACACAAGAACCTATCTTTCTCCACAGTTAAAGAAGTTTGTATCTGTGCCACAGTCAAAACAACAGATTTTTAACTCCATAATTATGCCCATCATCTCTTGACTAGATTACTGTAATAGTATAATAGTTCTCTCATGTTTTCTCTTGAACACCCTGTCTATTCATAATACCAGAGAAAACTTTTTAAAATGTGTCTTAGATATGTCACTCCTCTGGCATCTGGAGTGATTATTCCTTTCCTATTTTTTGAACACATACCCCATGTTAACTATATACTTATAAATTAAATCCCTACAACCTCTGTCTAGCACATTACAGAACATCCACTCGGGATCTATGAACATCTCTTGCTGAAGTCAGTTAATTGCCAAATAAGACCTGAAAGTAAAATCAGAAAGAAGGGGAGATTTGTTATCTCTACCAAACCTATGGTACAGACAGTAAGCACTCCTGCTGTGGGCTGTGGTGCCTTTACTCTGCTCTTCAAGTGAAGCTGCTACTTTCAAGTTCTTAGCTCTTTTGCCTTTCCAACAAGCTCAAGGTTCCCTAAACGCAAGTACCACTCGTCTGTATTATCTTCCCCAATGCATGTCGAAGAGAAATGAGCACACAAGACAAAGCAGGTGTAGATGCTGACTGAGACAATGGTAGCTGAAATGAGACAGGGTATAAATCTAGTAGAGAGGGAAAAAGGACCTTGGATTCCAGGAGGGTCAGGGCTGCCAGCTAGTTATCTCATTCCTCCCTCTTCACCACCCCTCCCCTACGTCTTCCTGAACATGCAGGTTCCTAGCCTGAGTTGGTAATCTTTCTGCCCTAGCCAATTTATTTTCTAATCTTGTGGCTTTCATATAAAGGGTTCTCCGTGAGATGGATGATGACAGACTGGGCAGCCACACAGATGAGCAGGCTCCCCTGTTAATTACTATCAGGGAGGGAAGGGACTCTATTCATGGGAGGACAGATAAAGGAGCTGAGTTATATCAGAAGGGACCAATTTCAAAAGCTGGAAAGAGCTGTCAAAAAAGTGTGTCCTAGAGGAACCCAGGCAGAAGGAAGGAGAGGAGAAAAGGGAAACTGAGTCACTTGGCGGGAGATGGCTCCTTCATCATGCCCAGGCTGTTCCTCGCGAGTCTGTGACGAGGGTAGGTATAACAATAGATAGAAAGTGATTTGAAGAATAAAAACGCTGTATAATGCTTGGTACTGAAAGGATTATTATATTAAGTGGATTCTTATCCTTTGCCTCGTTTATATCCTGGTTCTTGCAACAGCAGCCTAACTACACTCACCAAGTATTTGATCGTCAAGACAGGAAATAAAATGAAGCCAACTCTCAGTGAAGAGTCCCTGACGACCTAAGTATCAATCTGCAGTCAGGGGTGGATACCAGCAGAGTCAGAGGCAGAGACAGCATGGGTTTTGCATCTGCCTGTTCTCTCCTCCACCGAAGAAAAGAGACCTTTAAAGTTACCATTTTGGAAGATTCTTTTCTCTACTTTGTCTAGCTACTTTCCTGTCCTTTTGCCCATCCTGTGCTTCCTATTTTATTAAGCACTATTTTTCAGACTGTCTTCCTAGATCACACTCGCACGCACGCACGCACGCACGCACGGTTTCCCCTAATGGGAGTGCAATTTTTCAAATTAAGCAAGCTCACAGGGTGCCCAAGCAACACAATCTCCAGGGTAAACAGTCAAAACAGCAGAGGCAAGACCATGCAAGGAAAACAAAGCTCCGAGTCCCAGATCACCCAGATGACTATAATAGAGAAGGTAGGGCTAGAATTGTAGAAGAAAGAGATGTCATCAGAGTTCAGTACCCTCAACAAAGACTGGAAGGTAGAAGGCAATTTCCGAGATCCAGTGGGGCCAAATCAGAGGCCTTCCTCAAGCAAGGAGAGGAAGCTCAGGGTTTAGGGTCAGAGCATAGGTTCAGTACTATGTGAGTTCAGGTACCAACTCCCAGGAGCCTCAGCTTTTCTTATGATAAAGGAGAGTAACAACCATAACAGCTATGTTTCAGAATGCCTGTTTTTAAAGCACTTTCCAAAATCAGCAATATGCTGAACAAATGCTAATTGTTATGACAGATCTCTCCTGAGCCACCCCAGTCTATCAGTTATGCCTAGATGTGATAGAATGTGAGTAAACAAAGGGGTGGAACGTGGGCTTCCCTAAAGTGCAGGATGTGGACCAGGGCTGGGGGTCAGTCTGAAAAAGCATGAGAATTTTTAACACAGAGAGAACCAGTCAACATTTGATCACTAGTTGATTAAAGTTATTGAAAAAACCTTAATTGGAGATTTTTAGTAAACTCTTTCAGGTAGCTGGTCCACATTACTTAAAGTGCTAGGATTACAGGGCGGAGTGGCTCACTGTAATCCCAGCACTTTAGGAGGCTGAGGCAGGAGGTCGCTTGAGCCCACCATCACTTGAGACCAGCCTGGGCAACATGGCGAAACCCTGTCTCTACAAAAAATACAAAAATTAGCTGAGTGTGGTGGCATGTGCCTGTAGTCCCAGCTACCCAGGAAGTTGAGGCTGCAGTGAGCCAAGATCAAGATCGTGCCACTGTACTCCAGTCTGGCTGACAAAGTGAGACCCTGTCTCGGAAAAAAAAAAAAAAAAAAAAAAAAAAAAAAAAGCAGTATTGTCTGGTTGTGGGTACTATGGGAGTATTTACAGGTAACAGAGGCACAAGAAAAGATAATCAGATGTCATACAAAAATCAAAAGGGACCTACATGGTGAGAGCTTTAGGAAAAAGAAGAAATCCACATCAAGGAGAGTTAATGAGGTACGACTTCACTAGGAAGTTGATTTTGGACGGGTATTTGAAGGAGAGGATGGACAAAAAAGTAACAATAAAGGAGTTAAATAACCGTGGCAAACAAATTTTCCAAAAGTAACTGCAACAGTAGCTCCCATCCCTGGCGTTTTTCCAGAGCCTTACCACTGCCCATCAGAGGTGGCGTCTATGTCTTCTCCCCATCCTGGGCTGGCCTTTGTGACTGCCTCAACTAACGGACCCCCCAGGCTAGCTCATCAAGACATCACCTCTGCAAATGTCTTGTGATGCTTGCTCTGAGAGCCTTCACCCTCCTTGTATGAAGTCAGCTACTCTGAGGTCGCCATGGAGAAAGATAATCTAGAGATTCCAGAGAAAGGGTGGTGGAGGAGAGAAAGAGAGAACCCTCAAGAGCTCTAGCTGTTTCAAGCCCCAGCTCTTTGAGTCCTCCCAGCAAGGGTGCCAGAGTGAAGAAGCCTTTGGAAGCCCAGCCTTGTCCCTATATGACTACAGCTGCATGAGAGACCTCCAGTCAGAACAACTGCTTGACTCAGCACAATCAACCTCCAGAATTCTGAGCAAAATAAATGATTTGAATTATGTTAAGCCCCTGTTGGGGAGCAACAGATAAACTGAATAATACTGATCTGGGCAAAAGCTCTAAAAGCAGGCAGGACAGGCAAGTCACATCCAGGGGATGGGGAACTGGCTTGCCAAGTAGAGACTACAAGACGTGAAGTAATGATATAATAATAGCTGACATTTATTGAATTCTTAACTACATCAGGTATTTTGCTAAGCACTTCACATGCATTATTTTTATTTAATCTTCAGAGGAACCTCATGAAAGAAATACTTTTTCCCCTCATTTTCCAAAGGGAAAAACAGGCTTAGAAGGGTTAAGTAGCAGGAAACCTAGATTGATTCAACATAAAATTCATACCCCTAATAACCAGACTGGACTGCAACATAGTGGTGAGTAGAACCCTAAAAGAGTGACTAAATTGCCTAAGATTAAATAAATTAGATTTGAACGAATCTCAGAGATCAAATCCAACTTTCCCACTTTACAATAGATAAAAGTAAAGCCAAGAAAGGTTAAATGACTTAGCTTAAAACTGTATCCACTCCTCTACAACAAAAGCACAAATAACCCAAATTTTTAAATGGGCAAAGGATTTGAGTAGACATTTCTCCAAAGAAAATATGCAAATAATCAACATAAAAGATGCTTGGCATCTTTAAGCACTAAGGAAATGCAAACCAAACCACCATGAGATACCATTTCACACCCACAAGGCTAGCTACAATCAAAAAGAAAGACAGTAAGTGTTGGTAAAGATACGGAGAAACTGGCTGGGTTTGGTGGCTCATGCCTATAATCCCAGCACTTTGGGAGGCTGACGTGGGCAGATCACTTGAATCCAGAAGTTCGAGAACAGCTAGGCAACATGGTGAAACTCTCGTCTGTCTCTACTAAAAATACAAAAAAACTAGCTGGGCATGGGGGCGTGCACCTGTAGTGCCAGCTACTCAGGAGGCTAACGTGGGAGAATCACCTGAGCTTGGGAGGTCACGGCTGCAGTGAGCTGAGATTGCACCACTGCACTCCAGCCTGGGCAACTGAAGTGAGACCCTGTCTCAAAACAAAAAAAAAGATACGGAAAAACTGGACCCTCACATATTGCTTGTGGGAATGTGAAAGGGTGCAACCACTTTGGTTTTTGTTTTTGAAATGGAGTCTCACTCTGTTGCCCAGGCTGGAGTGCAATGGCACAATCTCAGCTCACTGCAACCTCTGCCTCCCAGGTTTAGGCGATTTTCCTACCTCTCAGCCTCCTGAGTAGCTGGGAGTACAATCACCTGCCACCATGCCCAGCTAATTTTTGTATTTTGAGTACAGATGGGGTTTCACCATATTGGTCAGGCTGGTCTTGAACGCCTGGCTTCAGGTGATCCACCTGCCTCAGCCTCCCGAAGTGCTTGGGTTACAGGTGTGAGCCACCGTGCCTGGCTGTGCAACCACTTTGGAAGACAGTTTGGCAGCTCTTCAGAGTTCCCAAATGATCAGCAAGTCCCCTCCTAGATATACGCCCAAGAGAAATGAACACGTATGTCCGCACAAAAACCTGCATACAAATGTTCCTATCAGTATTATGCATAATAGTCAAAAAGTGGAAACAACCCAAATGTCCATGAACTGATAAATGGATAAACAAAAAGGAGTCTATCCATACAGTGGGATATTATTAAACCATAAAAAGAATGAAGTACTTATACATATTAAAACATGGTTAAATCTTTAAAATATCATGCTAAGTGAAGGAAGCCAGACACAACAAACCACATACTGTATTATTACATCTACATGAAATGTTCAGAATAGGCAAAACCATAGAGACAAAAAGTAGATTAGTGGTTTTCAGGGGCTGGGGGAAGCGGGCAATGAGGAGCGACTGCTCATGGGCCAAGGTTTCTTTGGGGGTGATTAAAATGTCCTGGAATTAGACAGTGATGATGGCTGTACAACTCTGTGAATATACTAAAAATCACTGAACTGTACACTCTAAAACAGTGGATTTTATGGTACGGTATATCTCAATAAAGCTGTTAACTAAAAAAATTGTATCCTTTTTTTCAATAAAACCATCCTGAGCATCCATTCATTACACAGTCCCAGGCACCATAGTGTACACAAAGATAGGATCCCTGAGTAGCTTAAAGACGCTGCACTGCGAAGTGGTAGAGTGCCGAGCCACTTCTGAGGAGACTGCGTCTTTCCCAGCCTCACAGAAACTTTACCAGGCCCCAGCGTGCCACTATCCCCACCATTAACCAATGAGGAGGCAAAAGACAGGGAGTTATCCTCTTCTTAGACAGTGACTGCAAACCTCAGGTCCTAAAGGGCCCATGGACAAGATTGTGTTGGGAAGAGACAGAAAAACCTGGACGACTTGACTCCTGGTTTATCTACAGAGGTTACCTTTCACTACTTTCAGGCAAATCTGATGTCTGGCTCCCTTAAGAATGACACATTTTTACCACCAAGCCTTGACAGGGGTACAGGAAAAGAGGAACAGCACTAGGTGAGCGCTCAGTAGGCACAGGATTTTTTTTTTTTTTTTTTAATTCCAACTCCATTACTTTTTAGTTTGTAGACCTTAAGCAAGTTACTAAAGCCTCCCTGGGCATGTTTCCCTAGCTAAAAAATGAAAATGAAAAAATGCTTGCCCTGGACCACCTCAATGAGATAATGGACAAAAGACACTTTGCCAACTACATAGTGTGCTGCAGAAATACAAAGAAGCCTCATTATCACTGCACTCTTATCTTGGTCCTCAAGCTTTCATCCTTCTCTTCCCATGAATTATGTCCCCCCCACCCCCACTTTAAAAACTGACTTCTCTTCTTGACTGTAATTCCTCCTTAAACCTGTCACATCTTTCCTCCTGCCTCTCCCACAGCAGTCATAAACCCAGGTCTTACAAAATGCATTTATACATTGGATCACAACTAATCATAATAATTTTATACACTTGCTTGTTGTCTGTCTTGCCCCAACAGAACAAAAGTTCCAGTGTATCTATCCCCAGTGCCTGGAATGTTGCCTAACATGTAATAGGTATTCAGTAAAAGTGTTAAATGAATTTAAAAATTCCCATAGGCCAGACCAACAAATGGGAAGTAAGATCTTAATGAGGGCGTGGTCTCTCCCCCTATACCCTGCCCAGTTCTTCCTCAACCTGTCGCGCCTCAAGTTCAGGACGAGTAAAAAGACGTGTCTGCAGGCATGAGCTACAGCAGAAGTGTAGCTACCAACCCTGAACTAGACTGAGCTAAGAGAACTAGGATTTCCGCTGGGTTTCCGATTGCTTAACTAAATGATCCTAAGGCCCGAAGTGTTATTTAGGAAACCCTCTGGCACAGGAACTTCCAGGCCGTGTCACGTACCTACCACTGTCCTCTGACCCACACCTGCATCTCAGACTCAGAGCCATTGGTCTGGAGAACCTGGAAATGATGAGAAATGGCCCCACTGATACACAGGGCAAAAAGAAAAGCAGAAGAGGAGGAAGAGGCTTGAAGGTCAGGGGACTCTCAGAAACCACAGTTGTGTGGTCCTGAACCCAATTTCAAGAGAAGTGGCAAAGGCTCTAGAATAGAACCCCAGAACTGCATGGGATCCCTACTCCCACCCCTTGAGCAGAGAAGCCATAGTGGGGGTGTGGACTCCCACAGGGGTAGAACAACCTCCCACTCTGCGGAAGTATGTTCTGGGGCTGTAAGCTCTTTCAGTGCAGGAACCATGTTTTAAGAGCTCTAACAACATTCTAAGAAGCAACGATGATATTCCAAGGATCCTTCCCACTAGAAAATTCAGAACCTAGGATCAGTTTGAGGAAATGTATTCTCTCTCTTAACCCAAAACTGAATTATTAAAATTATGTATATTTGATTTTGACATTTACTATAAGCTTTGACATTTATTTAGTGTATGACTCTTCTGGGCTTTAATTTTGAAATCACAAAAAAATCCTGTAAACCCACCATCCTTAGAGATCTCTAGTAGACAGGATTTATTTGCATCTGTGTCAGAGGTAAGCAGAAATGGGCTAAGCAAGGTTTCCCAGATGGGGAGCTTATGTTAAGCTTACAAAACGACCAGTCTGCTCCAAGGTATTCACAATCCACTGAAGCAATTCCCAGCAGAGTAGAGCCACTAACAAGTTTTGAAATAGACAATGAACAAAAGTTCTGTTCTAAGAACATAAAAAGAGTCTGTTAAGAGCATGGATGTCATAAGGCAGTGACTCTGGAAGCACAGAATGCCAGCACTGGCATCATCTGGGAAGTTGGTAACAACGCAGACCCTCAGGCCCCAACCTCGGCTCAAACACAGAGTCAGAACATTTGGGATGGGGCCCACAGACCTGTATTTTAACAAGTTCTCCAGCTGATTCTAAAGTAGTCTAAAGGTTGAGCACCTCTAACCTAGGGTAATACATCCCTACCTTGAAAAAAATTAAAGTCCTACTGACAGGACCAGGAGCTACATTTGTTTTTCCTTTCTGATGAAACTTCATGAAAGAACTGACTAGCCTGTGTCCATCACCATTTCCTCACCTCCTGTTCTCACTTGGATCCGCTGCAAACTGGTTCCTGCCCTTGCTCGTGCCCAGGTATCACTCACCGAGGTCATGAACATCCTCTTAGTTACTAAGTTCAGGCATTTCTCTGTCCTTTTTGTCCATGACCTCTTGGGAGAACTTGACATGGTTAATCCTTCCCTCCCTTCACTCCAGAGGCCCCTCACTGCCCTGGCTCTTTCTGTCACTCCCTGCCAGTCTCTTCTGCAGGCTCACCTTCCTTCACCTCCCTTTTAAATGTATGCCTCTCAGGGTTCTGTGCGCAGCCCTCTCCTCTCTCTATACCCTGCCCTTGGACAGTCTTATGCCTCCACTGCTCTGGCTAGGTGTTGATGACCTGCTAATATGATTCTCTATCCCAGAACACCCTCCTGACCTCCAGCCCAAGCTCCAGTTGCCGGCTGAACAGCTTTCCTTGGATCTCCCACAGGCACTTCAAACGCACCATGTCCAAAGGGATGCTGACCCCCTCCTCCTCTCTCCTCAACCATGTTATGCTCTTCCTAGAGTTCCTTTTTTTTATTGAATAGTACTACCCAGTAGCCCAAGACAAGAGTAAGGGTGTCATCCTTGCCCCACACTCTCCTTCATCCCCATATAACCCTTGCCTCCCCCAGGCCCACATAATCAACTTCGTAATCTCTGATCTCTCATTTTTCTCCATCTCCACCAAACTCACTTCTGTAGCACAGACCACACTCATCTCTTGTCCAGGTTACTGCAAAGGTCTCCTAACCCATCTTCCCTCTTCACCCTTTTAATCCCATGTCTACATTGTAGCCAGGATGATCTTGCTTTTGTAAAAGCATATCTGATCATGTCACCCCCTATTTAAAATCTCACAATGGTCTTCCACTGCCCTCAGAAGCAAGTCCAAGGTCTCTAGGACAGAGCATTACAGGGTCCTCAGGCCCTGTCCTACTCGTTTTCCTTTTCTCCAGTTTCATTTAATTAACGGTTCAATGGTCTCACTACAGATCACGGCTACTTGCAATTCTCACAACACCATGCTCTTTCTTGCTTGAGGCTTCTGTACCTGCTGCTCCCTCTGCCTAGAGCAGGCGTCCCCAAACTACGGCCCGCGGGCTTCATGCGGCCCCCTGAGGCCATTTACCCGGCCCCCCGCCGCACTTCAGGAAGGGGCACCTCTTTCATTGGTGGTCAGCGAGAGGAGCACAGTATGTGGCGGCCCTCCAACGGTCAAGGGACAGTGAACTGGCCCCCTATGTAAAAAGTCTGGGGACGCCAGGCCTAGATTTTCCCTTTCTCCAGCCTGGCTTTTATTTTTTGGCCTCAATGTAAAGGTCCTTCCCTCTAGGAAACCTTCTTTACGTGTCTCTCCCAGTGCTTCAACTATTACCACAGGACTAAGTTTGGGTGCTATCATATTTACTTCTGTCTCCCTCCACAAAACCAAAAGCTCCTTAAGGACAACGTGTGCAATGTATTCTGGTTGAATCCTTGATGTCTAGCACTACAATAAGTGAAGACTTGTTAAACAGACCAAGCTTCTTATTTGAGGGGTGGCATGAATGTTCCCAAACGTGAAACGCTGTTCCTGTGAAGACACTGAAATCCTAGTGGTATTTTTTCCCCTCTCCCTAGGGCTCTGAGGGGAAGAGGGTCTGTGGTTCTAGCTGCACACAAGGTCCTATTCACTCAGCTATTTACTACACTCTCTCCAGCCACCTCCCCCCAGAACAACAGTGGCCTTTCTCTGCAGCAGCAGTCTCTTGGGGAGAAACTTCTGAAGGCCCTGCTCTGGGAAATGAATGGGGCCAGCCTGGGGCAGGCGGGACAGTGGCAGGGTAGGCCTTGTGCCCATGAGACCCCTGCAGGGAAAGGCAGCCCGGAAACCAAGCCGCCAATGGGGAAATCCCCAGAACTCGGAGAGGCTGAAGGCAGGCAACCCCAACAAGGCTGCTCTGCCCCTGGAAGACATACCAAGTACCAAAGACCTAGCACCCAACGAGAACAAGAGGAATTTTGGTCTTAGTTCCTGGCAGGAATGTTTAGAGCTTGCTTTCTTAACATCCCTTGGCTAGGCATAGAAGGAATCAGCACTATCAAGAATGAGCTATGTTCTGAGTCAGGAAAGAACACGTAGGGACAACTCTTAGTTGTCTAAAGAGAACTAAGCTGGGCCAAAGAAGACACTCCTGAACCCTTAGGAACAGGATAAAACACAAGACCCATATAAAAGAGTGGAATAGAACCAACATAACAGTCTACCATGTGCTAAGATAGTCTGCCAGAATTTTTACACAAATTATTTTGTACAAGTAAATCAGAGTTGAACTGCTGTATGTTTGTGCAAAAGGAATGCTGAATAATATAAATGTGTAGGGTTTGGTGATATGAACCAGCAAAGGCTTCCTTGAGGAAATAAGAGCAATGGAGTTGGGGGAAGACAAAGAACACTGATACAAAGGTGTGCAAAGAGGGATGTGGGCCCAGAAATCAGGCTGGTCTACCTGAAGCAGGGTGACAGGGTACAGTAATGCGACCTATGATTAGTGAGATGTGGGCTAAACTGAAGAAAGAAGTCATGAATCCCAAGCTGGGAGCATGGGCTAGAAAGGAAAGACACTGTGTGTCTAGCAAAGGATCTGCCTTGGGATGAGCACTTAGGCCTCCTGATTTTTAACTACTGTCCTGTGTTTGTTCAGCACAGTCCCACACCATGCCTGTCCATCCTTAGTTGAGAATCAGCACAGGACTGAGGGTAACCCAAGCATTCTAGTATTCTAGTAGCAGCTGAGGAGAGTTTAGGACAATCTGGGGTCCCTGCCAATCCAAATGCTCTAACAACACTCACCATATGTTTGGCACCATGGAATTCACAAAATGCTTTTACACAAATTATCCTGATCACACAGCTAGTCGGCCACTGAGCTTGGGCTCACTTTAAGTCCTATGTTCTCCACATTAGGCTACTAGAATGCCTTCTACATAAACGGCCCTCCAGCCCTGGAGCTTCGTCAGCTATGTGGGAATGAGATGTGGCTGATTAATCACGATCCATCAGATATATGCTCATCTCCTCAAACCATGACCCAACTTCCTAAGGGAGCTCCCAAAACTGATTCTGCCCACTTTTCTTTTTTGTTGTTTTTTTTGTTTGTTTGCTTTTTTTGAGATGGAGTCTTGCTCTGTTGCTCAGGGTGGAGTGCAGTGGAGGGCAGGATTCTTGGCTCCCTGAAACCTCCATCTCCCGGGTTTAAGTGATTCTCCTGCTTCAACCTCCCAAGCAGCTGGGACTACAGGTGTGCACCACCACACCTGACTAATTTTTGTATTTTTACTAGAGACGGGGTTTCACCATATTGGCCAGGCTGGTCTCAAATGCCTCACCTCAGGTAATCCACACACCTCCCAAAGTGCCAGGATTAAAAAGTGTGTGAGCCACCCCACCTGGACTCCCACTTCTCTTAAAAGGTTGTGTTGAAGAACTGTAAAACTATGTGGTAGAAATGGCCTAACCTAAGGGTCTTAGGAAGGTTAAGTATCCACTGTATTCAGTAAATTGCTAGGTATCAATGGCAGACAAAACGACTTTTACTGAAGATCCTATTCTATCAATAGCACGACCCTTTTCCTAGTCCACCAGTCTCATACATTTAGGAATAAAATTTGATTCAGGGCAGGGCTCGGTGGCTCATACCTGTAAGCCCACAGTACTGTGGGAGGCGGAGGTGGGCAGATCACTTGAGGTCAGGAGTTTGAGACTGGCCAGGCCAACATGGCAAAACCTCGTCTCTACTAAAAATACAAAAAAATTAGCCAGGGATGGGGGCAGGGGCCTGTAATCCCAGTTACCTGGGAGGCTGAGGCAGGAGAATTGCTTGAACCCAAGAGGCAGAGGTTGCACTGAGCCAAGATCATGCCACTGCACTCCAGTCTGAACAAGGAGAGTGAAACTCTGTCTCAAAAAAAAAACCAAAAAATAAACAAAAAAAAAAACATATTGATTCGGCCTTAAAATACTGGTTAATTCTGCTACCAAAATGTCTCGGGAATCCTGCCACTCTTTGTCCCCATCATAACCATTCTGATTCAGAAGCTCACTATCTTTTCCTAAGATCGCTACAAAACTCCTAGGCTTCCTAACCCCAAGATCTCTTCCACTCTACATATTAATATCAGAATTCTCTCTTGAAACACTATTTTTATCACTTTATGATATATAAACCTTCCCTGGCTCCCTTTCTACTATCACATAAAGCCTGACTCCCTTTATTCTCCCTACCCCACCCACCTTATCAATCTACTTTCTCTCTGCTCTATAATCATCTTAACACTTGCAGACCGCACGGTGTTGGTGCTACCCCAGACAGAACCTTGCTTACGTTGCTTCTCTAGTCTGAAATGGCCTCCTCTCTTTCTTCGACCTGAGTAATTCCTAACTGAATAATAATGCCTAATAATTCCACCTATGGCTATTTTCATTAGCACCAACCTTTGGCTCTTTTCTAAATGTACATTTTGGTGTACATAAGAATTCAGCAATTATGTACCATCTTTTTATTTTGTGTTGTTTTGTTAATAACATTTCCCAACAAGAATGTAAGCTTGAGGCCGGGCGCAGTGGCTCACGCCTGTAATCCCAGCACTTTGGGAGGTCTAGGTGGGCGGTTCACTTGAGGTCACGAGTGCGAGACCAGCCTGGCCAACATGGTGAAATCCCGTCTCTACTAAAAGTACAAAAATTAGCCAGGTGTGGTGGCATGTGTCTGTAATCCCAGCTACTCAGGAGGCTGAAGCAGAGAATCGCTTGGAGGTGGAGGCTGCAGTGAGCTAAGATCATGCCACTGCACCCCAGCCTGGGCAACTGAGTGAGACTCCAACTCAAAAAAAAAAAAAAAAAAAAAGAATGTAAGCTCTACATTCTCATGTATTATCTCTCAGAACACTGAGAACTGTGCTGGGCACTGAGCCATCTGATAAACATTTTGAGTCCAACCAGCCAACTGTCAGGCATCACAGACCACAGGTCATCACTTGGAGGGCTGCTAGATTGGTTCCCTATGTGATTTGAGGCCAGGCTGTGCCTGTTGACTACAGATCCCATTACACCATTTTGTAGGGGCTGCTCCCAAGTAATGGAGAGAACGGAGCAAGGGCTGGAAAGCAAGACTCTGAAATTATTTCAGTCTACCTTTTCAAAGCCCCTTTCTCACACATTCGTGTCTTAGTATGCTATTCTTTAAAATGAGGAGGAAAATCTTAAAGAAGTCAACAAAGGTAATAGAGGGATACTAGTGACTTTAAGGCCTATGCTGAAATCAGAATAGAAAAACAATAAAATGGTTTTAAATCCTGGCAGAGGAGGTTTCATATCCAAAGGGATTTGTAATTGTTGAACTGATGGACTCACCCTCCAGACAACTGAAAATGGGAGAGGCCCTCAGCCTGTCTTTACTAGCTTAAGAGATACCCTTATTGGAGTCAAGAGGAAAGGGCAAGAGGATCCCTTAAGGTCCTGCCAGATTTTTGTGATTTTTTCACTGAAATCTGTCCAGTTGTTTTGGTAGGATAAATTGGGGTGTTCTTCCAGACCTTAAGAACACCTTCCAGGCCTGGCATGGTGGCTCACACCCATAATCCCAGCACTTTGGGAGGCTGACGTGGGTAGATGGCCTGACCTCAGGAGTTTGAGACCAGTTTGGGCAACATGGTAAACCTCGTATCTAAAAACAATACAAAAATTAGCCAGGTATGGTGGCACATGCCTGTAGTTCCAGCTACTCAGGAGGTTGAAGTGGGTAGATCACCTGAGCCGGGGGAGGTCAAGGCTGCAGTGAACCGTGGTCATGCCACTGGACTCCAGCCTGGGCGACAGAGTGAGACCCTGTCTCAAAAAACAAAACAAAATCACCTCCCAAATCCTATTCCAATTCTATTAGGGGTCACAGATCTCTCAGTTCCTCCGATGTTTCCATGTCCCTGTACTTCCACCTTCTCTCCCATTTGATCAGGCAGCTTTGTTCTCTGTTCTTTTCAAACTTTCACTTTCACTAGTTTTCAGGAAAGTCAGATAATGATTTCTGAAAGACCATTTTGCCCACTGAAAAGACACAAGGCATTCCATTCTGTTTTCAGAGGCTCCAAGAACGTAATAGCTAAAAGGAATAAAATCTTAGAGGCTAGCTAGTCTAATTCCCTCATGTGTCCAGATAAGAAATCTGAGGTTGAGGGCAGGTGAGCACCTTTGCAAGGTCATTCACTCAGCTGCTAAAAGCTGGCCCCAACACCCACATCTATTACCTCAGACGCTGCGTTCTTTCCTCAGAACTCCAAACCTCCTTTCACAAAAAATCCAACATGACTTTTTATGAAGTTACACTTTTTTCTTTTTGAGGCTAGGCTCAGAAACTTCTTCAGTCCTGTCTACCCCATGGGGCAAAGGAGTGATCTTGCATGCCACTAGCAGGTCTATGCTTGGGTCTTTTCCCAGTGCAGTGATTAACAGAAGAAGGAAGAACACGGTCCACAGCAATGAGAGTTTCCAAGCCACGTGATGTATCTTCGAATTCAGTTTAAAAAAATAATAAACTAATAAAATGGATTTTTAAAGGCAATGCCACTATGAAGAGGCGAAACAGATTGGGTCAATATAGATTAAAATAAGTCCTCTCATGTTTATAGAACTCAACAGTTAACAAAGTCTTTTCACATACATCAGATTATCAAAACTTTAAAGCAGCAAGAAACACTATACAAGCTGGAGTTTCTAAACTCCATTCCACAGAGGCTGTGAGCTTCTAGAACTCCTTGACCTTTACACTAACTTGGGGATTAGCTATGTACCGTTCACAAAATCTTTTTATTTTTTTATGAACTCGTGTTGTCATTTAATTTCTTATTTCTTATCTATTAAAAAAGCTAAACAAACAAAGTAATCAAAGGGCATTCTTTCAGAAATGCTTTTGAGTATCTGAAGTTAAGCTTAGTCTGCTCCTACTCATAATGGTGATTAATCACCAAATGTTTCAGCTGCAAATCATTGTGTCTCTTATCTCACACCCCTAGATAGAAACAAGGGTACATTTTGAAAAAGACTCAGCATTTCAGGGGACTTACTATGTGTAGCTCTGGATCCCTGTCACCATGCTGGGAGGCCAACCTTCTCATCTAGGTAGAAGCTCAGCTAAATGTCTGGGCTTCTATAGAAGAGCTCAGTAACGACCAGAAGCAAAGGTGGGAAGAGATTCCTGACAGGGAACAGTTGCTGGGTCTGGATTTATTTTGAATTAGGAAAGCCATATGCTTTTAAGACAAGGAATGGCCAGAGATCACAGAACGAATCCCTTCCAGCCCCATCAGTGACATACATTTAAGCTGAGCCGAGGTAGATGAAGTCTCTCGTTCATCAGAATTCCTGGGAAGGAGATTCAGTAACCTTTCTCTTCTCATACTCTTCTAGTACCCTGTCTAATGGAAAAATATTCCTTCCTCCTGACCCCATGCACTTCTGCAACAATAAAGCCAGTTCACTCTGCTTAATTCTTCAAAATGATGTAAAGATTTCAGTCACCTTTAATTTGGTTTGGGCTACTTAGCTCAGAAAGTTGTCCACAAAGCTAAATCAAATCTGTGAATTTACCATCTAAAATTTACATAGAGTTTACAGTTTAGAAAATAATTTGAAATACATAACTCGTTTGATTTGCTCTTTTCAACAGGTCTGTGAGAGAGATGAAATAAACATTATACTCCTCAAATGACACACCATATAAAAATGTTTGAGAACTGGATTGTACTTCACAGAAATGAGCTACTACTGCTTTACACATGAGGAAGCCAGAGGAGGCATGTGACTTACCCAAGGTCACATAGTTAAGGGGAAAGCCAGGACTCAAACCACAAACTCTTGGCCTACAGTACTTTGGTTTGATCCTCATACGAACTAACTTTGGGCAGAGGAGAGATGTTTCACGAATGCAAACCCCTAACCCACTTGTCCATCTCAAAAATATTTGCCATGGGGAACCAGGCTAAAGGATACAGATGGCTTAGCAAAACTCGTGACCACTCCCATGAAAAATAATTCAGTATCATCATCCCTGTTTGCAATAGCAAACACATTTTTAGAAACTCTTGAAAGGAATATATATTAATAGGCAGTAAGTTGCTCACAGATAAAAACGGAAAGGGACATGAGCAGCTACACTTTAGCCCATCTTTCAATAATAACTGATCAACACTGAAAGATAAAGATTAGTTGCCAATACTTTATGGTTTCTATGGACCCAGGAGTCACTCTCGAACAGGGTGCTACAGGGAATAAAAGACTGCCAAGTAAATATTCCAAAGTCTTCTTACTCTGAGCTATATTCTCTTTCTAAATACATAGCCCTTTATTATGTCATTTATCTTCCAGAAAATACACATTACCTAGCATACCTTCTCTAACTGACCCCATTTGACTACATTTGAAATTAACGTGAATGTTGAAACAATCTGAAATGAAAGATTTTATAGTTGCGGATCCGTTCAATTCATTCCAACATTCATTTGTCAAACATTTCTTGAGTACTCACCACATGCAAGACGCGAAGCTAGGCACACAGAATATAACACAAGCAAACCAAACTGTCGCTGCTTGCGTGGAGCTTACAGTCTGGTGTTGCTTAATGTGGTCTTCAGGAGTCTTATATCTTTCTAAGTCCCCCAGTTGCATGCTTTTTCTGTGGGCAAGAACTGTTGCCTTAATTTCTAAAACTCTCTTACAGCACCTTACACTAGGTTCTCTACACAGCAAACTGATAAACTGAAAGAATACTGGACTCCATTATCTGCAGCATTTTATTCCTTTCAGTGTGATTTAAGACTGCAATTATTTAAAATCCATAGAGTCTTGAGCCTGATGTCCAAAGTTCTGATCGAATAAGCCTACAGCTAAGTGGGGAGGATTCAACGCAGCTAGCTGGGGATGACTGAAGGGGTTCTGAATCCTAGCACTCAGATTATCTGGGGATATCTGAAGGGGATCTGAGTCTTAGCACTCACTCTTAACAGGAAAGAGAGTCAGGCAGGGTGGAGGTGAGGAATACCCTTACCCTGCAAAGTTGCACTATCTCATAGGAGAAAATAGTGCTTTAACTATAGGATTTACAAGTCTAAACCCCAAGACTGAAACCCCCAGGTAGGAGCCCCAAGACAGAAGCCCCAAGACAGGAAAGTGGTAGGGAAGACCTTGACTGCTGGTGGGTAATTACCCTACTGCCAAAGAGAAAGAAGAAAACGGTGCCGCACACATTCTACAGGCCCAGTATAGAAACCTAGTTGGATATGATGGGGCAATGAAAGGGCCACAGATTCAGACCTGTATTTGAATCTCTAAGTCCAGATTCAGTCACTAGCCAGGCAAGATGGCACTGGGCAAGCTGGGTAGCCTCTCTGAGCCTCAGTTTCTCCTTCTGTGAAACGTGAACAATAACCTCTGACGTTTCTGTCTACCTCACAGAACCATGAGATGATGTTTTGTGAAAGCACTTAGGAAACTGTAATGTGCTGGGCAAATCCTGAGATTTTTATCTATGAGGATATCCAAATTCCCAGAGGAGTGTCTCACATCAATGTAGGAACCCTCACTGCCTCCTCCTTCTTGCACCCCCAAAACTTGGGTTTCCATCTTCTCAAATCCCTGAATTTACCGGAAAGAGTTCACCATTCAAATCTTAAAAAGGCAAGTACACTAATTCTCAAACTCCAAGAGGATGAAAAGGGAAGAAGGGCAGCCATGTAAACCCTTCCAACTCCTCACCTTGACATGCCTCAGTTCTCCCTTTCCAAGGGTCAAACTGCAGAGAGGCCAACAGAAAGGGGAAGGGAGGTCTGAACCGGCCACATATCCTTGTGGCTGCCTGCCTCCTCTTCGCCACTGCTAAGTCAGTTCCCATCTAGGGATTGCTGAACTAATCTAAATGGGACTCTGAGGCAATGCAGAGATTAGTGCTTGGGAAAGAGAGATTATATGCATTTTAGGCCACATTCCACAGCCAAAAGGAAATTAATAGCACGGATAACCGAAGGTGGACTGGGCATGGAGGGAGCAATTGCCTCCTTGCAAATAGTCTTCATTTTCTCTCCAATAATATTTTTTCCAGGCCCAGTCCTTTCATTTGCTTATTCAGTCCTTCAATCACCCATCTATCCAGTTAGAATGTGTGCAGTGCCCACAAAACACCCCTCCACCACCCCGCAAGATTCTTATGGGGAGAAGGGTTGAGGTGGGGTAGGGGAAGGAAGAGGCAGGCACCTTACAAAGTTGTACCAGTCATTTGGAGGAAAGAATTGCAACCACACTGTAACATTACCAGTGACAGAGGTGGCTGGGCGGACTCTTGGGGGAAGGAGCATCATGTGCTCAGACTCTGAGGGCAGTGCCGCTGCCCAGCAGGCCTTTGAGCCCAAAACAACAACTCCTTCCGGCTCCAGCCAGAGGAAAGGCCCATTTTGCAGAGTCAAGCTTATTAAGAACGGCTTGGAAGATTAAACCTAGAGCATCAGCTGGTTGGCAGGTCTCAATTTAAACTCTAAGCTCGGAGGAGAGGAAATTCTAATGTGACCTACGCATTTTGGGGCCATGTCAGCTACTGGTAAAAATCCAGACCTGTATGGGTGCAAAGGACGTTTCTGTCCCATCATCCAGGCCAAGAACATCCTCTTCATTTCTAGAAATGAGATCCACCCCACCACCAAGCCCCACCATTCCATAACAACCAGCCTGGTGGAGACCTACGCCCCTCCCAGGACCCTTCTCCCAGCAGCTCCAGCACTTAAAAGCCAGTCCCCATAGTGCACCCCTAGGGACTCACAAGACACGCTTGCACCCACCTGAGGCTGGCAAGTTGGGGGGACTCAAATTCAGCCTCCATCCTGGCAAAAGTCATAAACCACTGGAAACATTTCCCACTCCTTCCCCTCTCCTGGCTTCACTGTTTATTGCTTATATTCAAAAGATGCTGAATCAAGAGCTGTGTTTTGAACACAGACACATAGAGAGCACATAACCACACAGGCTGACAGTCCCCAGAGACAAATGCTCCCAGCCTACCAGTGCCCACAGCCCACTCAGACCCTCATTTTCAACCAGTCATTAAATGCAACACCCTCCCTCCCAGTCTTTCCTTTAGTCAATGTCAAAAAAATCAAATTATTAGCAAACCTACCTGTCTATACTCTGGGGTAACCTTACACTCATGGTTTCTCGGTGTCTCCACGGTTCCAGAATCCTGCAGCTTTGGTGTCTTGATCAGGATTGAATCGCTTGCAATTTTTGAGCAAGGTGAGAGGAGGGTCTCCCAACTTGAAGACTGAATCCTTTCTCCTCCAGCTCTCAGGACCCTGGTAACTGATGCTCCACTCTACTTCTACCAGCGAGCATGATTTCCTTTCTCAGCCCCTCTTCCCCTCCCTCACTTAAAAAAAAAAAAAAAAAAAAAAAACGAAAGGAAAAGGGGAAAAACTATGACCTTCTCAGAAACCAAAAACCCAGCCACAAATCTCTTCAAGGTTAGCACTATGGGCTAAAAAATGAATCACAGAAAAATGTGCCTTTAAAAATCACTGTTAACTGCAAAGTACAGATAAAACCATCCTTTAAATCCAGTTTTCTCAGCTGTCCTTCTGTGGGCAAGAGACCCTCTAGCTCAAAGGGTGAAAAATAATTTTCTAGTCTCCAATGCTTAATATGACAACAGCAAATATATTTCAGGAAAGCAAAAAAAAGGATTAATAAATCCGAAATGGCACTTGGAAAAAAAATCTTCTAGCTGATTTGCACAGTAAAAAAATAAATAAAACCATACAATAGTATGTACACAACGGCACTCCTTCCAAGTCCAATGCAACCCTGGGAACTAAAATTTATGGAGTTCTTTAAAAAAAAAAAAGCTTTTACATTAAATGTTTTGAAATTCTTAAATGAGCCAATTGCACCAAAAAAAAAAAAAAAAAAAAAAAAAGAAAGAAAAGAAAAGAAAAAGAAAAATCAAAGAACACCTGAAATGCAATGCTTTTTACCTTGAAGATGGTAGCAATGATCACAAACCAGAGACAATCTCTGAAAATATTCTCTCCCTTTCTTTTTCCTTTAAACTTGCAGGTTCCTCCACCTACCCCAGACTGATTCTCAGACCCAGCCTACGTTCGGCCTTTTTCTGAAAGACGATTTCCTGAGTTAGTTCTGCTGTTGGGCTCCTCCACATCCAGGCTCCGAAATTTTCTCCTGCCTCAGCCTCCATGAAACGGAGATTTCGCTTCCTCCCGTTCCCCCTTCTCTCTCCCTCTCTCTCGCCCGGCCAGAAAGACGGCTCCCTTATTATTCGTTCGGATTCTGGTCGTGGATTTGAGTTCGGGGAGGGTTTTTCCTCCACACCAGCCTGCTGGAAAATCCGCTCGCCTGCCTCCCCTCGGCCTCTCCTCGCCTCCCTTTCCGCCCCTCGCCTAATCTCGCAGGCAGGAGCCCACCGTGCCTCGCGCAGGACGCCCGGCCCGGCCTCCGGCTCCCGGCGCCGCTCGCCCCGCGCCCGACCGCCGTGTTCCGGCCTTCGCCGCCGCTCGGGACGCCGGGCTCGGAGCACCGGGAGGGCGGCGGCGGCTGCGGCGGCTGCGGCAGGCCGGCACGAGCGGGCGTCCGACTGCCGGCGTCGCGGCCGCGCTCGCCTCCTTCCGGGCCCCTTCCCCCTCGGCTCGCCGCTCGCTCGGGCTCAGGCCCGGCCGGCCGCCCCCTTCCCTCCCTCCTCCTTCCCTGCGAGCCTTTCTCCTTCCCTCGCTCCGGCGGGGCGGGGCCGCAGGCTCCTCCTCCTCGCCGCGCTGCCCGCCGCCCGCCGGCCTTTCCCCTCACGCCGCGGCGGCCGGGGGCGGGGGCGGGAAGCTGAGCGCCCCTGTCGGCCTCGGTTCCCGCGGCGGCGACTCCCGCCGACCGGCCCGCCCCTGTCCCGGCCTTCCTGCGCGCCCTGCCCCCCGCGACCTCTCGTCGTAGCGCCTCGGCCGGTCCCCTCCGCGGCCCCTCCGTCGCCGGCCCTGCCCCTCGGCGCGGCCTAGCGGGTCCCCGGCCCGGCCCGGCTCGGCCCGCGGGCGACCCCGGCCCCGACCCCGCCAGGCACTGCGCGCCGTCCCCGCCGCCGCCGCCGCCACCGGCGCCACCCCTGCCGCCTTCTTGCCGCTTTTCCTCGGCTGCTTTCCCCTTTTATTGACTTCTGCTCCTGAGCCGACCTTTGTCTTCGACCCTCTGCCCGCCCCGACACGGTGCCCGCGCCCCGTGCCCCTGCCCACGGGTACAGGTTTACCTCTTGGCGTCTACCGGCATGACCCGGGCGCCCGCGGCCACGGCTCGCTTATTTTTCAAACATGTGTCGCGGCCTCCTTCGTGATGTCAATTCTTCTGTTTCCTCCCGTTTATGTGGTCCTACCCACTTCTAACACCACCGACTTGCGGGGAAGACCTTTCGCTGTTTCCTCTCGGCTTGGCTTGGGCATCTTAATACCAGGCAGTGTCAAGTGTCTTTGAACTCTATGGAAGAGCCTTTCCAGAGCAATTCTGTTTTCATGCCCCCCTCTCGTAGAATCACAGTTTCTACATCTTTACAAGTAACATGACATTAGTCAGAAGGTCCCAAGCGTTATGATTAAAAATCATTAAAATAAGGCCGAGGGGGACGGATCACCCGAAGTCAGGAGTTCAAGACCAGCCTGACCAACAAGGTGAAACCCCGTTTCTACTAAAAATAAAAGAAATTAGCCGGACGCAGTGGCGCGCCCCTGTACATCCCAGCTGCTTAGGAGGCTGGGGCACGAGAATCGCTTGAACTCGGGAGGGGGGGGTTGCGGTGAGCCGAGATCCCGCCATGGCACTCCAGCCTGGGCAACAGAGCAAGACTCCGTTTCAAACAAAAAAAAAAAAAAAAAATCATTAAAAAGGAAACTCTCACTAGGACTGGAGAGTGGACTTTGCCTTCTTGCCTAGGTAAATGCCATTGTAAAATACTCTGCAGGCAGTGGGGTGTTTGCATATGTTCTCTTCCTTTCACACTACCTGGATTGTTCTGGGAGGGGGTGGATATGTATATGTAAATTATCCATACACGCTTGTGAGCTCCGGAATGACCTTGCCAGTGTTAGAAGTGGTAGCTATGCAAATTGCAAGAGGAAAAAGAAACAAATAAGGATCAATAGAAGACCTACTATGAACCGGGAACTTTGCCTTTAATGTATATCAGGTATATCAGGTTATCAAGTAAGTGCTAGGAGAGCACTTGGCAAATAAAAGAACCTGCTGCCTTCACCCTGTCTCCACCAGTCCCTAGGCCAGAACCCAAAACAGGTGATCTGCCCGGCACTTGAAGCACAGTCTAGACTGTTGCTGACTTAATTGGGTCATTCCCATACTACCTGAAAAAATGATGCTCTCAAATGTGGACACCACTCTGTGGGGACAGACCACTGGTTGCCAAACATTTTAAAATAATGTTTTCTTGGCCTGGTGCGGTGGCTTATGCCTATAATCCCAGCACTTTGGGAGACAGGCGGGTGGATCACCTGAAGTCAGAAGTTCGAGACCAGCCTGGCCAAATGGTGAAAACTTTGCTGTACTAAAACTAGGAAACATTAGCCGGGCATGGTGGCAGGCACCTGTAATCCCAGCTACTCTGGAGGCTGAGGCAGGAGAATCGCTTGAATTGGGAGGCAGAGAGCTGAGAACCCATCACTGCACCCCAGCCTGGACAACAAGAGCGAAACTCCATCTCAAAATAATAAGATTAATAATGTTTTCTTAATATATGTAATATTTATTTTTAAAACAAGTATTTACATGCATTTTATTATATACCTTACACAACACTAGTGTAGAAATATTAAAAGGTTGAAATTTAAAAATGAAGAACATTTTAAAAATCATACTTTTTAGTGAAAGTTAATGGCTGTCATAACTGGAAAAGATGCTTGTTAAAAATAGGTAGATTCAAACAGAAGAAGTACGCCCTTGATTGCATTTATTAAATCATGATACTTATTTTCCCATTCCATTCACCAACAATCCAAAGACTTCCAATTGAAATTCGACTAGTGGCCAGGCGCAGTGGCTCAAGCCTGTAATCCCAGCACCTTGGGAGGTTGAGACGGGTGGATCACGAGGTCAAGAGATCGAGACCATCCTGGTCAACATGGTGAAACCCCGTCTCTACTAAAAATACAAAAAAATTAGCTGTGCATGGTGGTGCGTGCCTATAATCCCAGCTACTCAGGAGGCTGAGGCAGGAGAATTGCCTGAACCCAGGAGGCGGAGGTTGCGGTGAGCTGAGATCGTGCCATTGCACTCCAGCCTGGGTAACAAGAGCAAAACTCCGTCTCAAAAAAAAAAAAAAAAGAAATTCAACTAGTAAATTTATATCTTGTCAGTCCTTCTGGAATGATTGGAAGACATTACATTTTTATTTTCTTAATAAATGGATTCTACCTCCATTAAGAAATTTCATTTAAATTTTAAAAATAAGTTTTAAAATTTTGTTTCCTAGTTTTTCAAAGTGTGCAAAGGTTTTCATAGGTGAAACCATTGTTTTTGGTAATATTTTAAAAATCACGGTATTGGAACTATTTCCAGTCATCCATCTTCAAAATACTTTTTCCTAAAGTATGTGTTTCTTTAGAAAAGCAGTGACTTCCTCGCTCATGGATAGACTGTCATCTTAACCTTGAAGAGACAGCTTGAAGGAACAGATTAAGCGACATTTTTGTTGTTGTTTTTTGTGTTTGAAAGTAAGTGCTAGGTAGCATACGCTTGACAGCCGTTTCTCATCATAGAACACGTGAAATAAAAATGTGCATCGTCTCTACGTTCAATATTTCATTTTAGGCTTTCCCCAGGAGATTGTCAGGCTGCACAGCAAAGATTTTCACGGTCATTCTCTGTCATTACCAAGGATTGTGAAGTTTGTGGCAGTTAACAGACTTGTCTTTGTCTGGTGGATGGCGTACATGATGAAGAAAATGAATGTCAAGGGTGATGTTACCTCTTGTTCTTGGAACCTCCTCACATACTATGTGTGACAGAAGACTTCTGATGTAGTGACTGAGTGAGAATGCCAGGTTGTTAGTGTTAGTAAAATGTCATTATTTTTGCTATAATTAAATACCGTTATGAGTGCATTCTTAAATATTTTCCTCATGCGTATCCTTGCACACTCCACTTTGAAGACGTTGAGGGTGGCTTTAGTAAGATAGAGTTCCCTGAAGTTAGTTGACCATTTAAGTAAACTGCAAGTCTCAGGTTGGAAAACAAAATAGATTAGATTGTGGCCTAGACAGACTAGGCTGTAGGAATCCGGAGGCTGGTGATCAATGGAAAGAGCACTAGACTAGGAGTCCAGAGAACTAGATATCGCTTTCTAGCTTTGCAATCTGTTGTCTGCAGTTTGTAAGGATTTAATATGAACAAGCCTGGGCTCTGTAAGCTATAGAGTCCTGGGCAGGAAAATCAGGATAAATCTTAGGAAGTGATACCTTAAAACAACCTTGTCCAACATGGGGCCCGCAGGCTGCATGTGGCCCATGACAGCTTTGAATGCAGCCCAACACAAATTCATAAACTTTCTTAAAACACGATGAAACTTTTTAAAGTTCATTAGCTATCGTTAGTGTTCGTGTATTTTACGTGTAGCCCCAGACAATCTTTCTTCTTCCAATGTAGCCCAGGGAAGTCAAAAGATTAGACACCCCTGCCTGAAATGAATTAGTATTAGTAAAATGTAATTAGTTTTAATAGTCCTTTTAACTTTTCCCCACATAACTCTCTTAATAGATGAATCCTTTTCTCCGCCTAACATCCCGAGGAATAGGTAGGACACTAGTTGTTATGTCTATTTACATTAAGGTTAAGGAAACTATGGCACAGAGAAGTTTTAGGTGATTTGCATGAAATCCCATTAGTTGATAGATTGAGACTAGAATTCATACCTGATTATCTTTAAGAAGTGAGAAGCAAAGAAAAAGGTGGGTAGGTGGGTATGGCCGACTTTTATTTCTGGGAGAGATTCTGGAAACTCAGTGGTTGATTAAATACCTAAGGGACAGCAGTGATTAAAAAAACCTTGAATGATTCATGATGTGAATTCTAGAGAAGCAACTTCTGATCCATGAGCAGACACCCCCATCCCAGGCTGGTGTTTCTTTTAAAGAGATGGACTCCAGGTTGCCATCATCCTCCTTCTAGGGTGCTGTTAAGGGACAGGTCTGGCAAAATAAAATCACCACTGGAGAGATAGCGCCATTGTTTTATTGAAGATCTTTCACTCCTCTTAAACATTTATTAATTGGGAAGATGATGTCGAGAGGCTTAACTAGGATATTGCTTACTCCTAAGGCTGAGACAATTCTGTGGCTTTTTCATTTAGCTGATTTTGATTTCTCTAGAATACTTCTGGGTAGCCAGAACAACCAATTCTAAAATCTCTGTTCCAGATGTAATTTCATTGACACTCAGAATGTTGTTTTCATTTAATCTGTTGAATTCCCAGTAAAATTTTAATATCAGGTAATAAGCATACCCAAAACGTATCTAGTGCTTGCTATGTAAATACTGTTCTGAGGAAACTACCAGGATTAACCACTCGATTTTCTCAGCAAGCTTTTGAGGTAGGTACTATTATTATATCAACCTCATTTTCAGCTGGGGACACAGAGGCCCAGAGAGGCAGAATAACTTGCCCAAAGTCACGGAGCTGGAAACCCAGGCACTCTGGCTCCAGGGTCTGTGCTCGACTTTCCTGTATTACCTGTACTGCCTTCTTGTCACAGGCGCAATGCCAGGCCCTGGGGGAAAATGATAAAACCGAAGAATGATGAATTTGACAGAACTTTCTCAGAAAGATGGCAGAGGTGCAGAACTTTTGAGGAGAAACTGGGGTGAGTGGACCTCGAAATACAGTCCATTGGTTTAACTCCTCAATCTCCCAGAGAGTTCTTTTTCCCATGGGGTAATGGACCAGCAAATGTTTCTCTTACTTTTTTGTCTTCTATCTCAGTGTCCCTTGAGTTTTCTTCCCCCAGAGATCTGGCCCCTTGTCCCTCTTGAGGATCTCAGAAAATTTAGTGGAGAAGGAGCTTCTTACCTTTGCCCGAGGAGAGAGGTCCGCATTGTTTTCAGGGTCACCCAGGTGTGCCCCTCAGCCACCCCAGCTTGCTACCTTCCTGTCTGTGGTTACCTTAGAAACCAAGGCTCTCCCATCACACTGCAACGAACTGAATAACAGAGAAGGTGCCAAGATAAATTGTAAAGGAAAAAAAATGTGTGAAAGAAAACCAATTTTAGACCTAAGGCTAATATTTTGGGAAGTTGGGTATGTTGTACTGTGTGTGTGCGTGTGTGTGTGCGTGTGCGTGTGTGTGTGTTCTTCCCAATAAGACACAGTTCCCAGGATCAAATGTGAGAAACAAAAAAGGTGAGATGCCAAGAGGAAGATAATAAAAAAACTGCCCAAATCCTGCTTTTAAAACTGAAAAATATTGTGAGGTCAAGGCAGGAGGATTGCTTGAGTTCTGGAGTTTGAGACCAGCCTGGGCAACATAGCGAGACCTCATCTCTTCTAAAAATCAAAAAGATTAGCCGGGTGTGATGGTGCGTGCCTGTAGTTCCAGCTACTCTGGAGGATCACTTGAGCCCAGGAGACCAAGACTGCAATAAGCTATGATCATGCCGCTGCACTGCCACCTGGGCGACACAGTGAGACCCTGTCTCAAAAACAAAACAAAACAAAACTGAAACATATCCGTTAAAAGAAATTTGTTGACATGCAATAAATCACACATATTTAAAACGTATAGTTTGGTAAGTTTTGACACATACACACAAGAAACTGTCAGCACAACGAAGATAATGAACATTACCCTGAACAGTTTGCAGGTACTGCTTCCTCATTCTTTCTTCCCAACCCTTCCCCTTGGGCACCCGTCCCCATTCTGGTCCCCAGACAATTGTGGATATAGTTTTTGCTCCCGTAGATTAGTTTTCATCTTCTAGAATTGTATATAAATGAAATCATATAGTATGTATTCCTTTTTTATGACTTGTCCTCAGCATAATTATTTTCAGATTCATCTGTGCTGTTGAGTGTTTTTATTTATTGCTGAATGATATTTTTTACATTTCAGTTTCTGATTACTTACTACTGGTGCATAGAAACACAGTTATTTTTGCATATTGATCTTGTATCTTGCAATCTTGTAAACCCACTTATTAGTTCAACTGGGTATTTTGTAAATTCAGTCAAATTTTCTGAGTTGATGCTTATGTTATCTGGGAATAAAAATTTTATTCCTTTCTTACTAATCTACACTCCCTTTGTTTCTTTTTCTTGTCTTATTGCACTAGCTAGAGCATCTAGTGCAATGCGGTTAGAACGAGTAACATAAGAATTCCCTGCCTTGTTTCTCAACTTAGTGGGAAAGCAATTGAATATTTTCACAATTAAACATGATACTGTCTGTAGGTTTATTCTTTCTATCAGGTTGTGGAAGTTCTCTCCTTTCCTAGTGTGCTGGGAGCTTTGCCAAAAATAGTTGTGTTTTAATGTACAATATGAGGACTATAGTTGAAATTGTATTATATTAGGATTTTTTGTTAAATAAATAGATTTTGGCTCTTCTTGCCATTCAAAAAAGCATGTGAGATGATGAATGGGATAATTTGCTTCACTATAGTAATCATTTTACTCTCAATATGTATCCCATAACACCATGTTATGAACCTCAAATATACACAATGACATTTATTTTTCTAAAAAAAAGAATAGATGTATTTTTTCAAATTCTTTTTTCCACATCGCTTGACATGATTTTACGGTTTCTCTTCAGTCTGTTGATATGGTGAACTTTCAGTGTTGAACGAGGCTTAAATTTCTGGCATGAATTCTACCTGGTCATGATGTATTAACCTTATTATACATTAGCCGGGCGCGGTGGCTCAAGCCTGTAATCCCAGCACTTTGGGAGGCTGAGGCGGGTGGATCACGAGGTCAAGAGATCGAGACCATCCTGGTCAACATCGTGAAACCCCGTCTCTACTAAAAATACAAAAAATTAGCTGGGCGTGGTGGCACGTGCCTGTAATCCCAGCTACTCAGGAGGCTGAGGCAGCAGAATTGCCTGAACCCAGGAGGCGGATGTTGGGGTGAGCCGAGATCGCGCCATTGCACTCCAGCCTGGGTAAACAAGAGCGAAACCCTGTCTCCAAAAAAAAAAAAAACAAAAACAAAAACAAAAAAAAACCTTATTATACATTGTTGGATTTGATTTGCTAAAAATTTGTTAAGGATTTTGCATATGTGCTCATGATACTCATGATAGATACTAGTCCATAGCTTTTCTTTCTTTTCTTTTTCTTTTCGGAGACAGAGTCTCGCTCTTGTTGCCCAAGCTAGAGTTCAGTGGTGTGATCTCGGCTCACTACAACCTCTGCCTCCTGCATTTGGGCGATTATCCTGCCTCCGCCTCCCCAAGTAGGGGATTATAGGTATGTGCCTCCACACCTGGCTAACATTTGAAGTTTAGTAGAGATGGGGTTTCACCATGTTGGCCAGACTGGTCTCAAACTTCTGACCTCAGGTGATCCGCCCGCCTCGGCCTCCTAAAGTATTGGAATTACAGGCATGAGCTACCTCGTCCACCTTTTCTTTTTTTTTTTTTATAATAATGTTTTTGTCTAGTTTCAGAGTAATGCTGGCATCATAGAATGAGTTGGGAAGAATTACCTCCACTTCAATGTTCTAGAAGAGTTTGTATGAACCCCTATGGACTCTGATCTATGTGCTCCTTGCCGTCTGTGCTAGCCTGGCCTACCTAGCTTGGTGTATCTGCTTAGCAATAGGAAACTCTTTATTCACTATCTTTTCACCCAAGTCTCAATATCCATCATTTACTCAGCTCTGCTCAGATACCTGCTTCTTGTCAGACCTCTTCCTGTTTCCTACACTAACACAACCATGAAGGCTTATAGTTAACATCAATTAGAAAAGCCCTGGGCTGCCAAAGACCTCTTTCCCTACGATCCATAACAGCCAAGACTGGCTCAGGTTGATTAGAGCTTCCTCCTTCATCCAATGTCCTTTTAACTCGAGTCCACTCCATTTAATTTTTGTTCTTCAATCTTCATTATTTTACCCCACATACTCATTTTAAGAATTCCCCAGCCTCACGCTTCACCCTACCCAGCAACACAGCTTCCCGCCTCCCACTTCCATCCCTAATGCTAACCCACTTCTCAAAAAGGCAGTCTCTCCCACTCTTGGAATCACTGTGGTCTTGGTTGAGAATCTCTAATCTCTCCAGTCTGACTGCTGTGTGCTCTCCAGCCGTGAGGATTAGTGAGACATCAGAATAGGTTGGCACACATGCTGGGCTCTCCCTGCAGCTGCCACGCTTCTCAAAAATCACCAAGCAGGGAGCCCAGCCTGCCAGCAAAGAGCTGCAGGCTATGATGGATCCTTGCAATGTTCCTCTCAAAGTGCAGCGGGAGAGGTCACTATGTGTGCAAGTCCTTGGGCAGGACTCCCTAAAAGCCTCCTGTGAAACTCATCCAAGTACATGAAGAAGTGGTAATCAGAATATCTGGGCCCTCGTCCATCCCACTTTACATATTACTGTTGGAATGAAGTAGTCTTTACCCTTTCCCATCTCGACCAGATAATCCTACTGGCTCCCTGCTGTCCTCTCTTAAAATTAAAATAATTTAAAAATTAGATGTTTTTATTATCAGAGTAATACAGGTTATTACAGAAAACTTGGAGGAAAACAAACGGAGAATTATGAAGAAGACTAGATAAATCTCCTGTCATTCCATCTGAGCTGTAATTCAATTATTTTATATCATCAAAAAATTTTCCAATTTTGAATTAGTATAATGATGCTGCCATAAACATTCTTGAGGAGTTACTGAAGCAAAAGATGTGTCCACTGTAAGGCTTTTTATTCATATGGCCAAATTGTCCCCCAAAGAGTAAAAACCTGTTTCTACTTTATTCAATGAGAGTTTCTATTTCATGAAATACTTCTTGTCCACATTAGATAATTTTTCTAATGCTTTGCAAATTTGATACTGATTAGTAAACAACATCTTCTTTTAATATGTGCCCCTTAGGGACGAGATTGTGAGATCTCGGCTCACTGCAACCTCTGCCTCCCGGATTCAAGTAATTCTTCTGCCTCAGCCTCCTGAGTAGCTGGGACCACAGGTGCATGCCACCACGCCCAGCTAATTTTTGTATTTTTTAGTAGAGAGGGGGTTTCACCATAGTCTTGATCTCTTGACCTCATGATCCGCATGCCTCGGCCTCCCAAAGTGCCGGGATTACAGGCGTGAGCCACTGCGCCCGGCTGGTTTCCTTTTTAGAGACAGTCTCTGTGCCAGTCTGGAGGGCAGTGGTATGATCATGGCTGTGGAGTAGCTGGACTATAGGTGTGTGCCACCACACCTGGCTAATTTTTTCATCTTTTTGTAGAGATGGGGTCTCATTATGTCCCCAGGCTGGTCTTGAACCCTTGGACTCAAGCAGTCCACCAGGCTTGGCCTCCCAAAGTGCTGGGATTACAAGTGTGGGTCACCGCCCCCAGCTCTGTTGTACATTTTTTTCCCCAGGCTGATTGGTTCAGTCAGCAAAAATTAGGTGAAAAAATCGGTCCATCTCAACAAAAATTAGCCCAGTTTCCAAACTTTATTCCACCCTGCTCATCCTCCTTTACCACCCTCATTTCTCATGACTTCCTACCAATCTGCATCCCACAATAGCCAAGCTTATCTGATTACACAATGCTTGCACTCTTCATTTATGTAAATAGCCAGATGTAATAATCACCTGCTATGTGTTAGGCATTGTACAAGCACATTACAAGTATTAACTCAATTAGTCTTCACAGAAGCTCTATAGGCAAGGTATTATTATTATTATCATTATCATTATCATTATTAACTACTTTAAAATGTGGATGCAGGCATAGACAAATTAGTTAACATTTCCAAGGTCATACAGCTTGAAACTCAAATCTTGGAGGATCTAAGAATCAAATCCGGACAGAGGGCTCAAGAGCTCATCATTAGACTAAAGAGCCTCCCTCCTAAAAGGGTAACATGAACAGTCCTCCTTTAAAACTTAATTTCACTAGTGTGAAAATTTTTCAGATTTTAAGTCCAGAAATGGGGTTGAAGTTTGAAAATAAAGGGCAAGCAGAATTTTTCTTTCTAGCCCAGATAGAGTAATAGGGACTGGACTCACTTGTTTCAACTGAAACAATGAAAAAAATAGACAAAACATATGAAACAATAGTTCTCGAGACAGTGATTCCTGAGAAGTGGAACACAAGTGCCAGGAGCCCTACTTGCTCCAGCTTACTTCCTGGACAGTTTCCAGGCCACGGCAGAGGAAGGGGGAACTCAGGTGGAGTCCTGTGGTATTCTCCAAGTTGAGGAGTCAAAGTCAGGAGTCCAGGAGGGCAAGGTGGCTGGAGCCCACAGGCCGGAGTATCAAAAAGGAGATTGCTGCACAGAGGGGACTCCGGAGATCTCCACAGGGCCAGTCTCTTATGAATACTCAACTGAATTTAGATCAATGAATGTATGTGAGGAAATTTCCTCAGGGTGAGAAAAGAACTTCCTGAAAGGATTAGAAAGAATAACACTTGGCCAGGCACAGTGGCCCACACCTGTAATCCCTGCACTTTGGGAAGCCGAGGTGGGTGGATCACTTGAGGTCAGGAGTTCGAGACCAGCCTGGCCAACATGGTGAAAACTCATCTCTACTAAAAATACAAAAATTAGCCTGGCATTGTGGTGTACATTTGCAGTTCCAGCTACTCAGGAGGCTGAGGCATGAGAATTGCTTGAACCAGGGAGGCAGAGGTTGCAGTGAGCTGAGATTGTGCCATTATACTTCAGCCTGGGTGATAGAGCAAGACTCCATCTCGAAAAAATAGTAATAATAAAAAAGAGAGAATAACATTTGACACTCACGCAGGGCCAGGAACAATGTCTGTTATGAGTGAAAGATCTCATAACTCATGAGGTAAGGCAGAGTACACAGAAAGGTCTAGCCTCAATAAAGAGGGTGAAAAATCAACCTTAGAATAAATATAGTCCTGGTTTTACCTAACAAAGTTTAAAAAAAACAATCTGAAGGGTTCAAACTGTTTCTAAGAAACTTTACTGCATTCTATGGCAAAATTCAAGAATATATATAGGAAGTAAAAAACATCTAGCACCCAACAAAATAAAACTCGCAATGTGTGGGAGGTAGAAAAGTTCCTCTTAAAGTTTCCTTTCTTGTTAAAGAATAAATCATAAGTGTGCTAATAACTCTTTGTTAAGCCCTATCCTATGTAGCTGTTAGACATGCCATGCTCACAGGCACGTAGTACATTCTATGTCCATGTACTTTAACCAAGATATCTGTGTTGGAAGTGCTCACAGGCATGTCCCAGCTTGCCATTGCCTTTACCTGTTCAGAAAAGTTTTAAGTTGTTAGCCAATCGGGTTTTAGTTTAGATTGCGCGAGGTCTGGCTCTGCCAATGGAGATCAGACATGGCAGTAAGGATGACCCCAAATGCGTAAGGGATAAATACGTCTGCTTTTCCTTTGTTTGTTGTACTCCTGTGGCAAGATGGCTAATGGAAGTACTCTTCCTGCAGTCCAGGAAGCAAAAATTGCTTGCTGAGAGACCCTTTGTCTCAGCGCTGATTTTTCTTTGTGGCACTGAGTATCTGTTACCAACACAATGGCTGGTATTCAATAAAGAATTGCCAGGCATGCAAAGGAAATTATTGCCTACCATGGGGAAAAATATCAATCAATTGAAACTGACCCAGAAATAATACATGTGATAGAATTAGTACCCACAAATAATTACTATAACTGTATTACACACACTCAAGATGCTAAAGGAAAGACTGAGCATGTTAAGCATAGACATACAAGAAAGTGTAAAAAGAACCTAATTGAGGCTGGGCGCGGTGGCTCAAGCCTGTAATCCCAGCACTTCGGGAGGCCGAGGCGGGTGGATCACGAGGTCAAGAGATCGAGACCATCCTAGTCAACATGGTGAAACCCCGTCTCTACTAAAAATACAAAAAAAAGTAGCTGGGCATGGTGTCACATACCTGTAATCCCAACTACTCAGGAGGCTGAGGCAGGAGAATTGCCTGAACCCAGGAGGCGGAGGTTGCAGTGAGCCGAGATCGCGCCATTGCACTCCAGCCTGGGTAACAAGAGCGAAACTCCGTCCCAAAAAAAAAAAAAAAAAAAAAGAACCTAATTGAACTTCTTGGAATGAAAACTATAATGTTTTAAATGAAAAATACACTGGCTAGAATTAAAAGCAAATTAGATACAGCAGAAGAAAAGATTAATGAGTTTACAGAATAGCAATAGAAACATATAAAATGAAACATAAAGAGAAAAAAAAGACTGAAAAAAGAGATTCAGTGAGCTGTGAGATACTTCAAGTGTCCTATTATACATAAATTAATTTCCAAAGGAGAAGAACAAGATGAGAGAAACAGACAAAAATATCTGAATACATAACAAAAATTTTCAAAATTTCATGAAAACTATAACCCACAGAACCAAGAAACTCAATGAACCCCAAGCACAAGAAACTACATCAAGAACATCATAATCCAATTGTTTAAAACAAGTGATAAAAAGATTTTGAAGGAAGCAGAGGGAAAAAAACATACATTACATACAGAAAAATCGAGTTAGAGCGTAAAGTTGATTTCTCATTGTAAAAAATGCATATTGGAAGACAGCGGAGCAACATCTTAAAACTATTAGGAGAAAAAAAAAAACTGTCAACTTAGAACCCTTTAACTCTGCAAACATGTCCTTCAAAAATAAAGACAAGACCAGCCTGACCAATATGGTGAAACACTGTCTCTACTAAAAAAATACAGAAAAATTTAGCTGGGCATGGTGGTGTGCACCTGTAGTCCCAGCTACTGAGTAGCCTGAGGCAGGAGAATCGCTTGAACCCAGGAGGCAGAGGCTGCAGTGAGCCGAGATTGCACCACTGCACTACAGCCTGAGTGACAGGGCAAGACTCCGTCTCAAAAATAAATAAATAAATAAATAAATAAATAAATAAATAAATAAATAAAACAGGCACAGCAACTCATGCTTGTAATCCCAGCATTTTGGGAGGCTGAAGTGGGAGGATCACTTGAGCCCAGGAGTTCAAACCAGCCTGGGCAATATAGTGAGAATCCATCTTCTCCCCAGTAGGTAACCTCTATTGTTCTTGTTTATCTCTTCAAACATTTTATTTTATTTGTTTTGTTTTTCAGGTGGAGTCTCTCTCTGTCACCTGGGCTGGAGTGCAGTGATGTGGCTGAGCTTCACTGCAGCCTCCGCATCCCGGTTCAAGCGATTTTCCTGCCTCAGTCTCCAGAGTAGCTGGGATTGCAGGCGCCCACCACCATGCCCGGTTAATTTTTTTTTTTTTTTTTTTTTTTTTGTATTTTTAGCAGATACCGGGTTTCACTGTGTTGGCCAGGCTGGTCTTGAACTTCTGACCTCAAGTGATCTACCCACCTTGGCCTCCCAAAGTGCAGGGATAACAGGTGTGAGCCACCATGCCCAGTCCTTTTCAAACATTTTAATACCTAATCAACTCAACATGCATCTATCTATCTATCTATCTATCTATCTATCTATCTATGCCCCTCCTTCTTAGACAAATAGTAACATCCCACACATACTCTTCTGCTCCCATTTTTTTCTCTTAAGACAAACCTGAGGGGTAATTCCACATCAGTATATAATGAGCTTCCTCTTTCTTTTTGATAGTGTGCAATGTTCCACTGTAAGAATGTACCATTGTTTAATTAGCACAGCAAAGGTGGATATTTAGTTGCTTCCAATAGTTTGCTCTTGAAGCCATGCTGCATCAAATTTCCTCCTAATTTTGTAACTGTACCAGTATATCTGTGTCGTCTCTGTTTCATAGATGGGGCAGCTGGGGGCTGGAGGTGATGAAATGACATGTGTAAGATCACAGATGGTCATCAAAGCAAGTTCTACAGCCCAGCCACTGGGGGAGTTTCTCTCCAGTACAGCATGAAGCCGGGATTCTAGTTCAGCAGCCCTTGCTGCACGCTGCCATATGCCAGACCTTGTCTAGGAGACAGCGCTGTAGAGCTTCTTTGGGCCTGGTCCCTGCCCTGGGGCAGCTTACATTCCAGGATTGTTTGCACACGATGCAGTCAGTGCTATGATAAAGCTAGGCACAGAGGAAAGGCAGTTGACCCTGCCCATGGGGTCAAGATGAGTTTCTGAGCAAAACTCTAAAGGATAAGGAGGAGTTAGCCTAAGAAGAGGGCAGGCAGGGCCTGCCAGTCAGAGGGATGAGCAGGCATCCAAGCACAGAGGCACAAGGGATTTGGTACCACCAGCGTGTCAAGTGGGTGGTGGGAAGTGGCTGCAGAAGTGTCTCTGTGAGTGTCGTGTGCATGGGGTCCAGTGAGGAGCTCCTGGATCCCACGTTATACAGACCATGGACTTGGTTCTTTTTTTTTGAGACGGATTCTTGCTCTGTTGCCAGGCTGGAGTGCAGTGGTGCAATCTCGGCTCATTGCAACCTCCGCCCCCTAGGTTCGAGCGATTCTTTCGCCTCAGCCTCCCAAGCAGCTGGGACCACAGGCGCGTGCCACCACGCCTGGCTAATTTTTTTTTTTTTTTTGGTATTTTTAGTAGAGACGGGGTTTCACCATGTTGGCCAGGATGGTCTCAATCTCTTGACCTTGTAATCCACCCACCTCGGCCTCCCAAAGTGCTGGGATTACAGGCTTGAGCCACCGCGCCCGGCCTGGACTTGGTTCTTTAGGTCTTATCTGAAGTCCATGGAATTTCTAGGAAAACGTTAACTTTTGTGGCTTACTTTTAATGACAATATGAAAAACAAATGAGATGATTATGGTTTGGATTATCTGGGTGGCAATTTATAACCTATACTGCCAAATGATTTCAGTGTCTGCATTCGTCTTTGTGTTTGTGATCAGTTGGCACCAAGTAGTGCTGCTTTAATTGTCTCAGCTAATGAGAAAAGAACAGAGGAGGACTTAATATGTAAATAATGCCTTTGCGCCTGGAGGAGGCCAAATGTCCTCCCAGCAGGCTGAACGAACCAAGGGTTAGCACAAGTTCCAATAGAGAAAAGTGGTGGGAGAAGTGAGCCATTGCACAGCGTCCCAAACTCCGGAGACCCTGCGCTGGAGCTCTCCATTCCACATCACGTTTTGGGCAGCAATTAGTTTCAGCAAACATCATCTGTCACAATAAAGCCACGTTTTTATTTTAAAATGTATTGGCTTTATAGTTTCGTTTCTATTTAATTGGTAAATTGCCATTGCTTTTATAGTTTTATGTGCCATAAATATATATTTATACCTACTTTTATGTCTATATCTATTTAAATGATGTTATAGTACGTATAAATTATCATCACTGGGGGGATGGAGAGTTGTTTTTTTTTTTTTTTTTTTTCAGGGGACCCACTGAAGAGTTTTAAGTTACATGATTAGATTGGCAATTTAAACAGACCATCCTAAAAATATGAAGTGTGACTTGGACAGTGACGAGATGAGACTATCTGCAGGGCCTAAACTAGGTCAGTGTAGAGTTATCCAGGAGAAAGCAGATTTCAGAAATGTTTAGGAGGTGAAGCTGATCGGATCTGGCAACCTACCAGGTGCAGGAGGTGAGGGAGAAGACAGCGCATGGGCTGCCACCCTGGTTTCTGCTTGGGTTTAATTGGATGTATCGTGGGGTCATTAACTAGGGCAAGGAACAGAAAGGAGAGTGGAAGGCAGCACCAGAGGTTGGGATAAAGAGTTCCATTTTGGACATGCTGAGTTTGAGATGCCTATGGGACATCCAGGCAGAAATGCTCAGTGGGCATTTGGACTCATGACCTTGAAGCTTGAGCCAGAGGTTAGGGTTGGTCATACAGATCTGGGAGCAGTCAGCATGTAGGTGGTGGTTAAGGCACGGAGAGAAGCCCAAACGGAAACTCTGTAGGAACAATGTGTGGAATACACAGAGCTGTGGACCCCAAAGGCGGAGGTGCAGAGGAATGCCCAAAAATGAGGTTGAAAAGCAACAGGCGTAGGAAGGAGAGAACGGGAAGGGATGGATCTTGGCAGCTAATGGAACGAAGGGCCGTCCACCATGTCACAACCAGAGGACAAAATAAGATAAGGACAAAAATGTGGCCACTGGGTTTAGTATGATGAAAGTCACGGGAAAAACATGGAACCACTCTCCGTCCTAAGCAATCAGCACAACCTTGGAATCCTTTTCCATGTGCTTCCTAGCTTGTGTCCCAGTCAATTAACTGGAGTGGGCATAAGAGCTAACACCTGCTTGACCTTCCTTGTTTAGTGAAGGTGGGAGGGGTTATATCACTGGGTCAGGAACAACTCATTCTTGAGACTGGAAGTAAGGACTGGAGGAGGGCAACGGGGCCCTACTAGGAAGTGCAGTAGACTTTGTTTTTGTTTTGTTTTGTTTGAGATGGAATTTCACTCGTCACCCAGGCTGGGGTGCAATGGTGTGACCTCAGCTCACTGCAAACTCCGCCTCCCAGGTTCAAGCGATTCTCTTGCCTCAGCCTCCCAAGTAGCAGGGATCACAGGCATGTGCCACCATGCCCAGCTAATTTTTGTGTTTTTAGTGGAGATGAGGTTTCACCATGTTGGTCAGGCTGGTCTCGAACTCCTGACCTCAGGTGATCCACCCACCTTGGCCTCCCAAAGTGCTGGGATTACAGGCGTGAGCCACCTCGCCTCGGCAAGGAAGTGCAGTCAACTTTGGAGAGGAAGGGAGTGGGATATGGGTGGGAGAAGATTTAGAATAGACGCGGCGAGCTGACCCAGGACTAGTAAAAGGCTTTTGAGGGCCCAGATGAGGTTGGACAGGGAGGGCTTTATGGCAGCAGCAAGTCTTGCAGTTGTGAGATTTTCTCCATCAATTCACAGAAAGCCGACGGTAGGAAAAGTGACTGTGATTGACACGAAGGAGTTCATACACAGGTTTTGCTTTTCCTGATGTTCTGGAATAATTCTCCTCAAGGGCCTTTGAACCTGCAACTGAAAAATAAATGAATTGGACTGGATGATATCCCTGGCCCCATTGCTAAGTCCTGGCCGTGGTCCATGGTATCTGCACTGCGTGGGTCTCATGGGATTAGGATGTCCACAGACCCAGTCTCACTTGGTGCTTACTTTCTTCTGGCTGAAAACTCCAGGTGCTTACGGTGGCGCTCACTCAGTTTTCCCTGTGGTTGCCCTGCCTGGTCTGAGCCTCTGAAGTGTTTGGGAAAACACAATGAAATAATTACAAACAGTGAATTAGCTACAGCATTAAAATTTCAAACGAAATTACAGCTTTCTGCCCAAGTAGCCAGAGGGGAGTTCTATCGAAGTCATTTATCTTTTCAACGCTCAGTGAAATAATGGATGGCTAGTCTGGTGCTTGGAATGTTTTATATTCTCCCTTTTCCTGAAAATCTTCTGAAGAGCTCCATCTCCTTTTTGCTTCCTCTTTCTTCACCCATTCCTATTCCTCCCTCCATCCTCACCTGGCCACCATATGAATTTCAAATGTCTTTTCATTATTGTGTTAGTGAGGTCGTCCTTATTCCTAATTTTAAAACAGGAGAGGCTAAATTACAAGTATCAAATGAGCAGAGAAACGTTCGGTGGCCCTCGCCATCTATTTGAAGATGTATCAAAGAGGACAGTAATGACATAACAGTACTCCTTTTTTTTTGAGACGGAGTTTCGCTCTTGTGACCCAGGCTGGAGTGCAATGGCGCGATCTAGGCTTACCGCAACCTCCGCCTCCTGGGTTCAGGCAATTCTCCTGCCTCAGCCTCCTGAGTAGCTGGGATTACAGGCACACGCCACCATGCCCAGCTAATTTTTTGCATTTTTAGTAGAGACGGGGTTTCACCATGTTGACCAGGATTGTCTCGATCTCTTGACCTCGTGATCCACCTGCCTCGGCCTGACATAACAGTACTCTTATTGGTAAAAGTGACCAAGGGTGGGGAAAGGCCAGAGCTGCTGAGGTTCCAAGAGGACTTGTCTTTTGCTATTGGCACCAGAGGCCACCACTTGAGCAGAGACTGTGGAGCCAGATTGCTTGGGTCTGAACCCTGGCTCTGTGGCTTGCCAGGAACGTGGCCTTGAGCCAGTTATTTTACTTCTCTAGCCCTCAATTTCTTCATCTGTAAAATGGGATTAAAGGCCAAGTGTGGTGGCTCACACCTGTAATCCCACCACTTTGGGAGGCTGGGGCAGGAGGATCGCTTGAGGCCAGGAGTTTGAGATAAGCCTGAGCAACATACTAAGATACAATTCCTGCAAAAAAACCTATATTAAAAAAAAGAACGGATTATAATAGTGCAAAGCTGTTATGAGTATTGATTGAGCTAATGTGTGCAAAGCACTTAGGACAGCATGGCTCATAGTAAATGGTGCATAAATGTAACTTTCATTTTTTATTTTATTTTTTGAGACAAGCTCTTGCTCTGTCAGCCAGGCTGGAGTGCAGTGGCATGATCATGGATCACTGCAGCTTTGACCTCCTGAGCTCAAGTGATCCTCTCACCTCAGCCTCCTGAGTACAGACACACACCACTATCTCTGGCTAATTATTTTATTTTTTGTAGAAATGGGGTCTCACTATGTTACCCAGGCTAGTCTTGAACTACTGTGCTCAAGTGATCCTCCCACCTGGGCCTCCCAAAGTGTTGGGTTTATAGGTGTGAGTCACTGCATGAGGCCTAAATGTGATTTTTTATAAACGTGAAGATTTTTAAAAAATGTGACCATCTTGATCCCAGCAACCCCACCACGGCCGGTCTTCCCGGACACCATGAACCACACTGTCCAAAACTTCTTCACTCCCGCCAGCACCGACCGTCCCCCAAACTATGAGATGCTGAAGGAGGAGCATGAGGTGGCTGCGCTGGGGGTGCCCCACAACCCTGCACCCCCAACATCCACTGTGATCCACATCCGAAGCGAGACCTCCGTGCCTGACCATGTCGTCTGGTCCCTGTTCAACACCCTCTTCATGAACTCCTGCTGCCTGGGCTTCATAGCGTTCGCCTACTCCGTGAAGTCTAGGGACAGGAAGATGGTTGGCGACCTGACCGGGACCCAGGCCTACGCCTCCACCGTCAAGTGCCTGAACATCTGGGCCCTGATTTTGGGCATCATCATGACCATTCTGATGATCATCATCCCAATCCTGATTCTGCAAGCCTATCGGTAGATCCAGAGGAATCACCCGGGCCAGGGGCTCTGCCTGTGACCTGTCTGTCTCCCTGGTATCCAGATTCTATCCCTCGCCCTGCCCCCAGCCCATCCTGTATTAACCCTTTACCCTCACACACTTTTCTACAGTGGTTCAATAAAGTGCACGTGCTCCTGGAAAAAAAAAATGTGACCATCTTTTGAAGGATGTGTATCTAACGTCATTACGATGTCATTTTTTTTTTTTTTTTTTTTTTTGAGATGAGGTCTCATTCTATCACTCAGGCTGGAGTGCAGTGGTACAATCATGGCTTACTGCAGCCTCAACTTCCCAGGCTCAAGCAATCCTCCCACCTCAGCCTCCAGAATAGCTGGGAAAATGTCATAATTTTCGATCCGGTAATTTCACTCCTGAGAATTTATCTCAAGGAATAATATAAGAAAAACAAAAAAGATTATAACCACAGTCAAAAGTTTCAAAACCATTTTTATTTGTAAAGCAAATAACAAGAAACGACCTAAAAGATCACCAAAAGGGTAACGGCTAAATGTATGTCGATTCAAGTGGGATATTTGCTATGGTTAACATGGTCAAGACTAGCTGCAAATACCTGGCGAAGTGTCTATTAAATAATTAGATGGAAAAAAGTGACCACAGAATTGCGTACGTGTTATGATAACTTTATAAGCACATATCACCTGGCTTTCTTCATTTTGGAATTAGAGATGACTTCTTAAGATTTATTTTTTGGCATTTTAAAGTAGGTTGATTTTAGGGTCAGATGTGGTGGCTCACACCTGTAATCCCAGCACTTTGAGAAGCCAAGACAGGAGAATCACTTGAGGTCAAGAGTTTGAGACTAGCTTGGCCAACATAGTGAAACCCCGTCTCTACTAAAAAAACAAAAATTAACCAGGTGTGATGGCGGGTGCCTGTAATCCCAGTTACTCAGGAGGCTGAGACAGAGAATTGCTTGAATGTGGGAGGTGAAGGTTGCAGTGAGCCGTGATCATGCCACTGCACTCCAGCCTGGGCAACAGAATGAGACTCCATCTCAAAAAAAAAAAAAAAAAAAAAAAAGTGGATTGATTTGATTTCTAAACAACTCCTGCAGAGCCGCCCCTCCTGGCCACTCCCCCACTCCCCAACCCATCCACCTGCAAGCTGGCTTGCCTTCTGTGCAACGTACTGACTTCTGCCAGGCTGTCTGTGTGACATGGCACAGATGAAAGTGTCTTAAGGTAGGTACTCTGCCTCTCAGCACCTGGGAGTGCAGTGTTTGGCACACAGTAGGCATTTAATTTATGTTTGTTGAACTGTATATAGTCAGTGCCTCATAACCATGTGGTTCCATAAGATTATAATGGAGCTGAAAAACTCCTGTCACCCAGTGACATTGTAGCTGTTGGAATGTCATAGTGCAACACATTCTTTACGTGTTTGTGGTGATGCTGGTGTAAAGAAACCTGTGGCACTGCCAGTCACATAAAAGCATAGAACATACAATTGTGTGCAGTACATAATACTTGGTAATGATAATAAATGGCTATGTTATTGGTTTTCATATTTACTGTACCATGCTTTTAATACTTTATACTTTTACTGTACTATAATCTTACACATTATTTTAGAGTGTACTCCCACTTATTAAAAAAAAAAATTAACTGTGAAGCAGCCTCAGGCAAGTTCTTCAGGAGGAATTCCAGAAGAAGGCATTGTTGTCACAGCAGATGACAGCTCCGTGCCTGTTATTGCCCCTGAAGACTTTCCCGTGGGACAAGAGGTGCAGGTGGAAGACAGTGGTATTGACGATCCTGACCCTGTGTGTGCGTGGCCGAAGCTTGTGTGTGCTTCTGTCTTTGTTTGTTTGCTTTTTTTGTTTTTTGTTTTTTGAGGCAGGGTCTTGCTCTGTCACCCAGGCTAGAGTGCAGTGGCGATCACAAGTGTCTGCAGCCTTGACTCCCAGCCCCAAGCTTTTCTCCCACCTCAGCCTTCCGAGTAGCTGGGATCATAGGCATACGCCACCAGGCCCAGCTAACTTTATTTTTTTGGGTAGAAGAGGGGTCTCCCCATGTTGCCCATGCTGGTCTGGAACTTGTAGGCTGAAGTGATCCTCCCACCTCGGCCTCCCAAGGTGCTGTGATTATAGGCATGAGCCACCGCTCAGGCCGTGTGCTTGTGTCTTAGTTTTTAATAAAAAAGTTTAGAAAGTAATAAATAAAAAAAGTATTTTAAAAGTAGAAAAAAGCTTATAGAATACAAATAATATCGTTACATATAAGGATATAAAGAAAAAATATTTTTGTACAGCTGTGCAGTGTATTTGTGTCTTAAGCTAAGTGTTACCACAAAAGAGTCTAAAGTTAAAAAAAATTAAAGGCTTTAAAGTAAAAAAAGTTTGGGAGGCCAAGGCAGGCCCATCAGCTGAGGTTAGGAGTTCAAGACCAGTCTGGCCAACAGGGCGAAACACCATGTCTAATAAAATACAAAAACTTTGCTGGACATGGTGGAATGTGCCTGTAATCCCAGCTACTTGGGAGGCTAAGGGACGGGGATCGCTTGAACCCAGGAGGCAGAGGTCGCAGTGAGCCGAGATCACCCTACCGCACTTTTAAATAAATGGGGTATACCTTAAGTGTACAGTGTTTATAGTCTATGATGGTGTACAGTAATATCTTCGGTCTTCACATTCATTCACCACTCGCTCACTTACCCATCCAGAGCAACCGCCAGTCCTGTAACCCCATTCAAGGCAAAATGAGCTCTACAGGGGTACCATTTTCTTTTTCTTTTCTTTTCTTTTTTTTTGAGACGGAGTTTTGCTCTTGTTGCCCAGGCTGGAGTGCAGTGGCGTGATCTCAGCTCACTGCAACCTCAGGCTTCTGGTTTCAAGCGATTCTCCTGCCTCAGCCTCCTGAGTAGCTGGGATTACAGGCACCCGCCACCACCCCTGGTTGGTTTTTGTATTTTCAGTAGAAACTGGTTTCACCATGTTGTCGAGGCTGGTCTCAAACTCCTAACCTCATGATCTGCCCTGCTCGGCCTCCCAAAGTGCTGGGATTACAGGCGTGAGCCACTGCGCCCGGGCTTTACTGTATCTTTTCTATGTTTAGATACACAAGTACTTATCATTGTGTTATAACTGCCTACGGTATTTAGCACAGGCTTGCTGTAAGGTTCGTAGTGTACGACCAATAGGCTATGCTGAGCTGAGGTGTGTGGCAGCCTGTACCATCTAGCTTTGTGTAAATATACCCTATCTTTGTTCAAAGACAAAATCACCTAACAATGCATTTTTTCAGAATGTATCTCTGTCATTAAGCAATGCGTGACTGTATGCTTTTCTATATTTAACTGGGAAGACATCCATGAAATACTGTGTTACGGAGCAGCATGTATAGTATTATCCATGTCCATGTGGGCACAATTAGGATTGTCTCAGGCAAGTCCTTCAAGAGGTATCTCAGAAGAAGGCGTTGCTATAGCAGATGACACCTCCATGCTTGTTATTGCCCCGGAAGACTTTCCCAGGGGACAAGATGTGAAACACTGAAATCTTATGTATATGAAACATGTATGGTGTTTGAATTTTTTTCTTCTCCCTGGGTCAGGGTTTTCATTAGGGAACGGAAGGGAGAGGGTGGGGATTGTCCTCACTGCCACCAACAATTCAGGACAGCAAATACTTTGCTTTTGTTTTTGTTTTTAAATCTCCAAGGCATGGTGGTTCATGCCTGTAATCCCAGCACTTTGGGAGGCTGAGGGAGCTAACCACTTGAGGCCAGGAGTTTGAGACCAGCCTGGCCAACAAGGCAAACTCCCATCTCTCCTAAAAATTTAAAACTCAGGCCGGGTGCGGTGGCTCAAGCCTGTAATCCCAGCACTTTGGGAGGCCGAGGCGGGTGGATCACGAGGTTGAGAGATCGAGACCATCCTGGTCAACGAGGTGAAACCCCGTCTCTACTAAAAATACAAAAAATTAGCTGGGCGTGGTGGCACGTGCCTGTAATCCCAGCTACTCAGGAGGCTGAGGCAGGAGAATTGCCTGAACCCAGGAGGCAGAGGTTGCGTTGAGTGGAGATCACGCCATTGCACTCCAGCCTGGGTAACAAGAGTGAAACTCCGTCTCAAAAAAAAAAAACCAAAAACCAAAAAACAAAAAACTACATCTCAAAACAAGCAAAAAACCAAACTAAACCTCTAAGACCTCTTCCACATGCTAATCAAGTGTTCTAGTGACTAGCCACCTTCCATCAAACAAGTGTGCTGCACTACCCCGAGAATACCAGCTTTATGGGAGCACATTATTAATATACATGAGGCAATTAGAGGAGGACACAAGACAATATGTCATCAAGTGCCACAATGCACACAGAAAGGAAAATGCTCACAACTATGCTCATAGTAGAAATCACACAGGGGCCAGGCATGGTGGCTCATGCCTGTATCCCTAATACTTTGGGAGCCCAAGGTGGGTGGATCATGAGGTCAGGAGTTCGAGACCAGCCTGGCCAACATGGAAAAATCCCATCTCTACTAAAAACACAAAAATTAGGAGGCTGAGGCAGTAGAATTGCTTGAATCAAGGAGGCCGAGGTTGCAGTAAGCCAAGACTATACCACTGCACTCCAGCCCGGACAACAGAGCAAGACTCCCATCTTGAAAAAAAAAAATCACACAGTTCGGAGCACGGTGGCTCATGCCTATAATTCCAGTACTTTGGGAGGCTGAAGTGGGGTGGGGATAGGAATCACCTGAGGTCAGGAGATCAAGATTAGCCTGGCCAACATGGCGAAACCCCATCTCTATTAAAAATACAAAAATTAGCTTGGTGTGGTGGCCCACCCCTCTAGTCCCAGCTACTCCGGAGGCTGAGGCAGTAGAATCACTTGCACTCGGGAGGTGGAGGTTGCAGTGAGCCGAGATTGCACCAATGCGCTCCAGCCTGTGAGACAAAGTGAGACTCTGTCTCAATCAATCAATCAATTAAAAAAATTAAATTAAAATCACACATGACTACATTTTAAAACTTTCTTCTTAACATATGTACTGATTTCTAAGGGATTTTTGACTCTCTAGCTGAGTGGTCACGGTGAGATGGAAAGAATATGGACTGATAATTAGGGAATTTATGTTCTGCATTTGATTCTTGTTGTATTTGGTTTTGAACAAGTACCTTCTCTCTGGCCTGTGAAGTTATGGGGCTTGAACTTGATGCTCTCAAAGGTCCCTTGTGATTCCTAACAGCATAAGGTTCGTGCAGCCTGGGAGTCTGACTCCCTGAAACTCCTGAGGCCCAGTGTGTGTCTGCACGTGCCTTGGGTACAGTGGAACCGCGTGCCCAGGAGCAGGGCTGGCAGGTGAGCTGACTCTGCTGTGTCTCAGCCCGGTGTCCACTGTCCCGGAGGAAGGCCGAGCACCCAAAGCATTCTATCCGCAGATGAGGCTGACAGCCACAGGGCGTGATGTCACCTGGCTTCACCAGAAACAAACGGGCTGCAGAGTGTTGCTACGTTAGACCTGTGAGCTTTTGGTGGACAGTCCATGATTTGCTAAGGGGGCTTGCAATGGGAAGGTTATCATAAAATGTTTTCATCCTGCAACGCTTTTCCTCCTCTCAGAGGACTCCAAGGTGAGCAAAACCCCTTCACCCCTTCCACTGTGGGCTGAGCGCCTCTGGACTGCCAGTACTGACTCTGGCCACCAGAGGGCACCCTTGCCGTGTGGAGACCAACAGTCTTCTGAGTCCGAGGAACCTGGTTCCCATCTTCGCCAGAACATCTGGATTTGCTGAAACCATTTTCTACTTAAGGGGTTCTCCACTGGGAGCAGTTTCTCCCCTCTCCCCAGGAGACATTTACCAACCTCTGGAGACAGTTGTGGTTGTCCTAAGCGGGTGGGGGAGGATGCTCCTGGAATCTACTGAGTAGGGGTCCCAGATCCTGCTAAACTCCCAGGAATGCGCAGGACAGCTGCCCACAACAGAGAATCACGCAGCCAAATAGCTCAACGGTGCCAAGGTTGAAAAAGTCTTCTCCACACAAATCTATTGCCTAAACGCAGAGTGCACCTCCTGGAAATGTTAAGTCCTCTGGGGCTAAGCTTTTAGTCTCCCGGGTTTACCTATTTCAAAAAGAAATTTTAGAAGAGCGACCTCAAGGCATTTCCCATCGCCTGAGACGTGGGGGTCACTGAAGAGGCGGTGGGGCCGGGCAGAGGGATATGTGAGGATCCCAAGAAGGAGAATGATTCTGTCCCAGGGGCTGGTCTCTCTGAACAGGGCCCAAACCCCGTGACAGCACCATCCAGTTCCTTATGCTGGAACAGACAACACTGGCTCTTTGTCTCCCCAAACTGGGCAGGGTGATGGGAAAGCCCCTGGGGGCCCGTCCTTCCTGCAGGGCCAGGGATGGGCCTGTGGCTTTGGGGGCAAGTGAGAAGCAGTTTTCACTGTAGCCCTGGGAACTCTTGGGAGAGAAACTCTGTGGTCCCACCTTCTTGGCATCTGGGCTGACGGAGGGAGACTGAGACGAACTCTCAGAGATCATTTCCCCTGGCCTAGATCCAGCTTGGAAACTCAGGGCCTGTGTGCTGTGTCCATCACCACCTTCCCGAGGAGTGAGGGCCCGTCCTGCCCACGCCGGGGCTCTCCTTTCCCAGTTCCACGTGCAGCCGTGTGGTCATGGATCTGTCACTAAGTAGGGCTGAGAGGCTGCAGCAGCACGTGCTCAGGAGGGACGCACCTACTTCTGGGACTGAGGAACCAAACACTGCGCAAAGGGGTGCTCTGTGCCAGCTGAGCTCTCCATGTCATAGAAAGGGAGGGGGGACAAATCCTAGGCTTGTAATTGGCAGCCTAGGGACAGTAAGGCAGTGGGGTCAACAGTCTTGGCTCCTGGAGTACCCCTCTCTTTTGGCATGTCCTTGTTTGGGCAAAAGACCCTCTCTGTCACATGTCCCCCACTTCCCAGGCACCTGATGCCTCACTGCTGCTCTGCTTGGCATTCTTAGGGCCTGGGGAGCAGAGAAAAGGGGCCCCTGACAGCTCACTCCTCCTCACCCAACCCTTCTGCTCCAAGGTGGTCCGCAGGGGTCTGAGGGCCGTTCTTTAAGGACACCTGCTGTGGTCTGAAGTTCCTCCCTTGAGGCAGGTTTCCCACTGTGCCCAGGAAGCTCCTCACGCCCTCGCCTCCTTCCAGCCTTTCTCTCTGCGAGTAGATGATGGCGGGAGGGAAGAGACTGGCTGGTGGGTTGTGTGGCTCCACTCCAGACCTCAGGCTCACCCAAACCTCCTGCTCAGGCCCCTTTCCATCACACCAGACCAGAACGCAGGAAGGGCACAGCAGGAGGGCGGGCGCTCACTGCAGGGAGGTGGTCAGCCGGCGGGCGGTTTGCAGGGGCATTTTATTCATGGTCGCGGTGGAGAATTACAGAGCAGGGAAGGCCGGTGTCTCCCTTCTCCACCTGCCTGGGTCCTGGGGAAATGGAGAGAGGAGGAAGTGCCTGTGTGGGACAGAGGTTTCCCAGGGTCTCAGAGATCAGAGGGAAGGGAGAGAAGTGGCAAGGACAGGTGAGAAAAGGGCTGGAGACCTGAGCCCGGACTGGGGAGATGGGCCCTGGAGAAGACTCGGGGAACACAGCCACCCCTGTCCTCTCCCCAGGCGTGAACTGAGTTTTCCCCCTTAGTGGGCAGGATGGAAATGATAGAAACCTTATTCTCATCTCCCTGAAGAAAAGTCAAGATTAGGCATGTCCCCTTAGTCTGACTAGCAATGAGGTGGGAGAGGAGGGGCACCCTGTCTGGGTTTTCCCTGATGCCACCTCACACCTTCCCTGCAATGCTCCCCACCTTGGGTCCAACTCCGCCCCTTCGAATCCTGCAATTTCAGCCCATGTCCAGCCAGAGACTGACTTTGGAGAACTCCCCAACTTCCCACCTTCCTCTCCAATTAAGGAGGATCCAAGGGCCACACTGCTTTGAGGTTCTCCAGGTTGGGGGAGGGGAGGTTTTCCTCCCTGCTTTTGAGTCTGCGGGTCTCTGGGCAGAAGCCCTCCCTGGGATCCAGGCACTCCTTTGCCCCCATCATGGGAGCAGGCTTTACCTCCAGCCCCTCGGGCCTGAGGGACAAGGGCTGAAGCCTCTCACCCGCACCCTGTCCCAGCCCGGCCAAGAGAGGATGCCCTGGGAAATGCCAGGTCCCTGGGAGGCTCCTAGGTCCTGGGAGCAGGGTGCCTGGCTTGAAGACCCCTGGGAGCTGCTGCTCTGATGGAACAGGAGGCAAGAAGGGCCCCGAGAGGCAGGTCCAGTCGGAGGTGAGAGGGGGCAGGAGGGGAGGGGTGAAGGAGGCAACTCCAGGCAGCTCGCCTTGGACGCTCCCCAAATGGCAGCAAGGGCCCAGCTGGCAGGGGCCTGGGGCAGAGCCAAGTCCTAGAGAAAGAAAGAGAGAAAGGGTCAAGGGAGCCCAGCCTCTCTCAGATGCCTCTTGCTCCTCCCATTTCCCAGGCCTTCTTGTTTCTTGCTTGGAAGCCTCTCTTCCTTGCCCCACTGCTCTCCCTTTTCTTTCTGTCTTTTTTTTTTTTTTTTTTTTTTTGAAAGAGAGTGTCTTTCTGTCACCCAGGCTGCAGTGCAGGCTTGAACCCCTCAGGGGTTCAAGTGATCCTCCCACTTCAGCTTCCTGAGTAGCTGGGATGACAGGCGCGTGCCACTACGCCTGGCTGATTTTTGTGTTTTTTGTAGAGATGGAGTCTCGCCACGTTGCCGGCTTTGCCCTTCCTTTTCTGCTTTTCTTTTCTCTTGTGAGACAGAATCTCCCTCTGTCACCCAGGCTAGAGTGCAGTGGCGCGATCTTGGCTCACTGCAACCTCCACCTCCCAGGTTCAGGCAATTCTGCCTTAGCCTCCTGAGTAGCTGAGACTAGAGGCACCCACCACCATGCCTATAGTCTCAAAATACAGGTGTGGTGGTAGGCGCCTGTATTTCGTGTTTGTCAAATTGTATTTGTAAAATACAAAAAAAAATTTTTTTTACATTTTTAGTGGAGACGAGGTTTCACCATATTGGTCAAGCTGGTCTTGAACTCCCGACCTCAGGTGATCCACCTACTTCGGCCTCCCAGAGTGCTGGCATGACAAGCGTGAGCCACCATGCCCAGCCCCTTTTCTGCTTTTCTTTAGGCCTCATCATAAACTCCACTCTTTGGAGAAGCCTTCCGAGACCCCCAGCCTAGGTGAGGGTGCCTGCTGCCTGCTCTCGTGCCTCCCTGAACCTCTCCTCCAGCGCACTCAGCTGAGTTAGGCTCATGTAGTCATTTGTGTGCTTATTGATTTAATGTCTGTGAGCCCAACTCTGCGAAGGCAGGAGCTGTCTTTGTTTTATTTTCCCCAGAATCTACCCAGTCTGGACACACTGAGTGCTGCAGAAAAACATGTCTGCGCGTAAGGGAAGGACGGTGTCCGCTTTATCTCAGCGGATCCGTTCGTCACTCCCTGCGCCTGCCGCACGTGCCTGCAGTCTAGCCGGGCAAGGACTGGATGTGTGGCCTTGGGCTTGTCATTTCCATTTGCAGTCCTCTGCTTCTTCATCCATAAAATCCCCTCTCCTAGCTTAGAGTAAGCTGCGTCATGGAGCAGAAGGGGCCTGTGGAGTTCATGACTGGGAGGCCCAGGGCAGGCGTGGGGCGCCCCAGCTTCCCTCTTCTCTGTCTCACTCTGGTCCATACTCTCCTCCTGCAAAAGGGCTTCCTTCTTGCTCCTTCTAATCCACACCCTCTCCCTCTCCGACCCTGCCGGGGCCCTACAATAGGACTTCCCAGCCGGCGGCCTTGGAGATGACTGTACCGAGCTCCACATCACTTTCTGTATGTCCACAAGCCTGACTGCAGTTCCACATTTTTCTTAGCAAGACCACGTCATTCAACTCAAAGAACAAGCATCGGCCCAGCGGAGCCACGTTGGTCGGGCTACAGTGAGTAAAAACTGGAAAAGCAAATTAGTTATTATTGACGACGTCCAATGTATTTGATAGGTGCAAGATTTCTGAAGTCAGATCTGTGTAGGGAGAAAGCAGAGACAATGATCCTCCAGGAGAAGCAGCGTGGGTGGAGACCCCGGCCAGAGCAGCCGCTCTCTGGGTCATTGTCCTTTTCCCTGTGTCCCGAGATGAGGTGGGACTGCTGTCGCACAGGAGGGCTGTGTTCCCCAGGCTCCTGAGGTCAAGGCATGGGGAAGAGAGGTTTTATTTCGAAGAGTCCTCCTCTCATTCCACCAGCGGGTCCTGACCTTTCCCAGCACCAGCCCCACAGTCCCCTGGTTCCAGCGCCATAGTCCCGACACTCCTGGAAGCAGCTTCCTTTCCTGGCACAAAATGCTCTGAGTAAGGATGGAGGCGAAGGGCTGGCACAGGCTTCTGGAATCTCAATCCAGAAGTGAGGCATGTGGCTGCTCCCAACCTTCTGGCGACCTACCGCGGCTTAGCCTCCCTTAGGGCCCAGCATAGGCAGGGCTTGTGTGCTTGAGTGCAGAGGGGAGGGAGGTGCAAAATAGCCCACTCCAAATAGGGCCTGGGAGGGAATCCCCCTCCCCTCCCCTCCCCTCCCCTCCCCTCCCCTCCCCTCCCTTCCCTTCCCTTCCCCTCCTGCCTCTTTCTTTTCTTATTTCTCTTTCTTTCTTTCCACCTGGAGAGGGAACACTTTTTTCTTTCCTTCATAGTTTCCCAAAGAGAGCAGCTCTGTGCCCAAAGGCATTCCCAGAGCTGGGAGCAGGTGGGTGGGGGTGGAGGAACAGGGAGGCTGTCCAGGTGCTGTTTAGCTCTGGGCTGCCAGACCAGACCCAGCGAGTCCCAGCAGGCCCTGGGCCACCCCACACCCATGGCCTCAGCTGCACTCCCGAGGTGCAGAGCTTGGGGCCCCCAGCAGCTCAGGGGTGGGGTGAAGGCCATGAATCCTTCTTCCGTGAAATTGCCTGGAGCGAAGGGGCAATGCTTGGGCCCCCCTGCACAAGAGCCTCAGGTTGGTCAAGTGTCTCTGTGATCTTTTTCACAGAAAATCTGCTATTGTCAGTTCCCAGCTCACAGCCTCTGTAAGAGCTGATGTCCGCCTTCATTTTCACCTTCTCCCACGAAATGACCATGTGCCTCTGCGCTGGCCTCCTCCCAGTCCCTCTGTCCTGTCCCAGGGCCATTGCACACACTATTCTCTTGCTCGCTACACTCTCTCTACTCCCTCTGAGGTAAGCTAGCACCCGTGTACAGTTTGGGTGTCATCTCAAATGTCACTTTGTCAAGGAAGTCTTCCCTGATGCCGTCGGCACCCTGCCCTTCTCCTCTGCAGCAGTTAGCACAGTTAAAACCACTTATCGATCATCAGTTGGATGTCTGCGCCCCCCTTGCCTGTAAGTCCTATAAAGGCAGTGCTGCTCACTTTGGCTCCCAGCCCCTAGGACAGTGCCTGGCACATTAAACAGGAAGTCATTAAGCATCTGATGAAAGAAGAAACGAATGAGTGAGTAAATGAGTGAAAGAACTCTCTCTTCCCAGTCTCTCTCCAGCTGAGCCTCCTTCATCCCATGGCCCTGGTCTTGGTTCCTGCCCTGTCGTCGCCTGCCTAGATGATCTTCAAAGCCCCCCAACTCCAGTGTGCCTCCTTCAACTCAAACTCCACGCACGACACCGGTCATCTGCATAAAACGAAAGTCTGACCGCGACTCTTCCTCCCTGTCCTCCCGGCCTGCATGAGAAAGTCCTGCTCCCTTAGCATGGCTCGCGAGGCCTCTGTGGCCCGACACCTTGTTTGCCTTGTCGGCTCCATCTCTCCTCCGTTCCACTTGTTCCCACCCCATCGCCAGATCAGCTCTCCAACAGCAAGCTACCGGCAGTTCTCGAGATTTGCTACACCTGTTCACAGCTTTTTGCTTTATAAATGCTATTCCTGGCCGGGTGTGGTGACTCACACCTGTAATCCCAGCACTTTGGGAGGCCGAGGCAGGTGGACCACGTGAAGTCAGGAGTTTGAGATTCGCCTGGTCAACATGGTGAAACCCCGTCTCTACTAAAAATACAAAACTTAGCCAGGCATGGTGGTGCACGCCTGTAATCCCAGCGGCTTGGGAGGCTGAGGCATGAGAATCGCTTGAACCTGGGAGGCAGAGGTTGCAGTGAGCAGAGATCACGCCACTGTGCTCCAGACTGGGCAACAGAGTGAGACTCTGTCTCAAAAAATAAATAAATAAATAAATAAATAAATAAATGCTATTTCCTCTGCTCAGGCATCTTTTTCCATCTCCTTCACCCGCCCCAGTGCTGCGTCGTCTGGGAAGCTCCAGTTCCTTCTCTGGGCCTGAATGTTTAGCACCTAGTGCTTACCTGAATGCCAGCAGCAGTCGCTGGCAGTCATCCCATCTCTGCTCCCCACTAGGTTCTGAGCCTCTTGAGGGCTGTATTTCAGCTCTGAACCCCCACACCTAGTAGATAGCTCGTGCTCAATAGGTTGAATGAATGAATGAGTTACATAGTATCCCTTGTCTCATGCCCCCGTCAGCCATGTACTCAGCCAGGAAGGCCCTGCCTCCCTCTGGCAAAGATTCCCTGGGCCCTCCCAGCCCTGAGCACTCACGGTGGACGCTGCTGCTGCTCCCCTTCTTAACCCCAGAGGACTCTGGTGGCCCCCAGGGGGTCTGCTGTTGCACCAGCTGCTCCACCATGGCCCGATGGGTGAACAGCATGCTGTGCAGGAGCTGAGGGTGAGAAGTAGGTATGGGGTGGGATGGGCTCTCCCTGGCATGTATTCTCCAGTACACAACCAGTTGCTAAAACAATAAAATATTCTCATACCGATTGTTTTTGTTTTGTTTTGTTTTGTTTTGTTTTGAGATGGTGTCTTGCTCTGTTGCCCAGGCTGGAGTGCAGTGGCGCCATGTTGGCTCACCGCAACGTCTGCCTCCTGGGTTCAAGCGATCCTCCTGCCTCAGCCTCCCCAGTAGCTGGGATTACAGACATGCACCACCATGCCCAATTAATTTTGTATTTTTAGTAGAGATGGATTTTGCCATGTTGGCCAGGTTGGTCTCAAACTCCTGACCTCAGCTGATCCGCCCACCTTGTCCTTCTAAATTGCTGGGATTACAAGTATGAGCCATCATGCCTGGCCTCTCATACCGATTGTTAAAAGCCCACTGCCACGGCTGCCTACAGTGTCAGATGCCTTGGGCTCTTCCCTCTAATCCACCACTAAAGCAGTGGCGCCTAGCACAGAAGGAGCCACCCTTTCTCACAGGTGGGCCCTGTACCACTTAGATTGTTAAGACACCTGCCCTTGGGGTACTCAGGGACTAGGATGCAGGAGGAGAAGAACACTGGAGGCTGATGGGCCCCAGGGGCAGAGAGGAGGGTGGGAGCCTCCCGGGCAGAGGGGCCGGACCCGGTGGAGCCCTGAGACAGGAACCACCTTCTCGCTTACCTCGCTCTGCACACCCACGGGCACCAGCGCTGGCCGACACAGGGCAGGGACCCCCAGCAGCAAGTGGGGGGAAGGCGGCGCCCGCACTCCCCACAGAGGATAGTTGACTACGATGAGCTTGCTGAAGTTGAACTTGTACGTGAACCTTTTGCCTTTGGTCTTATGCAGGATCCTCTTATTGTAGTAATATCTGGAGAATTCGAAGTGGAGAATCGAGTTGGCCCGGTGGTTAGGGAATAGAGTCAGTCACATTCTCCTCCCCAGCCGGGCTGACCCTAAGCTGCTCTCAGAGAAGCCCAAAGCAGCTCCCCACAGGCCAGGACACTCGCCAAGCGTGAAGGGGTGGGAAGCAGCAGGGGGGCCAGAAACCACGGCCCTTTCCCTTGAACTCTCCCTTCTTAGGCCGTGCCGGCCACCTCCTCTCACCTGAGGGCCCGGCTGAGCTTGTCATAATTCATCTGTGGTTTGCATTTCCTGCGGCCCCAGAGGCGGGCCACCTCATCTGGATCCTTGATGACAAATTCCCCGTACTCTCCCTGCTGCCAGGCGATGACATGGCGGAACTCTTCCTTCTGCAGCAGCTCCAGGATGAAGTGCCACAGCTGGATCTGCCGGGAGCCTGGGGACGACTCGGCTTTGTAGGCCCAGTCAGGGAAGGCCAAGCCTGGGTGGGGAGGGGAGAGTGAGGGCTCTGGAGGCCCTGCCCTGGGCCGCTGCTGGAACAGGGGGTAGACCTGGCCAAGAGGCTCACCTGAGATCCAGCTGCCAGGGGTGGCCCGGACGCCCTCAGCCAAGCAGCTGCAGTGCATGGTACACTCCGGTGAGAGGTGCTGTGTCTCAGCCTTGGGGAAATACGGCCACCACTTAAGAGGAAGGGACGGCAGGAGGCGGAGGGGAGGACAGTGAAAGAGGAAGGAACAAGGGAGGGAAAGAAGGAGGGAAGGGAGAGGGTCGGGAGAGAGAGAAAAGGGAAGGGACAAGAGGTTGCCAGTGAAGGTGAGAAAAGGGAATCTGAGGCAGGAAGCTTCCCCATCCCCAGACAAGGCCCAGCCTCCTATGGGGAGCCCAGGACTGTCGGACTCAGGGCTTGGGGCTGCGCCACTTACACAGATGGAGAGAAATGCAAACGTTCCTGTATCCTGCCCCTGCTGGGGGATTTAGACAGAGAATGAGAGCTCTTCTTAAGGCTTAGCAGGATTGGAGGTTTTCCCAAGAGAAGACAAAAGAAGATGTAATTAATCGTGGGCTCATTCTAAACCTTGAGTGGGAAGGAGGTGGCATATACACATACCTGTGCCTTTACAGTATTTCAAACACTTTCACATTTGAGAAGAGCAGATGTGTGTGTGTGTGTGTGTGTGTGTGTGTGTGTGTGTGTGTGTGACAGAGTCTTGCTGTGTCACCCAGGCTGAAGCGCAGCAGTGCGATCTTGGCTCACTGCAAACTTCACCTCCTGGGTTCGAGCAATTCTTCTGCCTCCGCCTCTCAAGTAGTTGGGATTACAGGTGTATGCCACCACACTTGGTTAATTTTTGTATTTTTAGTAGAGACAAGGTTTTGCCCTGTTGATCAGGCTGGTCTCGAACTCCTGACCGCAGATGATCCACCTGCCTCAGCCTCCCAAATTGCTGGGATTACAGGCGTGAGCCACTGCGCCTGGCCAAGCAGGATTTTTTGGTTCTTTTTGCCAACGAGTCCTAAGGGCCTGGCACACAGTAGGTGTTCTATAAATGACTTCGGATAGAATGAATGGCAATGGACTTATAGATAGTGTCGTTCTTTGTTGAACATCTGTCCCCCACTGAGTGCCAGCTTCGAGGTCAGGAACCCTAGCTGTCTTGTTCTTTACTGGCTCCTCAGATCCTAGGACTTCATACTCAAAGGCGCTTTATAGATGTTTGTTGAATTGATGAACCATGGGCAGGAACCGGGAATCTTGTGGTTCTCAGCTGAGAAGTGTGGGGAGTTTATGGAATAAGCCCTCGTGAGATAGACTTGCCTGATACAGGGAGAGAGGAAAGAAAATGTGTAAGCCCTAAAGCCTTCCGGACGGAGCAAAAGGCTGGTCTCCACTATAACTAATGGAAGATAAAATGATATGCAAGGGGGCTGAGGAGGGACGGGAGGGGCTGCCGTGGGGACGAAGCCATGGGACCTGCTCCTGGTGGGCCAGGGTACTGGGATGTTCCTGGGCCCTTAGCACTGCCTGTGAAAGAGAATGTGACCTGTAACGTGAGAATGTGAATGCGTAACGTGACCCGGGCCTGGCTCTCCACCTCTGATGGAGATAGGGTGCAGCTAGAACTTGGTAGGCTGGCAGGTCTGGAGGGCACGAGAGGGTTTGTCTGGAGTTGCTTTCTCATTTTCCAGAGGAAGCGCAGGCAGGGAAAGTGACCTGACCAAAGACAGACGGTGAGTTAGCTGCCCTGCCCCCTGCCTCCTAATCCATAGCACTTTCTCGTCTACTGAGTTGCCTTAAGACTTTAAAAAATAATCTATGCTGATGCTTTTCAGACTCTAATGTGAATAGGAACGACCTAAAGATCTCTTTAAAATACAGATTTTGATTCAGCAGTACTTGGGGGACTTAAGACTGTGCACTTCTTTTTTTTTTTTTTTGAGACAGAGTCTTGCTCTGTCACCCAGACTGAAGTGCAGTGGTGCAATCTCAGCTTACGGCAAGCTCCGCCTCCTGGGTACAAGCAATTCTCCCACCTCAGCCTCCCAAGTGGCTAGGATTACAGGCACCTGCCACCACGCTGGCTAATTTTTGTATTTTTAGTAGAGACGGGGTTTCATCTGTGGCCAGACTGGTCTCCAACTCCTGACGTTAAGGGAGCCACCCGCCTTGGTCTCCCAGGGATTACAGGTGTGAACCACTGCACCTGACCAAGACTCTGCACTTCTAACAAGCCTCTAGGTGATGCTGCTGCTGCTGGTCCACAGACCGTACTTTAAGCAGCGAGAACCTATAGAATCCATGGAATGCAGCAAAAAGAGACTGTACGTGTTAGAAAGTCAGGAACCCCAGACACTTCAGGTTTTAAGAACCCTGGCTTCCCCGACTCCTGACACCAAGAAATCATCTGGTGTCCCACTCTCCCTTTCCCTGGGAATGCTCAGTGCCAGGGATGTGAACTGACAAACTGACAGGCAGTTAAGGGCAGGAGCTTGAAGGCACCAAGCCTGGCCTGAGCTGTCTCTGGAAATTAAGGTGAACAGGGCAGTGAGTAGATCCAAGCCCACCCGGAATCTGGTTGAATAGGTTATCCGACTCATCTCTCTGTCTCTAAACTGGAGGCTGACATTCTGGAGACTTCTATTCTTTCCTCCCCCAAAGCAGATGCCCCGACTCCTCTTCCAGCCTCCTTTCCTGTCCTGTCCACTAGGAAATTCCTCCTTGGTTCAACCTCACTCTGATTGGGATCTTTTCTGCTTCCCCTTAGGAAAACGGGCTGGGAAATGGGGCAGGGTGCAGAGGTGAGTTTTGAGAGAGTCCGAGGCACGACTGTTCCCTGGAGGAAGCTGATAGAATTTCCTATGGCTTGGCCTGGCACCTGCTGAATCTGATGGTGTTTTCTGGTCTGAAGGATGTGAGACCTTAGGGTGGACTTAGGATCTGGCAAGAAGAGAATGATGAACCCCGTCACTGACCAGACACTTGGTGTGGTCCACACTACATTTAGGGATTGAAACCGACATATACTGAAACCTCACAGGAGGTAGCAGAGGGGTTGCATAACTTCCCTAAGACCATACAGCTCTTAAATCGAAGAGTGGAAAGCAAGACTTTGAGTCAAGATTTATAATGTGCGGCCATGTAGGTAGGCTCCCAACACCCCCGTTCCTACCGCCCAAAAGAGCGAAACCTCAGAATACAAAATCAAGGGGCATCAGGAGGCAAGGTCAAGCCTCCCAGCTTCCTGATGCCAGCAGCCTCCTCCCCAGCCTCTCCCGTGTCTGTGAGAGTCCCTGATGGATCCTTAAGACTCTGAGGACCTTGCCAGTTCTGGATGTGGAAATCCTTGTTGCTGACAAGTCCTGCCCAAACGCCTGCCCCGCATCCTTCCTTTCCTTCTCGAGCCTCTGAGCTGACTGGGGAGCACTCAGAGACACCACATCTCAGTTCTGCCTTCATGTCCAAGAGTCGTTCTTGGCACTGAACCTTAATTCCTTGTGCTTCACTTTAATCCGCACTCTGGTGGGGATGCTCCCAAGGCTGGGGGTGGTAGTTCTGTTCTGTGATCCAAGTGGCTTCTCTTAAGCACTTTGTGTTTCTTGAAGGGTTGTAGCAGCAAGCAATTAGTATGGCCATCATCATCATCGTTCTGATTACTAATAATATGATTAACCCCCTTGGCCAATGTAAGCATTTATTACCACACATGTAGGTTTTAGGTAGTTACTTAGTAAAAGCAATACAGATACTGAAGATAACAACAGAGAGTAAGCCTTAAACTAGGGCTTGGAGCCAAAGGAAATGTCCACAGCAGAGTTCACCTTTGGAAGATTTTAGTTCATATGAATGGGGCCCTTACCATGCTCCCAGTATTGGGTTTAACACGTGTTCCTATGTTACTCCATTGACTCTTCACAATAACCCTTCGAGATAGGTATTATCTGTTTTGTATGCTAAGGAAATTGAGGCTCAGAAAGATTAAGAGACTTGCCTAAGATCCTGGCCAAGTGGTGGAGCCGGATGGGAACAGGTCTGTCTGACTCCAGGCTCTGAGCTGTAATCAGTCAATCAGGGCAGGAAAGTTGAGGATGAAACTTCAGAGCAGAGACGTGAGGCTGGTGGGAGGCCCTGGGTCCTGAAGGAGACACCTCCAGTCTAAACCCTCCATGTGGGCCCTTTGCCAGAAAAATTATCCTCAAAGTCCCCAGAAAGCTGGAGGTGAGCCAGCCAGATGGACAGAGAGCGATGCAGAAGGGATGAGAAAGACAGGAACACACACAATATGTATTTAAAAAGTCAGAGTGTTCAAGACCAAGGCTGCATGTATACAAAGTGGAAACTTGCATCTAAAGTCACTCTGTTGTTTGGAGCCTTTTAAGGGGCTGAAGTGGATTGACTGCATAATCAGATTGATTGGACAAAAACAAGTGTTTTCAGTGACTGCTTGATTGATTCAGTGGGAAAATGGGACTGTTTGTACATACAAAGGCAGCGGAAAGAGACAGGCTGTGTGAGTCAGCGAGAAAGAGAGTGAATCAGAGAGTATCAGAGAAAGAGTGATGCAGAAATCAGTCGTGGACACAGGTGAGGCCCCGATGATGGCCCAGGGGATGGAACCATCAGAGGAGAGAAACCAGCTTAGAGGGGCAAGAGTGAGGAGAGAAGCCCCTCGGAGACACAGCGCGATGGTGGTCTCCAGGGGGATATTTTGTGCTTGTTAGCCTTGAACAAACTGCATCCCCCACCCCTCCGCCAAATCCCCAATCTGATTAGAAGCTCTGGTCTCTCCTCTTGATCTCAGCTCCAAGTGGAGAGTGGTTAGTCCTGAGACTTGCTTTAATGCTATTAGTTAAAGCTGCTTAGGTAGGACAGCAAGAGGGGCTAGGGGCCAGTCACCTTTTTCCTTGGGGAATTTGGGGGAGGGAGAGGGCTACATGCCCTTCCTTCATGTCCCCTCAGCCTCTCTTTCCTTCCCCTCTTGCCTTGCTGGCAATGACCCCAAGAGCCTCTTGTCTCTCCCTGCCCAGTCAATAGCGAGGACCCCATTCTGATGCTGGGAATCATCCAGAGGAACCTGTCTCCCTCCTGCAGCCTCAGCTCTTCCTTCCATCTCCGCAGCTGGGAGAGGCTCCCCCAGTGGGGTCCAGCAGCCGTCCTGCTTCTCATTCTCGCTCCTCCATCCTCAGCCCCCCTCCAGGCTCCCTCTCGACTGCGGTCACTGTCCAGTCCCCTCATCCAGCCTCAGACCTCCACCCAACCCCTCCTCTTAGTCCCCCCTCCCCCTTGCAGACGCCACCAACCCTTGTCTCTTAGGTCCCTGGGGGCCGTGGGATTTAAAAGGTTTGTGTAACTCCATGGAACAGAAATCCAAACCCAGACACTCCCATTCCCCACCCCCAGACCTGTCAAGATGGGCAGCTGAAGGTCAGGGGGAAGGTCATCCCCTCATACACCTTCAGGGACCCAGGGGCTGGGGGAAGGGCCGCAGGGCGTCTGGAGACCAGCTTCCAGCTCCGCACCCACCCCTCTGCCCGGCGGGCCCCTGCTGGTCTCCGCTTCTCTGTTTGACCCTTTATCTTTCTTTAGCTCATTTGCTCCTTCGCTGTTCTCTCCTCTTCCCTCCCACTCCAATTCTTTTTCCCTCTTTCCCCTTCTCACCCAGGAACCTTCCCTCAGTCTTACTTCCCCATCGTTACTGATAGGTCTTTTCCCACCCTTTTATCTCTTTTCTCTCTTCCGCCAGTTTCTCTCGGTCTCTCCGTTTCTGCCTTTACTTACTGTGTCTGTTGATCCTATGACCTCTCTCTGTGTCGCCCTGCCCATCCTGCCCTCCTGGGACGCCCATTTCCCTCCTCTGGAATGTTGCCTGTCTCACCACTTCTCTCCCCACCTGGCAGTCTGTTTTGCTGTCCCTGTCACCGTCTCCTCGTTACTATCTGTTTCCTTGTCTGTCTTTCCTCTCCCGCCCCCCATCTCCATGCTTTGGAGAAGGAAACTGACCACAGGCCTCCCAGCTTGCCGGCCCTGCCGTTACAGCACCACCTCCCCACTCCCCTACTTCCTCCTCAGATCCCCCCAGCACCCCTTGACCTTCCCCCAGTGGAACCTCACCGTGGGTTCCTTTCATCTCATTCCCATCAGCTGTGCCTGGGAGAGCCCCCTGCCTGGACACTCCCTGATCCTTCCCTTTGTCCCCCAACCCAGAGACAAGAAATCCCCTCCAGCAGGTGATGACGTGGCAGAGGAGTGGGCCAGAGGGAGAGGAAGTGAAAGCTCCTAGCAAACAGCTGAGCTGGATGAGTTGGCATTGCTGGCACGGGGCTGAGTGACTGGGACCAGGGCAACAGCATCAGAAGCAGGCATCTGAGGTCATTGTCCCCAGCTGGGGGCCTCTGACACCTTCTGACTCAATCCCCAACCCTCAAACCCCATGTCCACTTCCAGCCTCAACCCCAACCGCAATCTTAACAAGAACCCTTCAACTGCCACTAAGCCCCAAGCCCAGCCGAAGGCTGCACCCATGCGCCCTGGTCCCTGTGCCCACTGGAGCCCCATTGCCCTTGGGCAGGACCAGGAGGGGGCTTGGAGGTGGAGAGACAGCGGCACCACTCTCCCCAGCTCTTCTCCTCTGGTCTCCATTGGGAGGGAATTGGGGAGGTGAGCAGGACTTCCCTCTGCCACAGGAGCACCATCTCTGCGTCTCTCCAGCTTCACAAGCCTGCACCAGCCCTCACGATCACAGGGGCTCTTGCTATAAGCGGGGGGAACCCCTGTTCTCAGACTTTAAGCTTCGTCTACTTCCTTGAGAAGAATCCCAGGAGTCTGAGGAAGGGAGGGAGGGAGGCGAGTGGGGCAGAATCCTCTCATCCCATCAGAGTTTTCAAGTCAGAACACCCCGGCCCGGCTCAGGTGGGAGCTCAATCCTGGTGGCGCTCTGTCCGCCCCTGCTTCTTCCCCCCATGCTGTGAGGTCCACACTGTCACCTGCCTTCTTCTGCCCAGTAGTAGCCACCAGCAGATCATCAGTCCTCATCCACTGCTCTTCAACCTCAGCAACAGGGATGACAGCAGATCTCCCTGAGACACAGAACCCTGGGGCAGGGAGATAGCTGAGACCAGCATTCAGTCAGCCCCTGGGTCCGACTCGATCCATTCATCCCAGGAGTCCTACCTGCCAATAGCTGACCTCAGCTGTGCCCCATCTTGGGGGAGGAGAGCCTAGTGCCAGGCTGGACCTGCTGTCATTATGATGTCCTTCTGCAGGTGCCAGGGTTCTCTCTGGCCTAAGTGCCCAACATCTGGCTCTGTGGCTGTCCCATACATGCATGGACGAGCCCTGCCACCTCCCAGGCAGCTTTGGTGTGACCGTTGGGTTCCCCTCTCTGCACTGTACCTAGCTCTCCTTATTTCTCCCCTTCCTAATTGCCCCACGATCGGCTCCACCATTGGGGTGGTGGGGGACAGAGAAGGGCCCGTGCCTGCCTGCTGGCCCCAGCTGCAGACCTGCCATGGGAGTCCCTTACCTCAGAGCTGCAGCCAAGTCTCCGCGCTCCTCCGACTGGCTCCCTCTGGCGCTCTCCTCGCCCAGCAACGACCCCTCGCTCATCACGCGCGTTAGGGTTACTTAAAATGAGAGTGGGATCTCCAAGCTCCCAGGAGAGCTGATGTGGTTTTCAGACAATAGCATTAACCCTTTGGGGGCTGGTGACACCATGGCCTGGAGCCCCCTCCCTTGCGCTCCCACCCCTTTGGGGGTGAGGTGGGAAGGAGTATCTCTTACTGGGTCCTTTGCATCCAGAGCCTGCCTCTGGGGCAGATCGGACATGAAGCGTCTGACCCACAGGGAGACTAGGGAGAGGGGTACCCCTTCTTTAACACTGACTTTTTGGGAAGGCCTTCCGCTGTCCAGCCTTCCCACTTTGTCAGCCCTTCTTTGATGCAGCTTTCTGTGGAGATGGAATCCAGACCCGCAGAAGGAACCCCTTCCCAACCTCTGATTCTTGACACCATCTCACTTCTTCCTTTCTCCTTGGAGCCCCAGGCCCCTGCTCTGCTCACCAGGGTGGTGCTGGATCTTTGCAATTAGCGACTTTTCTTAGTAGTCTCCAGTAAAATATTACTAATCATTTACCTAATCTCTTTTCGCTAAGGATTTTTAAGCACTTATTATGTCTCTTTCCTCTTAGAGTTGTAGAAAATGATTTTTCCTTTTTTTAATTAATATGACTTGCAGTTAGACAGCAGGAAGAACTTCCCACTAAGGGATAAACCAGCCAGGAGGACGTGACAACAGGGGCATCAGATAGCCTGCTAAAGAAATACTAGAAACAAGAGAAGGGGTAGGAATCCAGAATGTCCTGGGAGGGGACAAAGGCCGTGGGTAAGAGACCTCAGGAGAGGCTTTTCCAGGGAAACTGGAGGAGGGAAGATCCTGAAGACCAGGGCCTCTGTCATTAAAGTCCTGGGGACCAAGTGACCCCGGAGCCTGTCGGGCCTGTGTCCAATCTCCCCACTCACTATCGGAGAGAAGATTGATGGATGTCATTGGGGGAATCAATGAGATTTTCTTTTTTTTTTCGCCTGACTCTGAGATGCCAAGTTTCTCCTCACCCTCCATCCCGGTCATTACACAGCCCCTCCCAACCCCGAGCTGATCGAGATGGGAACGGAGGGCTATGGAATTAAATTCTGGGGGTTGTTTTCTGGTTAAATCAACCGAAGCTAACATGATGGAAAGGTGAGAGAGAGGCTGATTGATGGAGGAGACAGGAGCTGGGGGGGTCACGAAGAGGAGGTCCTGGTGGGGGGGAGGCATCGTGGACGGCGCTCCGGGCCCACTCGGGCAAAGAGGAAGGGGCTACAGGGAGGAATGGCACAGGACACTGTTCCAGGGAGTTGGATGGGTGGGTGGGGGGATATTAGCAAGGACTAGGCAGATGTGAACTCCACAGAGGCCAGAGATCTGTGGCAAGAAAGACTGAAGTTAGAGCCAACATGCGGGCCCCTGGGCCTTTCTCTTAGGTGTCATCTGGAAAGCTTATCCTGCCGCTTGCTCACCGCCACCCCATCCTCTCTCCTTCATTTAAGAGTCTCGGGATCATTTGAGTTGGCTGCAGGAGGGTGCCAAGGTCAAGGAGGACTCCATTAGGAAGAACGGCTCTGCCCCCACTTCATGAAGGCCCTGCCAACGAGGAGGTCAGAGCAGAGCTGAAGTGGGAGAACACAGGCCTCCCGGGATCATTCAGATCACCTCCTGCCGCTCTAGGCTTTCCTAGGGGTAATATCTCAAAGAGCCCCAGATAAGGAGGCTCTAAGCTATTGTGGGGGTCTCACTTCCTACCCCCATCCCAGCTCCCAGCCTAGTCCCTCATAGTCCCTCATGAGGCTAACTTCAAGTCCTTTTTTTTTTTTTTTTTTTTTTTTTTTTTTTTTTTATAGAGATGGGGTCTCAAACTTCTGGCCTCAAGTGATCCCCCTACCTTCGGCCCTCTGAGTGGCTAAGATTACAGGTGTGTGCCACCACCCCCCAGCCTCAGGAGCTGCTTCTGAGTGGGTTTTGTTTTTTTTTAAGACGGAGTTTCACCATGTTGGTCAGGTTGGTCTTGAACTCCTGACCTCAGGTGATCCACCCGCCTTGGCCTCCAAAGTGCTTGGGAGCCACCACGCCCCGCCCTGAGTGGGGTTTTCACTCTTCTTTTCTGCTGCACCATCCACAGTCCCTACCTGCTTCCTCTCATCTTCCGGGGAGCTGAATAAAGGCAGTTCTTCCTGCCTGCTCCCCACTTTCTGTCCAACTCACACTTCGGTGGTTGGGCCTGTGGATAGGGCTGGGCGTGGAGGCTGGGCCCTCGGCTCAGACCTAGGCTGCTAGAATGGCGAGCTGAGCCTCCTCTGCTTCTTCCCCAAGTATAAGCAGATGGCCAGCTCCCTGGCAGCGGGTGGAAGAAATGGCAAATGGCAGTGGCGGGAGGATCTCCTGACCCAACCAAGCCCCTTCTAGATTATGAGCCTTTCTGCCAACATCCTAGTGTGTAGCTCAGTGCCTGGATGCGGGGGCTGCCGTTTCATGACTGGTCAGTGAATGAACGAAAGAATACCCCATGCCTCAATCAGCACCCCGCGCTCTAGCCAGCCCAATTACCTGGACTCACAACAGGCAGCCTCAACACATTTTAGTTTAGTTTAGTTTTTTGAGGTGGGTTCTCACTCTGACACCCAGGCTGGAGTGCAGTGGTGCAATCTCAGCTCACTGTAACCTCCACCTCCAGGGCTTAAGTGATCCTCCTATCTCAGTGTGCCAAGTAGCTGGGACTACAGGCGTACACCATGCCCAGCTAATGTTTGTATTTTTGTAATATCAAGGATTTATAGCATGGATCAATATCCATGTGGGCTAGATTTGATTGTACAGTCAATAATGGTAGATTATTCACCATGTTGCCCAGGCTGGTCTCAAACTCCGCAGGTCAAGTGATCCACCCGCCTCGGCCTCCCAAAGTGCTGGGATTACAGGCACGAGCCCCAAGCTTCATTTCCATTAAACTGTCCAGCTCCCTAAACTTCCCTGACACAATGAACAATAGTGGGGTTGTAGTGGGTAGGGGTGGAGCTGTCTCTTTCTGGGGACAGGAACATGGCAGGAGGCGGCCCTTTTGCTTTGGTGCTTGGGCCGAGGGAGGCTAGGGAGGGAGTGGGAACAGCCTCCTCTCCTGCGCTCCCCTCCCAGGCCCTAGAGATTAACAGCACTGACTCAGGCGGGAAGGGTCCTCTCATAGGAGGAAGCCAAAAGATACACTATTGGAGCTTCGAGTGGACTTTTCCTGCTCTGGTTAGTGACGTTTTTTCCATATTTGAGTAACAATCAGCACAAGAGACTAAATTCAGAGTCTACTGACTTTGTATCAAGACCTCACCGCCCCGAATGGGTCGTCTGAGGCCTCACTGTGCCTTTGTTACCCTCTGACATTAAAATGGGCAGGACCAGAGGACACGGGGTCAGGAGGAGACCTTGGGGAGGGTTTCTCAAGGAGCTGCCTAGGGTGGAGGGCTGGAGATGACAAGATGGTGGCATTGCCCTCCTGAGGAATAGGAAAAGCCAGGGAAACAGGCTCATCTCTTCTCCTCCACCGGCTCCTCGCCCTTCTGCCTGGGATCTGGCCTAGGGTCATGGCAGCCAGTGGAGTAAAGACCAGGGGGCCTGGCTGGTTCCAGGAAGGTCTGTCTGGCCAGCCAATCGTGTCGGAAGAAAGAATACCCACTCATAAGCACTCCTTGCCAGCTGTTGGAGAAGGAGGGCTCATTCCCTGGCATCCTGCTGGGGTCCAGTGCACCCTCATCCGAGGGGCAGGGGCCAGAGGCAGGGGCCAAAGTGGTGGCTGAGACTGAACTCAGAGGGAGGGGAGGGAACAGGGGCGCTCCTGCAGGGAGGGACCAGGCCCCGGGTGGCCAGAAAGAGGACAGGAAAGGAGGCGCTGGTAAGCATTGGGAAGGAGGAAGGATCTGATCTAAGGAGACAAAGAAGAAGGAAAAGGAGAGGGGGGAAATTAGAAGGCAGTGATGAAGCCGAGGGAAGAGGAGAAGGACTGGAGAGGAGGGAGGAGGCCAGCAGAGGCAGCCCTGGAATACTGCATCGGAGGGAGGGGCGGAGGGACACAGGGGCTGGGGGAGGGCAGGGGAGGAGACCGCGTGCGTGTGCGGAGTCGGTGGCTGTGGTGTCGGTGGAGACTCTTCATGTCCCATTAGCGGCAATGGAAGGTGACATGTGGGGATCGATACCAATCGAGGCAACAGACTCCCAGTAATAAACCCATTTCACTCACACTTCTCCACCCCCGCCGGCCCGACCCTGCGAGAGGGAGTGAGGGCTTCCCACCCCAACCCTAACTCCAGGGAGGCTGTGCTCAGAACTGTACCCAGCCCTGGCCCCAGGCAGGGTGGGGGTTCTTGCTACCCGGCTCTGTGAGACCCAGGCCCAGGGTCCGCTGCCTGCCCTCGGAAATATTCAGCCCGGGCCACCTCCTTCCTTCTTTCTAGGGGTGAGGAGTAACTGGGGCCACCTCCCAAACCCTGGGGCTATTTCGAAGGCAGAACAGGGAAAAGCTCTGGAATGTGTTGATCAGCTCACCCTGTGGGCGCAGGTGAAGGTGTCTTTGTACTCCTAGGTCTATAAGAAAACGTCTCTCCATGTGCGCCTCCGTGTGGGAGTCTGAATGCGAGTCTGTCTGTCTCTGTTAGTAGGTGTGCGGCTGTGTGCCTCAGGATTCGTGTGCTCTGTGGCTGGCTGTCTCGGCAACCGTGTATTTTTGTGTGTAGGTGTTTGTGTCATGTGACCTGTGTCCATGCACACCTATCTCTGAGAATGTGGGTGTGTGAACCTGGGCTTGGTGTGTGTGAATCCGAGTGTGTGAGCCCATGTTTCTAGGGGTGTCTGCTCTGGGTGCGTGGGCTGTCTTTGTTTTGGAGACTATGGGGGTGTCTCTCTGTGTGTGTGTGTGTGTGCGGGGGAGGTTGTGACTGTCTTCGTTCCCTGTACTCGTGGGAAAATGCTGCTGGCCTCTCAGTACTGGCACCAAAACCCTGCCCCGACCTGACCTCTTGAGGCAATGTCCTTTCCAGGTAGGGTGCTCCGCGGTCCTGCTTTACCTGGGACTGACAGGTTCCCCAGATGCAGTGCTTTCAGTGCTAAAACTGGAACTGTCCTAGCAAAGCAGGGCAATTGGCCCCCCGACTTCCAGGCGTACATGGGAGAAGGCCAAAGTGAATGGCAGTGCAGGCGTCAGGGAAGGAAGGATGGGAGACCAGGGGCATGAGGAGAGTCAAAGGAGTAGATGGAAAGGTTGACTCATTTGAATGGAGGAGGAACCAGAAAAAAAAAAAAAAAGGCTGAGAGAGCATTAGGAGGAATGATAGTTAGATCAAAGGGGGAACTTCCCCAGGGCACAGAGGGGGAACTCTGGAAACTCACACAGGAAGGAAAAGAGATGGACAGTCCCCTGCCCTGGAAAACTCCAGAGAGAAGTTGTGCTGGGCTGTGCGGGGGACCGCAGCAGAGAGGGCGCTTGCTCGCTCATAGCTGCTCATGGCTCGTGCCTGCCTGCCTGTGGCTGCTGGGGTGCACCCTGTGGGGCTCCCCCCGTCCTGCACACCCCACGCTGCTCTCTCTGCCGCCTCACTGGATGGAGACGAGAGCACAGCTCAGAGATGGGACTCCGTCAGTGCACAGTGTGAGGGTGTCTGGCTTTGCGTCCTTCCCTCTCTCTGCTTGGTGGGCCACCTTCCTCAAAGACGGCAGAGCGGGGACTGGATGGCCCTGGGTGATGGGCATGAGGTCAGCAGGCTTCGGGGAGGGAGAGCTGGCTTATGATCTCCCAGAGTCTGTGAACTCCAGCAGGAGGGCGGCAGCCTTCTCCATCATGTTCACCGTGGGATTCCCAATCCCATCTCAGCGCCTGGCACATAATGGCCCCTCAGGTAATGTGGTTTTTGACTAAACTCATAGTTTTGTCCCTGCTCCTGAGCGCTTTAGTCAGCCTCCTCTCAGGGAGTGAATGACAAAGGGGCCCTTTTAGTCTCTGGCTGTGACATCTCCCGGCCACATCCCTCTACTCCGTCCTGCTCCTGTCTTCCCCAGGGTCTCCGGCACCCGGGTGAGCACCTGCGACTTTCATTGCTGCAGAAGCCTCCAGCAAGTCAGACACAAGCTGGCTCCTGCGGAGGGGCCTCCGGCCTCTGCTGTTTTGTCTCAAGGCAGCGTCTTTCAAATTGCCCCGCCGTTGCCCTTTGGAGCCTCGGAGGAGTTTGAGGGGTTGGCATAGGCATGAAGAGTCCACCTTCGGAGGTCACACAAGGTTTTAAAATCTGTTTTGTAAACTGGGCTCTCTGGAATTTCTGAAGACAGAGCTGCAGTACTAGAGATGTGTGCAGCCTGGCCTGTGCCTGACACTGGTGGGCGCCTGTGCGGGAGTGGAAACGGAACGCTGCTCCCGCAGCCCCGCTCCCGGAGATGTGCCCAGGTTGGAGGCTCATGCACTTCCGGACCGGCTCCCGTCATTTGGACAGGGAATTTTAGGGTGCCAGGGACCCAGAGCGTGTGCTGGAAGGAGGAACGTGGCTCCAGATGGGCCCACCCCCTTGGCCTTGAAGAGCCTCACCTGGGCTGGGCACTGGCTGCCCTGGTCTCAGTGTGATACCCTTCAAGAATTACAATTTCAGTATCCACTCTCTGCCTCTCTGTGCTGCTGGTCTGTGAGCTGGTCCAGGGCTGCACTCTGGAAGACGGTGAGAGAACTGAATCTTGTCCAAGACCCACCCTGGTCACGCTCCCTTGGGGCCTTCCCGCTTTATCCTTTGTGCAGTGCTCTTGGCTGGTCCTCAGATGGGGTCTTGTCTCTTCCCTCAGACTGGAGGCTTCAGGGAGCTAGGAGCTGTTGCTTCTCAGATGATGAGCTTCCTGGAGGAACTGTGTCTCCTTCCTTGGACTGGGGGGGCCCTGGGAGAGGTGCTGAGTCCCATTCCCTAGTCCTCCTTCCTCCAGGTGGAGGCCGGGTGTGTGGCCTGAGCACTAGGGGGTGGGAGTTCTTGAAGAGTGGTAAGGGATGGCAGAGTGGGAAGGACACACATGCAGGGCTGCAGAGGCAGAAGCCAACAGGCCTGGTGCTTAGTTCCAGGGGCCCCGAAAGAGCAGCAAGGGGGATGGAGGCTCTGCAGGCTTTGCGAGGGCCGGCCAACAGCCAGGCACGGGAGCCGGGGGCACAGGACGGGGTCATGGTAAGAAGAGGCACATAGAGGCTGAGGCTCTAGGCCTCTTGGATTTGGGGTCACCCCTGGATTCTATTTCCTCTCCTCTTTTCCGGACCTCTGAGAAGTTGAGATGGGCAGACATCCCCACTATCTGGAGCCAGGGGATTTCTTGGAAAAGGGTAACTCAGGGACTCCAATGGGAGGCAGGTCTCCCCCTCCCTCCATCCCACCCCCTTTCCCTTCCCCAAACACCAACCGAGGGCAGGCTAACCAAACTTTATATATATTCTGAGTTAAGGAGCCCTATGTCAGGTTGATAGGAAAAACAAGAGAGAGAGAAGGGGAAGCCAGGAGAATGCAGAACTCAAATGAGAACCGAGATAAAGCAATTACCTGATCAATACGGGTGAAATTGAGTAATCTAGCAGATCAATACCGTGGGCAAGAGGCTGGGGGGTGGGTGCTCTCTGCTCTCAGCCCTGCTCCCCTGCCCACCCCGGCTGCCGTCCCTCCTCCGCTTGCTCCAGCCCCGTCCTTTGGGACTGCACTCCAATGCCCCAGGCCCCCCCTGCTCCTCCCAGCCCCCAATCTGTGCTCAGACTGGCACCCCTATTCAACCCCCGCCTCAACCACCCTCACTCACATCCCTCTTCTTCCTTCCCAAACTGATCCCATTCTCTCAACAGCCCCTATGAATTGATGCCTCCTGCTCCTGCTCCATCCCACTGGGGCTGCAGCTCAGTGCCAGCTGTCCGAGTCTGTGTCCTGGGGGCAGGTGTGGGGAGGTGGTCTCATCCCCTACTCCAGGAAAAGAACTAGGTTTGCAGGGACTAAGTCTTCCCTCATCAGCCAGACCTGGCTGGAGAGACAGCAGCATCTCTTTATCTCACCCTGTCATTGGTGATACAACCTATTACTCCATTTATGAAGCGTTGGTGACATGCTAGGCACGGGCTGAGTTGGGCTCTGCGGGCAGGAGCTGGGAGGAAGACCCTGGTTTCTGCTGATGCAAAGGCAACAGTGCCCCACAGTGAAGGGCACTTGTCCATCTGGGGACTGCTGGGGTTTAGAACGGGATCTTGGGGCTGTGGTGTTTTCAGAAGGGGATTGGGGGAGAAGGAGAACATCCCCAGTATTGTGGGAACACCTGGGTTCCTGCTAGCCTAAGTGAGTACTGAAAATTCTTCCACAACCAGAAAAGTGAAAGCTTGCTCCAGGATGAAAAGCAAGGCTGAGGTATGTGGAAAAAGCACAAAGTAGGATCACAGCCCCGATTTACTCCTGTCTCTGTCACTGCTGGACTGAAAGCTCTTGGCTGGTCGAGAGTGTGTTGATTTGACTTTATGAGCGCAGGACTGGGCCTGGCATCCAGCAGGCACTCAGAAATGTTGGATGAATGAATGAATAACCATTGTCACCTGGCTGCAGTCTGCCTTGTATTTCAGTTCAAGATGTTGGCTCGCTTGCCTGCAGGGAGCGGGGACCTTCCCCACGTCTCCCAGCCGCAGCCCAGCCGGGTATCCAGCAGCCCTTCGGCAAATGTTTGTTTCATGAAACGAATGACTGAATGAACATATGTATGAGTCTCCGTCTCTGGACCTTGAGGTTGCTCCAGGGGAGCTCAAACCGGTAATGATTCCTCAAAGTTCCTTAGAGAAATAAAGGGCCTCTTTAAAGCAGCTCAGTCCCTGACCCCTCCTTACAGCTGTCTGTATCACCACTGAGAGGCAGAGAGGTATTTAAGAAAAGACACGGACTTTGGAGTCAGAAACACTGGGTGAGTCCTGGCCGGGGTACTCACTAGCTATGTTGATCTGGGGCATTTTGCTTAACCTCACTGACCTTTGTTTTCCTCATCTGCAAAATGGGCATAATAATAGTACTCTCGGAAGAAGGTGATTTTGTGGATCAAGTTAGTTAACACAAGTGTTAACAAGTGAGAACAAGTAGATGTTCATTGTTAGTTACTTTTTTTCTCTTTTTTTCTTTTTAGACAAAGTTTTGCCCTTGTTGTCCTGGCTGGAGTACAATGGCGTGATCTCGGCTCACTGCAACCTCCACCCCCTGGGTTCAAGCAATTCTCCTGCCTCAGCCTCCCATTGTTACTTTCAACATGAAGGCAGGAGGGGTTGGTTAGCAGAGAGGCAACATTTTTCAACATGTGCAGATAAAGAGTTTTTCCAGCTGGGCCACAAGTGGGAAAATAAAAACAACTTTCTATACCTGTTTTATTCGGAAGATAGATTGACGCCTACATACCTGAGTTTCCCCTTCGCTTCCTTCCAGTTAGCTACGGAGGGGGCAGAAGTGACACTAAGAAGACAATTAAATCCCAGAACGCTAACCAGATTGACCGCCCTCCCTGCCATCATCTTTTATGCCGCTGTTTGAGGGATCCTGGGAAAGAACAGAAGGTAGGCTTAGTGACTCTCTGTAACAGAGGGTCCCTCCCCTGCAGCCAGAATCTGGTGCTGACCCCTGCCTCCTGGTGCTGACCAACCTCCCCTCCCTGGTGGGGCCCTGCAGGACGTCAGGTGAGAGGCCGGTGGCTTCGCCCCTCACTGGTTCATAGCTCTCTGGGAGTCAGGTTGTAAGGTTTGGACTGTCTCCTAGATGGGGCTTTGGGCTGAAGATGAGGTGAAGTCAACGACCCGATGGAACTGAGGCAAGCTAGAAAGGCCTGCTGCTGCTGGGTCTCGCTTCTTGTTTTCCCTGCCTCTGCAGGGTTTATGGCCCACTCTCTGTTATCTCTAGACCAGTGAGGGGGATGCCCCCACCCCCAATTCTGCCCCATCTCTGTATCAACCCTGGCCCAGCCTCCACTGTCAGTCATGGGGGAGCCAGGTGGGCTCCCCTGCATTCCGGGAAAGCTTTGATCTTCTGTCTTTCTCCTTCCTCTGTCAGTCCCCCGGAGCCTGTTTGACCAGAGCTGAGGGGCCCCTCCCTGGGCCTGTTCACAGGTGCTTGTCCCCCCTCCTGCTGGGTTTTTGCCAGGGTCTCAACATGCCAGATGGCCGCATGTGGCCTGACACCTGGAGAAACACTTAAGGTTGGGGCTTCCCCCTCCTCTTCCTATTCTGCATGTCTGATTCTTAGACGCTGCTTAGCATTGTCTTCACCCTCGCCTCAGAGATCCAAGGCGGTGGGAAGCGCATGCCACCTGAATTCAGGAGACCTCGGTTTGAACCATTAGGCTAGGCCACCCGCTCTGGGCCTCACTTGTCTCCTCTGTCACACACGGGTGGTGGTACTAAAAAAGCTGATGTGAAGGCACAAAACTCCAGAGAGTAAAATAACCATGAGGATAGGGTGGGACCTCACTCACACATAGTGGTCACGTCATTAAATGCTTTATGTGCTTCACCGAATCCTTGAAACTGCCCTAAAATAAAGGGAAACTGAGGCACGGAGCGGTTTCCATAGCCTGCCTGAGGCCTCGCAGGCAGTAAGTGGCAGGGTGGGACTATGGGATTAGAGCTGGTCCTAGAGCACCTCCGTTCCCCAGGGAGGCAGCACAGCCAGCTCCTAGGAGAGGAGAGGTGAAGGGACAGCAGGCCTCCTTGGGGTTTCCTGCTGTCCTCTTGCTCATTCTTTTTCTTTTGCTTTTTTGGGGGGGGGTAGGAACAAGAGGTGGGTGAGTGAAGCTGGAATTGAGTCTGCCTGAATCCTAGGGAGCGGGCAGGAAGGGAAAGCCCAGGTGGGGCTCTTCAGGATTAGAGGTGTCTTGGAACCTGGGAGGCCTGGGGACCCTTAGCACCAGGGTTCTCTATGATTTCAGTTCATTTTTCTCTTGCACATTCTGCTTGAGTAAATACCCCACAAATATGTCCTGTGTGTATCCTGAGGGGAGGCAGGGTTTTAGGAAGGAGGAAGGGAGTACAGTTGCAGACAGAGGGAAGGAGAGAGGCTGAAGATCAAGGAGCGGCGGGGAGGCATAATAGACACAGGGACCAGGAGGGTGGGAGAAGGCCGTGTCAAACAGGGGCCTCAGGGTGCAGCTCGTCAGGCAGGTGGCCCCTACGCTGGGCTGGAAGCTGGACGCTATGCCTGTGTCACCGTCACTCATCCCTTTGCCTGTCCTTATTCAAAACTGCATCTTCCATTCCAACAGTCACACCTCCTCCATATGTGTCTTGTTATTCACTTGTTAAACATTTATCAAGCATCCTCAGGCTCCAGGCAGTGTGCTAGGCATGGGAGAAGGGCCGCTGAATTGAACCCTGAGCTGGCCTGGGGCTTCTTGACTATCCTGTGAAAAGCCAGACAAGCAGGCAATGACAAGATGGGGAGGTGAGGGCTGTGACAGGACACAGGAGTGCCCCCTGACCTGCCAGGAAAGGCCGTGGAGGCGATGACATCTGAGCTGAATGCTACCCGGTAAGATGTAATTGTCTGGTGAAGTGGGGGAAAGAAGGGTGTTCCAGGCGGCGTGGGGCAGGCCCGTGGAGCAGCTTGTCAGCATGGCAGAGAGGCCCTGCAGCAGAGTGCTTATGAGCACAGGAACTGGCGCGTGAATCCTGGACAAGCCAGTGAGCTCCTCTGATACTCAGTGTTCCCCAAAATAAAATGGCAATAAACACAGCTCCTACCTCGGAGGGTTGTCATGAGGCTTAAATGAGTTGATACAAGTCAGTCCTGGCACAGGGCAACTGCTGTATTCGCACTGGCTGTTATGGGTGCAGCTTAGGCTTTGTGTAGTGTGGGAGACAGTGTGTCTGCATGGGTGTGTGGTGAAGGATGAGGCTGGAAGGAAAATCGGGGGCCAGGTTATGAAGAGCCTGCCAAGCTGCTAAAGACTGTAACAGGGGCCGGGCGCGGTGGCTCAAGCCTGTAATCCCAGTACTTTGGGAGGCCGAGGCGGGTGGATCACGAGGTCAAGAGATCGAGACCATCCTGGTCAACATGGTGAAACCCCGTCTCTACTAAAAATACAAAAAATTAGCTGGGCGTGGTGGCGCGTGCCTGTAATCCCAGCTACTCAGGAGGCTGAGGCAGGAGAATTGCCTGAACCCAGGAGGCGGAGGTTGCGGTGAGCCGAGATTGCGCCATTGCACTCCAGCCTGGGTAACAAGAGCGAAACTCCGTCAAAAAAAAAAAAAAAAAAAAAAAAGACTGTAACAGGGAAATAATGATGAGTTGGTTTTTCCCTAACTCACCATGAAGGGCTCTGAGACTTACCTTTCCCCCCTGTCCTCACCCTCCAGGCAATCTCTCCTTACTTCTCTTCCACATGCTGTTACTCTCTTCCTTTTGTGCTCAGATTTCAAATAATCACCATCCACTTCTAAGCACTGGGTGATCAACTTAGACTGGCAGAACCAGTTGCTCGGGATTCTGGTCTCAAAACCATGTGCAAGTTCATTCCTAAAACAGGTCTCCTTCTGCTTTCAGCAACGAGGAGGGGAAGGAAGCAGGAGGCTCTCCCAGTGAAGGGTCTCATCCAAACCCATACCCACAGCTTCTTGACTTGGTTACTTCAGGGCGTCGACCAGCCAGCCCGTCACTTTTCCTTTTTCACACTTAAATGAAATGTCTTTTTGGGCAGAGATATTGACAAGGTAGTTGCAGTTTTTTAGGGCGATGGCCTTCAATGGTCCTCCCCGGCTCAGCTCGCTCTTTTGTGAAATACCAGGGATGGCCACTGCTAGAATAAAATGCAATCCTTTGTAATCCACCCCAGTCTGCCTCTTCCGCCACATCCCTCACATTAATTCCAGCCTTCCCAACTACTCACAGGGCCCTTTAATAGAGGTCAAACTAAACACCTGGCATATTGGGACCTTCAGAAAGTCACTTTGCCTATCTCCCGTGGATGAAATGAGATTACTGTCTGGCACCATTTTTTTGAAGGTGTGTTATATGATATTCAGTACTCCGCCATTATCCCCTCCTAACCCTCCGGATTTTTGTCATCTACTGGGAAATATGATGTTTCCCTCGTACTGGTTTGCCCTTAAAAAAGGTGTTTTGTACTTTAAAAAAACTCCCACACACCCAACAAAACCACCTTGACTGAGATATAATTTACATGCCATAAAACTTACCCTTTCAGAGTGATTGTCATTCAGTGGTTTTTGTTAGATTCAAATAGTTGTCCGACTATCATCAGTAAGTCCTGAACGTTTTCATCACCCTAAAAGGGTAATCTGACCTGTGTCACTCTCCACTCTTCCCTGGCAGCCACTAACCCGTGTTGAGTCTCTACAGATTTGCCTATTCTGGACATTTCATGTAAATGAAATCAGGTCATGTGCAGTCTTTTTTTTTTTTTTGAGACGGAGTTTCGCTCTTGTTACCCAGGCTGGAGTGCAATGGCGCGATCTCGGCTCACCGCAACCTCCGCCTCCTGGGTTCAGGCAATTCTCCTGCCTCAGCCTCCTGAGTAGCTGGGATTACAGGCACGTGCCACCACACCCAGCTAATTTTTTGTATTTTTAGTAGAGACGGGGTTTCACCATGTTGACCGGGATGGTCTCGATCTCTCGACCTCGTGATCCACCCGCCTCGGCCTCCCAAAGTGCTGGGATTACAAGCTTGAGCCACCGCGCCCGGCCCCTCATGTGTGGTCTTTTGTGTCCGGCTTTGACATGTACTCTTAAAGAGGCCGGGCGCGGTGGCTCAAGCCTGTAATCCCAGCACTTTGGGAGGCCGAGGTGGGTGGATCACGGTCGAGAGATCGAGACCAACCCGGTCAACATGGTGAAACCCCGTCTCTAGTAAAAATACAAAAAAAAAATAGCTGGGCGTGGTGGCGCGTGCCTATAATCCCAGCTACACAGGAGGCTGAGGCAGGAGAATTGCCTGAACCCAGGAGGCGGAGGTTGCGGTGAGCCGAGATCGCGTCATTGCACTCCAGCCTGGGTAACAAGAGTGAAACTCCGTCTCAAAAAAAAAAAAAAAAAAAAAAAAAAGAGAGCTATTTCCTCACTATGTTGGTACCTGTACAATAGGAATAAAAAACCATGAAGTCGGGTGAGCGAGGACGGACTTGGCAAATTCTCTGGCATGACACAGTGTATGATGAACAACAAAACCAACTCTCAGCAAACATTACTTAAAAGTATTTTTTTTATTTAACTTTAATTTCTGAGGTAAAATACTTTTTTTTCTTTCAACTTCCATAACAAAATACAGAGCTATCAGATACCCCTGGAAAAAATATGTATATTATACATATATTTCTATAACATTACATCATATATATAATATATATGCAAAAATTTGAAGACTTTATAGAAAGCGAAACATCTAAAAGGCACTGCACAAAGGAGTTAAGATTACTTACACTTTATGTACATATACACACTTTACTCTGTGTAAGCAGGTAACTAGTGAAGTCACCTTTCACCTGTAAATGTCTCATTCACAAATCCCTGCATCACAATTCTGTAACTCAAAGAATGCCTAAATATTTCAAAACAAATTAACTGGTAACTTTTTTTCCCACCTAAGAAGAAACCAAGAATGGAACAGTTCTTGAAAGATTGAATCAAAGTTGTCTTCTAAACAACATAAAAATGTATATTTCATTACTGTTTACAAAATGAAAAGCACAAACATAATTATGGAATAAATAAAAAAACAAGGGACAAACAGCCAACTGAGTCTACCCATTTGGTGAGAAGTGATATACTTCAACTATTTTTTTAATGCTTCTGAAAGCTGCTTGGCCCATAGAGGACTAGGTTGCAATCATTCCCTGTGTGAGTGAATTGGGTTTAATGCGGTGCAGCTTCAAACTCAAGGTGAAGGGACTTAGTGAAATGTTTATATTAAATATTTCACTCCTACCTATTCTTCAGGAAAAAAGGTGAGCTCAGCAAGGCTGGATGCCCTTAAGAGATATTTACTGTTGTCTTTTTCTATAGCTAAAAAAGCAAACTGTTTACATGAAGAAGCTCTTGATTAATGAAATTTCAATAGATTTATATTTGCAAAATTTTGAACATTTGGCACAGCAAAATTTGGGAAAAATGGGGGAGAGAACATAGGTCTGGTTTTTGTCCCCCTTTTTCCACTTGCTGCTGGACAGTGATGAGATGCTCACAGAAGACAAAAACCTGGCTTTGTACCAGGCTGGTAACAGGTGCTGCCAGGAGTGGGCTGAGGGGAGAGAAACTATCTCCCACTCTTTTGTCCCAGGCAATGTCAATGACCTCCACATTCCCTGGTCCACTTCCTGAGCAACCCCAAGTTCGGCTCTGTATAAGGACCCTCCCCCCCCAGCCCCAACCCCGATGTGCAGTGCAAATCAACCAACAATTTACTGGTGGAATGGCAATCAAAGGAAACAGGTAAAACACCAGACAATTTCTTAAGCCAAAAAATATTTTTCATGGAGTTGAACATTTTTCGAGTGTGTTTTTTCAAGTGTAAAAGCAGTGACGTTTTGTTCAAACAGAAGCAGCATCTAGGAATTAATTCTGGCACTTGGGTTCTAGGGGGTTACAGGTATGCATCATGGATTCTTCTCCCTCTTATTTAAAAAAGGCATCATGTTTCTATTCCTGAGTTCATACCAACACCTGCTGGCTCTCCCCATTAGCAGACAGTGGGTGGCCAGCCAGCCTCCCTGGTTAGATCGGGCAATGCCAAGCAGAGATCCCTCATCCACCTGCTGGGCTTACTTTCTGATTCAGAGGTAAGTCGAAGTGCAGAGAAAGAAACTTACAAAAGCACAACCCCCAAAGGCAGCCTGAATGGGGAGCCCTATGCAGCCTGAGTTGCTGGGGACCACCCTCCTAGTCCTGTTCCTAGGGAAAGGCAGGTCACTCATGGAACTTGAATCAAGCAAGAGGGAGGACACTTGCCAGGCAAAATTATGATGGACTCAATCCAAGGCCATCTACCGTCTCCCTCACCTGCTCTAACCTTTTCTGAGTCCCTCCCTCTTTTATGTAAGCACTGTAGTTTAAAAAGGAAAAAACACCCCCACCATTAAAAGACAATCCTCAATTGTTACTAAGTATATAAAGTTTGCTTAGGCTAAGGTGGAGTCAGGAATGTTTTTAATTCCTAGACACCATCCCTGTGCCCCCCTTCCTCTCATCAGGTATGAAGTGATTTCTTCTCTCCCTGCTGCTATGCAGATCTGAGCCAGTCAGGTACTAATGTACACTATGTAGGCACATGTGCACACACAGAAGGTGGGCTGCTGCTTCTTTCTCTCTGCCCCTAGTCCAGGCCCCTCTGCTTCACAGAAGATTAATACTTTCCCATTCCTCTGAAGTTGCTGGAAGGGAATTTCCCAGGAAGAAACAATTCCTCACTGCAAATAAACTGGAGTCTCATGTGGGGCAGTCAATTGAACATGAGAATCAGAACAATCTGGGCAAATGGGTACGGCAAGAATGGCAACATCACAACAGGACAGACGCCAACTCTTTCATTCATGCCAGGCCTTTTGGCATTTGGTTGCCTCTGTGTCTTCTTTCCACCTCTTCCTTCAGTCTCAACAAACATTCACTTGTACCCCCAGCTACGTTCCGTGTTTCCAGGTATCATCGGCTCTTAACTCCCACAATCCTGCCTTTTGGCTACCCATCCCAACATCATCAAGAGGGAATCACTAAATGTCAGCTAGACACTAAACCATGTCTCAACATTCCTGGATTATCTGAAAAGCTGTCCATGCCCTTTTACAGGTTTATGGTGACAGACCCGTATCATCTTAAAGTATGTTCATAGTTAAGGCTTGACTTAAGAAAATAAGAGAACCAGACATAATGGAAAGACCTCTTCAGCAATGTTGCCATGCCTCTCAGTGAACCTGCTCACAGTCACACTTTGGTTTGGCTCCCCAAACCCACAATAGAAAGAAAAAAATGAAGTTTTTAAAAATTTGTTTTGTTTTTAAAGGCATTGGGTTACTTCCTCCTGCCCTCTTTTCTTCCCTGAACAAGAGTTTACAACTCCTCATGGCTTCTTAATAGGTGAAGTAGGTGAAATGTCTGAGAAACTCACAGCAGGGTTTGGTGTCTCAACTATGCAGCTGAGAGGTCACCAGCTCCTGTGCCTTCCCAGCCCCACTATAATTGGCAATATGTTTGTTCATGTTTCCTGAAAACATTTTCTTTAAAAAGGAAAAAAGAAAAATGCCAAACAACAACCACCAAAAAAAAAAAAGGGAGAGAAAAGAGCAACATCCGAACATTCCCCATGCCCTACCCCAGCAAGTCTGAGATTATCTTATTCCTTCCCTGCAATAATTATAGAGAAGCATTTCAGGCAAAATACTTAGTATTAATGGTCTCTTACTGCTCAACCTCCCAATCATGCCCTTTCCCCTTTTACATATATCTCTTGGAGCAAAATAAATTCATTAATGGCTTTCCACATATAAATACAATAGAAAAGAAAGCAGTCTGGAACCTGAACTATCATGGGACCAAAAAGTATCTTGGCCCTTTGAGAGTTTCCTTGTCAGAAAGCATAAGCCTCAACAGGAAATAGAGGCTTCCTCTCCTTTGAGTTCAATACCCTCCCTGTGTCCTACTCACCAGGAAATAAGTGTGTTCATATCATATCCCACCTAATTTACAACAGAAGATAACCCCATCCCATCCCCAAAACATAAAAATACAAGTCTATGCCCCTAGAATGATCAAACCAGTTTAACTCCCTCCCCCCTACCCTGAAATCTTGCTACATAAATACATGTATGAATTTGATTATAGTATAAACAGCTCCTAATCCACTTCCAGTTTAAGCATCAGCAGCTGCTGTTGCCAAGCCCTGGGGTCCTGACCCATTCCAGAGGAACTTGCCGCTCTTGCTCAGCTCTCGGGCTTCAGGGTCATCATTCCAGCGTCGCTTCAACCGAAGCTTGGGGGGCATCAGGGCATCTTCTTTCTTCTCAGGTGCACTGGGCTCTTTGCCAGGCCTGTCCTCACTGTCGTCAGTCACCTCCAGAGGTTCTTCACTTGGGGTGCTAATAGGCACAGAGGGCCAGATGGGTGGTGCAGCAGGGCGGGCAAAGATGGTGCCTTTTTCCTCTTCAATGGTCCTGCTTGGCACAGAGCCCTCTTCTGGAGTGTGCTCCTCTTTCTCCCGTGCAGACTGCCTGAGGCTCTCAGAATCCTTTTCAGAGGCAGGTTCCACCTTGATTCTTGGGGGAATAGGGGCCATGGTGGGCGCAGTAACTGGTGCTGACTCCTCGCTGCTCTCAACCCTCTCCCGGTTCTTCCGCCCAACTGGTGGGGGCTGCAGCTTGATGGAGAACTGAGTTGACTCTTCAGGATGCATTTGGCACTGCAATGGCGGAACCATGAGCCCCGGGTAGCGGGGAAAGGTCCGAGGACTCAGATGGTAGTTGAACACAGAACAAGCTTGAGAATGAAGGTAGTGTTTCATTTCCTCAGGGTTGAAGGAGAAACAGCTGCTGCTGGTGAAAGGGCTCAGGCCTGGTGATGGGCTATAGGAGAAGATGGTGGGAGTCAGGGAGAGAGCTGGTGAAATGGGGACATTAAGGACTCCTCCACGGCCAGGGATTGGAGAGACAGCGAAGGGACTGTGGGGGTCAGGGTACATCCCTGGCCTAGCAAACAGAGGAAGCATTATGTCAGGCTTGCGTTTCTGATGGCTAATCCCTCCTCCACCAATGGCATTCCTGGAGGACATGAGATCCACGCCTCGGCGCCAGTCAGCAGCCGAGCCATCCTCTAGCTCTGAAAGCTCAGCCTTTCTATCAGTACCATTACTGGACTCCTGGCCAGAAGCAGTTAGGGAGCTAGCAGAGAACCGCCCCGGCTGCACATCACTGGTTGGAGAATGGGTGTCCAGAGGTGGGAAATGGAACCGGGAAGAGGCTGTGGGCACTGGTGGCGCACTCTGAGGAACCACACCTGTGATAGTGGAAAACACAAAAGGCTGCATCAGAGGACTGCTCATTCGTTATCATCACTTAGGCTAACTAAGTGCAGAAGGTTTAGTAGTAACAGAAAACAATCATTCCAACTGGACTGAATCCCATAGTTCTCCAACTTCCTGGTAACTACTACTCAGCTGCTTCTACTCAATTTGTCATCCTTCTCTAGGCTCTTTACTGTCTTCACAGTACTACTTACTGTTGAAAACATCCTAATTGCTTATCCATATTCTAAAACCCAAATTCCACAGGGCAGGGACTTCCTATTGAAACTACTCCTCGTAGTTCAGGACTTAACAATTAGTAAGTGTACAATAAATATTAAGTGTAATGAATAAATGGGTAAAAGAGCCTTCTCCTCTACAACTCTAAATATTGTGTATATTACCTGCTTCAATTTTTAGCTCTGCAAAGTCTTTTCTTATTTCTGTAATTTTGGCCATATGTATCTAATATTTGTGTGTGTGTGTGCACACGCACGCGCGCGAGAGAGAGAGAGGGAGGGAGGGAGGAGGTAGAAGCTTACTGAAATACAAACATTCCAGAACACGTAAGATAGAAAATAACAACACATAGATACTTGCTACAAGAGGAGGTCTGATGTTTACTCATTGCCTAGGCTATCCATGTGCTACCACATTTTTTCTTGTTGGAATACATATACATTTCAAGATGGGAAACGGGTAGGGGACAGCTACTCTGGCTAACTGCACCTTCGGAGAAGCTCTGCTTGGGCCAACGCCCCATTCCTGGATGCACTCGCTTGGCTATATTTAAAAAGGAAGCAAGCAAACCAAACCAAACCAAAAATCAAATCGACGAAACTGAAAATGACATCAATGTAAAGCAATGCAGTAAAAACTCAAAGACCCTGTACCTAAGATACACAGACCGTATTTTTAAATCACTCCAAATCTATATTCCTCTAACAAATACTACTGAATGATCTCCAATTCCAACCTGCTTTCAAACATTAAGGAGGCTGGGAGAAAATCCAGGACCTACTATTTCTTCTTCCAAGTTTGCTTGCTAAAATTTAAAGCTCTAAGTGATAACATACACTGTGCTAATTATTTCAACTTCTTTTTTTTTTTTTTTGAGATAGGGTCTCACTCTGTTGCCCAGGCTGCTGGAGTGCAGTGGCACCATCTTGGCTCAGTGCAACCTCTGCCTCCTGGCTTCAAGTGATTCTCATGCCTTAGCCTCTGGAGTAGCTGGGATTACAGGTGTGCGCCACCATGCCTGGCTAATTTTTGTTATTTTTAGAAGAGATGGGGTTTCACCATGTTGGCCAGGCCAGTCTCGAACTCCTGGCCTCAAATGATCCACCTGCCTCGGCCTCCCAAAGTGCTAGGATTACAGGTGTGGGCCACTGCACCCAGCCCATGTCAACCTTAGAGGCTCACAGTTCTCAACTTCCCCCAGTGGGCCTCCTGATAAGACATGAAAAAGGTATGCCATCTGTGGCCTCATGGACCTGTAGGGTCCTGGGAGGTATCAACAGCTTCTATTATAATGTTAGCAGGGTTCTGAGGCAAAGATGAATAAGGAAGAAGGAAAAAGGGAGAAGAAAAAAATAGAAAAAACCCCAAATTTTAAGTGAAAGTATAGTGATCTAGGAGTGGAAACAAAAAAGTACATAGATATGGTATGGTTATGAACTGCTCCCAATCAGCTGGTGCTTCTCCTCTTGGTCTAACAGATTCTGGAGTCTGCTGGTATTTGTAAACTGGTAGCTTTCTAGGTACATGTGACTGAGTAACATGGTGCCAGAGCCTCATTTCCCAAACTAATGTTCCACAGAAAACTGTCCTGCACGACTTTTTTTTTAAGCCACTGATTTAGAGAACAGGATGTCTGGCTTCTGAGCAGGCACCTTCTAAGTGCCAGTAATGAAAGAGAACATTAAAATATGGGTAATGTTGAGAAAGGCAAGAATATTTGTGTTCAGAAGTGTGCTCAGTGCCACACTGTGGAAAAGGAAGTCAAGCACGAGGATGGGCCTAATCTCCATGTCTCTTTGGGCGGAAGACAGGTCAGTCCACTGGATTCTCTTACACAGATGCCAATAAAAACAAAGGCATCACCTGGGGAGAGGATACTGATGGAGTATTTGGAAAATCCCAAGAAGTACATCTCTGGGAAAAAAAAAAGATCTTTGCCAACATTAAGAAGACAGGAAGGGTAGACTTTATACCTCATCTGAAAAAAGCTACTAATGGGTAATAATTGGACACTGACTTATTTGTTACAAAACAGAAATGCCTCATGACTTCTTTATGTGTACCACGATTTAACAGACCTCATAAACCAGAATTCAGATCATGAATGACTGACAGATGTTTTTGTTGGGCAGTCTTGATTTAATTAAGACTGGCTTGTGGTTAGATGAGTATGTTTGGCTTTTGGAATTTTAACAGTAATTCTGACTTAGTAAATGCTATATATCACTGTTTATTCCTTCAAATATATGACTGGACTTCATTAGTAATGTTCAACTTTTCACAAAGATGATGAATGCCATCTTAAAACTTACTAGAAATTGGTTTTATATCTAGATTTATATAAGTGGTTATGTGAACATATTTAAATACTGGGGAAATTGCTTTACTGTCTCAGAACCAAGTAAGATTCACCTGTGTTTTATGTTCATTTGCCTCTTAAAGACAAGGGCTAAAGATAAGGTGGCAATGTCTACTTTATAGTTTGGCCTTAACAATAGCCAATCTATTGGAATTCCCTGTATCTAAAATGGTTTCTTTTACTTACTGAAAGGCATTTTAGTGTGGTTTATGTGTAACATCAAATAAAGATTTAACACTTCTCACATTTTATAAGTGATCTATAGGATCAGATGCTTTAAAAACAGTAGCAAGTTAAACTTCACTCTTGAATTCTTTACTATCTAATTCAGACTAAGTTACAATTTGGGATTGTCTTTAAACAGCCATTCAGACATAAAACTGTGGAACTGCTGTGTATTTGTGACTGGAAATGGTGCTTCTGCCAACCTAAAAGGACAACAGAAAATATACATAAATTTAAAAATTATGTGTTATCATAAGATTTAAGATAATTAAAAACAAAACCACAGATTGAAAAAAAAAAAAAAAGCCACTGATTTAATCTTAAAATTAGGAAGAACAGATGGATGACCTTGCAAATGACTTGAGTAGAGCCAAGAGGCTCCCAGGCCAAATGTATTCTTCTACTAGTTTATTATAGTGACAACAATTCTACCCTTTTTGATTCTTTTGGATCTTGACTTTTAATTAAGAGCACATCTACTTAAAAGCAAAAAGCCACTTCTATGTGTTCAGAAGAATGAAGCATAATGTGCAGGGAAAGGTCCTGCCTCCTAAGCAATTTAGAAATGATTGATTAAATCTAGTTCTTTATTACTTTTAAAAAAAAACTGGAGGATATCTCAGTCTTTACATATGTTAAGGGATACTGTAAAGACAATATATTGAGCAGTATTTCCAAATGCATTTAGGTGGAGTAAGGGAGGTGAGACTAGAAGCAATATTGGGAAAGCAGCATTCTGGAACCCTTACCTCTGATTAACAGGAGTAGCCCTACTTTTACATGCTGAGATATTAAACCTAAGATTTTGCTTAGGAAAAAAGTTTGCTGCTAAAAAAGAAAGTCTGAATACCACTGCTTTAGAAGACCACCTCCATGAAGTCACCATGAAATTCAAGTGGTGGGGTTGAAAAAACGGGGTCTATATCTCTGTTCTAGCACCTTTTACCTTGTAGCCTAGTACAAGTAGCACACTGGAATCTTTGACTCCCTCTGGCAAAATGGAATTCATGAGGTCTTTGCCTAGTTCAAATCTTAGTCCTGCCACTTACTAGTTATGTGCCTCTGGACAACTTACCTCTCTGCACCTCAGTTTCCTTACCTGTAAAATAGGTCAGAATGGGCCTATTGTTATGAGGATTAAGAATTAATATTTATAAAGGCCTTAGAATAGTACCAAGCATAGCAAATTGCATGTCACTGTTAAAATAACTTTTTAATTAGATAATCATGTTATAAAAATTAAACCTTAAAAAGACACCTATCATTCAAATATGAACCATGTATTAGATAATAGCATTATCTCAATGTTAAACATCTTGGGTGTCATTATGTTACTGTGGTCATGAAGGAGAATGCCCTTGTTCCTGGGAAATACAAGCTGAAGTACACAGGGGCGAAATGTCATGATGTCTGCAACTTAATCTCAAAAGATTTAAAAAGTATATATAAATAGAAAGAGATAAAGCAAATGTGGCTACAATATTAACCATCAGTGAATCTAGATAAAGGATATATGAGTGTTTACTGTCCTTTATCCAATATTCCTGTAGATTTGGAGTTTTCCAAAATAAAAATAAAACACCGGGGTTGGTGGGGGGAAGAGAGGTATAGACTGAAAGGTAGCAAGTTCATCCCTGAACTACTCTGTCCTGCCCTCATCCTAACAGTATCTTCCGTATCTTTCCAATGTTTCTTATGCAAATACAAGGAAATATCTTAATAATTACATATGATGATTTTCATGATAAAATACACAAACCAGAACACCCCAACTGTGTCAACCTACCCTGTAGACATGATCTCACTGGCCTCCAGGATCTAAATCCACACAGCTCTATTTAGAATACTTATCACATTTCACATTGTATTAAACCTGGAATATCTTATCTCTCCTGCCAAATTGTAAGATCCTTAACGTAAAGAACTCTCATTATCTGCTGAACAAATGAATCCCAATCTAGAGGAGTGTATGATCTATTAAATAAGAGCTAGATTTCAATAGCTCAATCTCTCAGGAATTGTTTCCCAAGAAACTATTCAATAGATAACTATTCAACCTACCCTGATCAGTGTTTAACTCTGCTGTTATTTTCCTAATTTTATCTTTTGTGGATGTGGATATCAAGACATTCACTTTATTGGGCTGAAGAGCTGAATGAGATAATTTACAAAATTACTAAGCAAACATACCTCCATAAAGTGATATTCAATAAATGCTACATTCCTTTGTCATCATAAAGTTAACCATAAACACTTTGCCTTTCTGGTCAAAAGTTCTTTATAAACTAATGACACTAGTTCTTTAGAGCTGTCTATATCTAGGATGTGAGCAAGGAGGTAGTAGAGATAGATGTACTAAAATAAATGTACAGTTTTGCTTTTCTTGTGGCACTTTTAAATTTTTCGAGACCGAGTCTCACTGTTGCCCAGGCTGGAGTGCAGTGGTGTGATCTTGGCCCACTGAAACGTCTGCCTCCTGGGATCAAGCGATTCTCTTACTTCAGCCTGTTGAGTAGCTGGGACTACAGGTGTCTGCCACTACAGACAGTTAATTCTTGAATTTTTAGTAGAGACGGGGTTTCACCATGTTGGCCAGGCTGGTCTCGAACTCCCAACCTCAAGTGATCCGGCCTCCCAAAGTGCTGGGATTACAGGCATGAGCCATCTCACCCAGCCCCCTGTGGCTTTTTGATTAGGATCTTGACCTCAGTTAAAGATCAATGTTGGTTCAATTGCCTCAGGCAGAACAGGTGTGCTGTGCCACTATTGTTAGGTTTCTAGATCAGAGTCTTGACAGAGTCAGGATCCAGGTTTCTTTGCCCTGGAAAACCACATTACTTCCCAGGGCTGATGAATGCCCAATTCTAGGTTATCCAAGTGGCTGAAGTTCTGGGTTTTCAATAGATAAAAAATGGATCAAAGACAGAAGAACAAGACCAATGAAACACTTTTTGGGAGTGGGGTGAAGGGGTATGAAAACCAGTAAATTATTTTAAATTGTTGGTGTATACATCTAGATTCCCAATTCCTCCAGGCACACAAGGGGTAAGAGTGAGAAACAGAGGAAGCAAGATTCGAGTGGCTAGAACAGGTCTGATTTCCTAACGCCTCTCCCTCAGGCACAAGGAAAGAAAACAGGTTGTAATTAGAGAGATGCATTCCAATACCACTTTTTTTTTTTTTTTAAATGCATGCCCCAGGGACAGGAGGGATTAGTTACAGAAGGAGAGATGAAACTGTAATGATAGCAGTCAAGCTAAAACTGCCCTAACTTGTTGTGTGTAGTAATTACATATCTGCAATGGATCTCAACATTATATTCTCTCAGCCACACCCCCACTAATTTTTCAGGTTTCTTCCAACTTTTCTGAGAAGCTGTATTACTGCATGATCAGCATTCTTTGCCTTAGCATACAAAGCCACAATGACAGAGTACTTATTGATGGACTGGTCAGAAAACAGTTAAATACAATCTACAGTAGTCCTCTCTTATCTGAGGTTTTGCTTCCCACTGTTTTAGTTAACCACAGAGGTCTGAAAATAGGTGAGTACAGTACACAAAGGTATTTTAAGAAAGACCACATTCACATAATTTTATTAGAGCATAGTTATAATTTTTCTATTTTATTATTGTTGTTAATCTCTTACTGTACATAATTTATAAATTAAACCTTATCACAGATATATGAGTGGGGTTAAGGGAGGAAAAAACATCAAATATATGAATGGAGTTTGGTGCTGTCTATGGTTTGGGAATCCACTAGGGGTCTTAGAACATATACTCCTCAGATACGGGGGAACTACTGTATTTTCCTGGGCAGGAGTATGATTTGCATATAGAAAAAAATCACAAACAAAAAAACACAACAACAAAGCCTTTTGAGAGACTGCTTTAAATATCAAGAGAGAAAGTGGTGAGCTGTGATGGAAAGCTATAACCAGGAGAGTCAAGAGGGGAAGCCCTACTGCACTTAACAGGAGAGAAGGTCAAGTAACCCCAGAAAATTGTTCTCTGAGGATTTGCTGGTGCAGATCAAAGATACAGCTTTTCACTGCAAACATGTGAACCTCCCCCTTCTCTGATCAAGGATGCTGTGGTTTTGATGATATTCACTTGATAAGGGAGAGTTTGGTAGTTTCACAGAAAATCGGAAATGTTTGTAGAAACAGGTTCCCATCTATGAAAGAACCATTGGGCTGGGTGTTAAAACTGAGTCCTGAACTTAAAGATCATCACAAACCCATGAAACATCATTCCCAAACAAGATAGTGTAATAGTATCTAGATTACAAATAATATGCAGAAAAGGTAACCAACCAAATAAACCAAAGGAATCTATCTTGATAATGCATAGCCTATTACTCTCTTTATGAGTGAGATGAATGAGAAGACTTGAGCAAGAACAATGAGGCAATCCAAAGGATCACATTATTTTAGTGTTTCTAAAATCTCCCATAACATGCCATGTCTTAGATTTGGATTTTTAAAAATTCTTTTCACTCAAAATTAATTCCCTACCAAGGGAGTCTGTATCTTACCACTTGACCGAATATTGATGAATGGGTAGTTGGGCATCACCAGCTTGTTGAAGTTAAATTTATAGGTAAATCTTTTCCCTTTTGTTTTATGAAGGATCCTCTTGTTGTAATAGTATCTGTAAAAACAGGAATGCATGTCAATTTGTCTTGCAGCTACTGAAAGCTTTTGATACACTTACGCAGCCACTGAGGCCAACAATTCTTGCTCTAAGTATTACTTACAAAAATAACTACCAATTTTTTGTAGCCTGACCCTCCAGGTCGATCTAGGAAACCGAAGAGCTTAATTTTCTCACTCGATTTTCAACTCAGCTCTAGTTTTTGCCTAGAGCTTTACAAAGACAACTTTGCTTTAAGATTCTGAACAACTAGCCCCAAACACTTTCTTCTCCATCTCTCCACAATTTCAATTCTACAGTCCATTTCCTTCCGGTTGTACTGCACGCCACTAACTGCTTGGCTTCTCTTTTCCGTCTTGCCCTGGTGGGGGCACACAAGTCACTAGCCTGATGTGGTTAGTCTGGAGGGCTAAGCTCAAAAGATACACAAAGGAATGTAGAACTGTTTTATGGTGGCAGGTCGAACAATGGCATTCCCTGATCTGGAAAACAGCAGCTAGTGTGGCCTGCCTCACCTTCAAAGACTCAAAGGGATGTGAAAGAACACAGCAAAGCCACTGCACAGATTTTACATGTAAGGTCACTAAGAATAAAGAAAGGCAAGAGAACCTCAATGTATCTGGAACCTTTAGTCTTACATCTATGTAGTAGCACAGGTCATAAACTATCTTCTAGCCCCTTGAGGGCTAACAGGCTATGAAATTTAAGACTGACAAGGAGAAAAAAGAACCTGAGAAAACTTATAGTGATCAATCTTTAGACACGTTGCAGCAGGCTATGGACTGACAACCTGAGTTTACAGACACAGTTCCTGATAAAGATAGGTCAACATCACTGAGTCTTCCTCCTGTGACTTTCTTTACCCTTTTCTAAGTTTCTTCCAGGGGATCCCAAAGAAAGAAATTCTAACAGATTCTAATAGAGAAGTCTAAACTAATCCTTTGGATTATAAATGAGCTTCAATCCATGTTTCACCATATACTCTCGCCCACTATAGAGCAGAATCGGCTGTCTGTCAGCAACCAGTGCCAGCCACATTGGAATTCCCTCCTACGTATAACCAAAGATATGCCTTTTCTCCTCCTGTGCCTGTGCTACTCAGATTCAACAGCTCTTCTACTCCCACTTTAAAGTGACACATTATTCACTAAGATAGTGTAGTCTTTTATTACCTGATACCCTTTTTATCTAGCATTCACCAACCAGCTTAGTCTCCTTCCAATCTGTTAACACAGATTTGGGAATCCTTTCCCTCACCTGAGGGCCCGGCTGAGCTTGTCATAATTCATCTGTGGTTTGCATTTCCTGCGGCCCCAGAGGCGGGCCACCTCATCTGGATCCTTGATGACAAATTCCCCGTACTCTCCCTGCTGCCAGGCGATGACATGGCGGAACTCTTCCTTCTGCAGCAGCTCCAGGATGAAGTGCCACAGCTGGATCTGCCGGGAGCCTGGGGACGACTCTGTTTTGTAGGCCCAGTCAGGAAACTGATACCCTTTAAGGTGAGAAGGGCAAGATTAAGCTAGTTAAGAGCTAGGTACATACATACCAGCACCCCCAACTGCACATTCCACTGTTAAGAATCTAGAGTGCTTTGCAAACATGTTGTAAGTACCCTTTCAGTCAGCTGGGCCTAACCACAATAGGGAGAGGAAAGCACAGAGAAGTCACCTATCCTTGTGGCAATCATTAAATCTGATAAGAGCTGGGCAGCAGCAACCAGATGTCCTCATCTTACCTTTTCATACATTACTAAATTTCACACCTACTTTCTATGAGGACATGAAAGTGCTAAAGGGAACAAACAGGAAAGACAAACTAATGTTTCACGAAAATATAGCTGAAACTCCTTTTCCCTAAGGTTGGAACTGTGTCTCTAACAGCAAAGAGACTTTAAAGCTTGGGATATGGGTGTGGTGACCAGACATGTTAAATATACATCCATAGGAAACAAGCCTACAACTGTTCTGGCAGTATTCATCCAGCCAAGAGGCTGTCAGTCATGGTCTGACATTTGTGAACAGAGCCCAAGTGGAGAGAACAGGAACCACTGAGGGACCTTCCAGGTACATCAGAGATGATTAACTTCTGCTCACCTCCACCTCCTTCTGGCTTTTCCACCATGCTACAGCCGGCTTTCATTTTCGCCCTCCTGCTGAGAGACACAAGCCACACAATTACTTTAAGTTGCTATTTATTTAGTATCCTCCCAAAGTTTTCTGGCAGTCTTTCCCCAAACTTCCTTTCCCTATTCTTCCTTCCTTATGCAACTCTCTCTCTTTCAAACATGTCACCTCCAAACTGCTACTCCCAAGTTATCAAATGATGGGCCTCAGGTCATCAGCTTCAAAAGCCATAATTATCTTTCACCTGACTTTAAACCACAAAGTGTAAATACTGTCTTCAATATTTGCTTTCCTCCTCCTGACCAACCCTTCAAATGTAAAAAAAAAAAAAAATAAAAAATAAAAAAGGAAGGTACAGTGAAATAGGTCCAAAAACGCAGCCAAAACAAGTCAAACAGTTTGTCTTCCATTACTAGTCAAGCCCACATGCCAAGATACACAAGTCTGAGTTCACCCAGATGTACCAGTTTAAAGTGTGAAAAAAACCCAAATCCATCTGATTCCCACTCAAGAATGAACATCTGATTTTGATTTATTTTACTGAATTATGTGAGATGGGAGAAGGAAGACTCTTCCCAGTCAGAAACTGTCCCCAACCCCTTGAAAAATACCCTGGGATACAGGAAGTAAACACACCATATGTACACTTACTCTACACAAGAAACACACACAAACACCCAAACATTTTTTTGAGAAAAATTCTACATTTTCTCCATTGAACAGGAAGGGTGAAAAGCAGGCATTTCTGAAGCCCTTCTGGCCAGTGAGTGGAGGGAGTCTTGCTGCGATTTGAATTCATTCCATCCAGATTTACAGTTCCTCAATAAATTTCCTGTTCCTCCCAGCAAGCAGCTTTGTGTCAATCATTTAGCAAAAAGGAGTCAGGGGTGAAACTGCCAGAGGGACAAAGAGGCAGGAGAGGGCAGATCTACCCTTGCTCTTCTCCAGGGTGGATGACAGGACCTTAGCATCCACATTAGCAGCAGTCTGGAGGGAATGCAGATGCCTAAGTGGCCCCCGGGGTAGGGATAAATTCCTTATCTTGGAATTTTCACCTAACCTAGGATTCCTCTAGATCTTTTGAATATTTTTTTTCTCACCAATTACATTAAGGAGACCAGCAAGTGTCAGTCGACAAAACTACTAGCAGTCGAGGACAAGATAAGTACCCCAAAGGAAGGAGAAGACAGACACAGAACATACACACACACACGCACGGGAGATATACAATAACACGGCACCGAGGCAAATACCCCAAAGGAAGGAGAAGACAGACACGGAACACACACACACGAGATATACAATAACAAGGCACCGGGGCTGAGGCAGACACACACACACACACACACACACACACACACACACACACGAGATATACAATAACAAGGCACCGGGGCTGAGGCAGACACACACACACACACACACACACGATATATACAATAACAAGGCACCGGGGCTGAGGCAGGAGCTTCCTCTCCCATTTTAGTGACAATGAGGGAGGAAAAACATGAATTTCACCCACTGCTCCAGGAAGCTACCCTGAACTCTTAACTCCATTCTAATGCGCTGTCGGATTGCGAGGTCTTTTATACTGCCATAAAATTCCCTCCAACCATCATGACTATGGGGATCAAATCCCGTTGCAACGATGATCTGACAAGGAAGCCCTCTCTGGACACTCCACTCTCCAATGTTCCCCATAAAAGTCCCTTTCCCAGGAGCCCCGAGGCGCCTCTGCACGCCTTTCGCATATTCTTTGCAAGGACACTTCATCCGAGTAGGGCCACTCGTCTCAACTCTGCAAACCCCCTTCTTCCGATCGCGACCACTCCCCGAAGAGTGAGGCATGCATAGTCTGGCGCTGCGGATTGCCCGTAGCAGCTCAGGGTCCTGGATTCCACAGCTCCCAGAACCTTCTTGCCATTCACCTCCTGGGCCGGGCTTCCCTTAACCCGTGGCCTCAGGGCTGCGCGGGGCCACGGCATGAACGCTGCCCTGGGTCTCTGTCGCCCCTCAGACAGACACGGGCTCCCACCCTCCCCCGCCCCCCGCACTAGGTGAGGCCCGGCAGGGTACGCAGCCCGGCGGCCGGCCCCGATTCCAGGGACTCCGTCCCCGCCGGGGTCCCGGATCCGACCCAGAGGGCCCAGCAGCCGCCGCGAGGCCGGACTCACCTCTCCCCGGCACGGTCCGTCTTCGCTCCGGTCTCCTCCGCGGCGTCTCCGGCTCCTCCTCATCCACCCCAGCAGGAAGTGACCTCCTCGGCTGCTTTCGTCACTTCCATCCTCAGCAGAGAGGGCGGGGGAGGAGGAGGCGCCCTACAGCCGGCTCCCAGCCTCACCTCACCGCACCCAGCCGCGTCTCCCTTTCCTTTCTCCTTTCAGCAGACGCCGACTTCCGCCCGCACTCCGCCCCCTGCGCACTCCTCCCGCCGCGCATCCCGCGCATCCGCCCCGTCACGGCCCGTGCGTCACGCTGCGGGGGCACGTTACGCACGCTCGTGGCTGGCCGCCGGCCCTGCCCGCGGCTGGGCCAGGGTCCTCCTCACGCGGAGGGGTGACGCGGCGCGAGGGGGCGCTGGGCTGCAACACGCTTCCCCAGCCCAACCCCCGTCGTGAGGCCGAAAGGACTTTACGGGGTGAGGCGCTGCCCCGGGGTCCCACCTGCCGGGGGAAGGGAGTTCGCAGACCCCGCAGGAAGGCCCAGACGCCGGGGAACGGTCTCGCCCATACCACAGAGAGGCGGCCCCTCTTTCTCCAGAAGAGGGCCGTGCGACCTCCCAGAGAGGGGATCCCTCACAATGGGAAGACGGGACCCGCAGACTTCAGACGCACTTCCCTACCCTCTAAGAAAGGGCCCTTTCATATACGTAAGAAAGAAACCGCAGAGCTTTCTCTGAAGCACCTCGCTTTGGCATTTTCTCCCCGGGGAGGCTGGGGAGTATGACCGCTTCCCCGCTAGTTCCCAGCCCACTGCGTTTAGTCTCCATTCGTCCCAGTCTAAGCAGCGTGCGAGTCCTCTCCCAAAGTCATTAACGCCCATGTCCCCTTTTTCTTTTACCTTTTGTTCTTGCTCGGGCAATTACAAATACATGCCCAAAGCATGTTTTCTTTTTCTTTTTCTTTCTTTCTTTTTTTTTGAGACGGAGTTTCGCTCTTGTTACCCAGGCTGGAGTGCAATGGCGCGATCTCGGCTCACCGCAACCTCCGCCTCCTGGGTTCAGGCAATTCTCCTGCCTCAGCCTCCTGAGTAGCTGGGATTACAGGCACGCGCCACCATGCCCAGCTTTTTTTTTTTTTTTTTTGTATTTTTACTAGAGACAGGGTTTCACCATGTTGACCAGGATGGTCTCGATCTCTTGACCTCGTGATCCACCCGCCTCGGCCTCCCAAAGTGCTGGGATTACAGGCTTGAGCCACCGCGCCCGGCCTTTTTTTTTTTTTTAACGGAGTCTCACTGTGTCGCCCAGGCTGGAGAGCAAGTGGCGCTATCTCGGCTCTCTGCAGCCTCCGCCTCCCGGGTTCAAGGCTGCCTCAGCCTCCCGAGTAGCTGAGACTACAGGCGCCCTCCACCACGCCTGGCTAATTTTTTGTATTTTTAGTAGAGACGGGGTTTCACCGTGTTAGCCAGGATGGTCTCGATCTTAACTTCGTGATCCGCCCGCCTCGGCCTTCCAAAGTGATCAGGTTATAGGAGTGAGCCTCCGCTCCTGGCCTCTTTTTCTTCTTTAAAGGCTCATTAAGGATAAAGAATCTCAAGCAGTTAAGCTTTATTTCCAGTCCCACCCCTGTAATGAGTGGTGTCCAGGCATGGTTTCACTCCAGAGGCAGAAGAAAGGGAGGAGTGGGGATCAATAAAGGTTAAGGAATTTAGAATAAATACTAGGGTGGGGGAGGTGAAGAAGAGAGATGGGGTTGAAGGAGAATTGAAGATCAGTTTTGATCAAATGGATCAAAACAAAACTTTGTACCACTGCTTTGATAAGACCTTTGCATCGCGTCAGCCACATGGAACTCGGAAATACTAGTTGTTATAAAAGTTGCTTCCAGTTTTGAATATGCTACTAGTCGTTATCTAGCTCTTCATAAATTACCAGTAAATTGGCTCCCTCTGGACTAACATTGTTAGATCTTTTCTAATTTAGAAATTCCTACATGTAGTTGAACAAAATAAGGAGCAAAACTTAAACACCACAGAGACGGTTACCGATATCTCTAACTAGTCCGTTTGCTCTTTGTAGGAACTATGTATTCTTTGCATCTTCTGTATAGTAACTAGAACAGCATCTTACATGTAGATGTCAGATGTTTGTTAGAACAGTCCTTTAAAATATTGGAGTTTAGCTAAATGAAGTCCTTGTGCCTTCATGCACTAGCTTTGTGACCTTAATTAAGTGACTTCTCTGTGTCAGTTCCTCATCTATGTGAACATGATACCTATAGTATCTACTCGTGAGTGTTGTTATTAGCTGTGTTAATATGTGTAGAGTGGTTAGAGCAGAGAATGGCATATTTTAAGTATGGCAGATGAAAAATGTTGGCAAAGATAATAATCATAAGAATTATAGCCAGGCGCGGTGGCTCAAACCTGTAATCCCAGCACTTTGGGAGGCCGAGGCAGGTGGATCACGAGGTCAAGAGATCGAGACCATCCCGGTCAACATGGTGAAACCCCGTCTCTACTAAAAATTCAAAAAATTAGCTGGGCATGGTGGCACGTGCCTGTAATCCCAGCTACTCAGGAGGCTGAGGCAGGAGAATTGCCTGAACCCAGGAGGCGGAGGTTGCGGTGAGCCGAGATCGCGCCATTGCACTCCAGCCTGGGTAACAAGAGCGAAACTCCGTCTAAAAAAAAAAAAAAAAATTATGAGAATCCTCAATTTCTCATACTACCCATGCAAATCTTAGTAATTGTTACAACTCAGAAACCAGGGTGATCGAGAATGAGCAGTTTTTTCTGAAAGTCTGAAATTGCTCATTTTTGGCTCATAGCTCAAATGGCTATGGTTAGAGCCAGCAAGGTTGACTCCAAGGACCCTGTGCTCTACGAAGGGCCAGAAGTCAGAGTATAGGGACCCTTTCTGCATATTTTCACTCAAGCCAGACTCCTAGGGTTCTCTGCTGCTGCTTCTCTGACTAATTAAGGTCACAAAGAATGTCTCGAGTAAACACAATTAGCAGAGATAAACAAGTCTCTTTACCTGGCTGGAGTCTAAATAGATATATTGAGAAATGTTTATATTCCAGCAGAACTCAATAGTTTTTACATTAAGAATCTAATTACTGGCTTGAAACTCAAAAGGTGAATTTGGGTTTGATGAAGCAAACTGGAAATTCCCTAGTAATTAGTGGGTCTGAATAAATGAGTTGTGGCTGGGATCCTCTCGTGTGGTGGTAGGATCTGGGGACATTCAGATGGCTAGGGACTTCTGGCCCAGCATACCCAAGGTCCCTATCCACTGTTTCCTTCACCATGGCACTGCTGCCTTCTCCATCTGCTGCAAACAGGTTTTCATAACATGGAGATTCTTCATGTTCCTGAAATAGGGAGAGCATGAGCTTTCTGAAAGCGTGGGGGTGGAAACACTTCGACACTTAGCTCGTAAGAGTCAAGACAGGTTGTAATCACTCTTGAATTTCCACTTGCTCAAAGCTGTCTTTGTCCACTGACATTACCTTCCTACCTGCTTCCCACCCATCTTGGTAATTGTTCCGTATGTCTAGGATAAGTTTCTGTTCCAGACCTCAAGTTCTCAATTCCACTGTCACCACAACACAGCCATTCACTGCTTCTTAAAAAAAGAGAAAGCAAATAATTCCTAGAATTATTTTTCTTTGGAAAAACCTTTCTGGATTGGTGTGTATGAGTGTGTGTGTTTCTTCCCTGGCTTGTGCTTCTTTATTGCTCTCGTTTTCATTTATGTTCTCCACACCCTGAACTAAACTGAACACGTATGTGATGTAAATGCTTTCTTCTCTATTCTTGTAGTAGAGACTGTGTTATTCTAGCATCCGTATGCCATAGAAGTATTTGTTCTTCCTAGTGTGTTTGTCTTAGATTGTAGGCCCTCAGGGGTTACAGCCACAGTCAGTAGGTCCCCACACTGCCCAGAGCAGTTCCATGTTATCATTTGAGATGTTTAATGATGACAGTTTCCTTCTCTGCTATCATATGTGCTGATGTGCTTCTGCCTTCTCCCTCAGTCCTCCCTCAGTCTCCACCTAAGTCTCCCGGTAAAAGGCTGGTGCCCTTTCCCCCAGTTTGTTTTCACTAAACTTGAATTCAGAAGACCTGAGTTTTAGTCCCGGTTCTGTCCTTTGCTAACTCTATTCTCTGACAAGCCACTGATGTCTGAGATTCAGCCTCTCATCTCTAAAAAGAGACGCTATTAATGTCCCTGAGAAGGACAGAATGTAATAGCAGCTGTGAAGGGCTTGTAAACCCTGAAAGCCTTTACAAAGCTCAAGGATGGTCACTCTTGCTGCCATCCCAGACCTCGCACTGTTCTTAGTATCAGCAACTCAAACTTTACAGCAGTTTTCACCTAATTTCACAAACTTTGAGTGGGGATTTAATGTTTCAGATTTGGATAGCAATCTAATTCTCAGGACAAAAATTCTTTTTTAGAACTTAGGTTCTGGAGTTTCTTATCTAGGAACTGTTTTATGAGTCCTAGCTTGAGGCGATACATTGTAATCACTTTGTGCTTCAGTTTCCCCATCCAGAAGATCCATAATAAGGATTTCCAGAAGGAAAAACAGTATAAAACATTATTGATGAAGTAAAAGAGTGAAGTGAAAATATGAAATTGATTTATTTGCACCCTTTGTGACTCAGTTTCCCCTTCAGTAAAGTGAAGATAAATTCTTATAGGAAAGAAAACTTTATTATTTGCATTTTACCACATTGGACTCCACAAACTCATAAGATCTTGTGTTTTGGTTTACTTTTCCCGTCAACTCAAGGTTGTTGTGAGGATAGAGGAATTAATGTCAGTAACATGATTGGGGATCCCCAGACTAAAGGTTAAATGAGTCCAAAGCAGAAGTAACTTTGCCCGAAGTTACAGCTCAACCAGGAGCAGAGAGCCTGAATGTTTATTTAGCAGTGACTTGGGGACTCAAGGACTCTCCCCAATTCCACGTCCATCATAGTCCACAAATACCCCTTCCTCTCATTTCCCTTTTTCAGGTGTTGGTTCCCCTCTCTCAAATCAGTGCAGGGGAGAGGGTAGTGAGAGATCACGAAGGAACAGAATGGGAGACAGGATTAACATGAGGAAATGACCATTTAAACTATTTTGCTGACACCCCCCTTCCTGCTGGCAGCCCAGGAGAAAGATTCCCCTGACCAAATGTGACGGCTGGAATCTGTATTTCTGAAGGCTTGCTTATTCCAGGAAGCTCGCTAAGATAATAGGAGCAGAGAGCTAGCTTCTTCTGGTCTTAACTTATCTAGGGTGTGTTTTCCAAGGTCTGGCATTTGTTTCCCACACTTATAATACCAGAAACCTTGACCTGTTTACCACATAAACCTTTTTGCTTTCTTTTGTATTTATTTACTGTTCATATCTGGCTCTCATTGTGTTTTCTTTATGACTGTCCATATCATTTGTCATCCTAAGAGGACAGAGGCTGTGTCTATCAGTATGTAGTGACCAATAAAAGTATTTACTATAATAGAGACATAGGGATCATAGTCTAACAACTGCCAGTAATGGTTATAGTGAACAGTGGAGTGAGGCTTCAAATCAAGTTAATTAAAAGACTGTCACTTAAAGAACATTTTAGATGAACTTTGCTTTCGTAATTACCCATGCATCTATGGACTTGTAGAATCTTAGAGATGCAGTCAATGTCACAGGTCGTCTATCTCATCCTCTCATGCAGTTGCCACCAGCCTCTCCTTGAAGCCACATGATGATGTCATTTCTTTGCTCAGCAAACTAGTCAATGTTTTTCATCATAAAATATACCTACAAAGAGTATATAAAAATGGTATGGATCAGTTGAAGGAAAATAATAAAACACTTAAGTACCTGCCACCTAGGCAAATAATCAAATTTACCATGGCCCAGAAGTCTTCTTTTGCCTCTCCTGGATTTCATCCAAGTTAAATGCTTAGATCACCCTAATTTGTAGAAAGTTCTTATATAGAGCTGAACCGTCTTCCATGGACTCTGCACATGACTCCTGCTGTGGTGCTGTGATTAAATTTAGTGTAATTACATTTAATGTTTCTTCCATGTGACAACCCATCAACTATTTGAAGACAAGTATTATGACAGAGTTGCCAGAAGAAACATCCTCATCCTTAGTTCCTTTCCTCTTACAATGTGGCTTCCATAACCAAACACAGTCCTCCACAGACCTGGCCTGACTAGCAAAGTATAGAGTGAAACTCTTCCCTCCTTGACCCGGATACTTTTTTTTTTTTTTTTTTTTTTTAAAGATAGCCTTGGATAGGATTGAATGTTTCGGAGATCATAGTACATTGCTGAGTTTGTAGTCAGACTCCTGATGGCTTTCTTATAAGGACTGTTAACCCAGGCCTCTTCTGTTAAGTAGTATATAAACCTAAATGCCAGACATTTTACATCAATTACATTAATTCCAGTCAATTTTATTTTGTTAGTTTTATCTGTTATTCATTCCAGTTGTCTATATCATCTGAATTTATTAGAATGTATGATTGTATAATTTGATAGACTATTTGGAGCAAGCATGAAAACAACTTCTTCGGAATACATTAAAACACCAATGTTAAATTATCCTAAATGGAATCAAATATTTTCAGAATGGTTCAGAAGTCACGGCAGGATCGTGCAGTGTCTCATGAATTATTGTGCCTTTGATCTGTGGGATGCCAGTCACTAGTGTTGCAGGTAATGAGATTCCAAATAGCAGAGTGCTTAGTGCGTGAAACTCTGGCAGAGAGTTAAAGCCGCTGTGGAAAGCAGAGAACATCAAAGTAACCTAGTCATTATGTTGGCAGCGGGGAGCGGGAGGTGGGAGTTCATGTACAGTAGTTGGAAATCATAAGGAACTGGGCATCTATCATATTTTGGCATCAGTTCAGAAGGCGGAACTTCTAGATACATGTATTGCCAGGATATATTTCTCTCAACAATAGATTATTGTAATGGGCTTGGCTAAGGTGCTTGCAATAATGTGTGAGGACCAGGTTCATTGGCACAATACTTAGAAACTCACCATCATTATAGCAACAGGTCTTGATTTCATAGCAAAAATCTGGGGTGCCAATACTTTAAGGAAAGAAGAAAAACTGAAAACTTGTGAGGAAAACACCCTAGCATGCACCTCCTTCTCCTGGCACTTAGGAAAGCACCTGGGGCACAGAGAACAGGCCCTGCAGAAGCACAGACACACACAAGTGCCATCTTGTCCAGCTTCTCCATTATGCAGATGTTGGTTGCAGACCAAGTCTTCTCCTGCCCCTGCATGCCAGTCTGGTCCACAGCAGGGCTAGTTTCTCTTAAGTTCCTTGTGGAAAGTATTTTGCCCTGAGACTGCCCCTGAAGCCCTGAAACACAAATTGAACCTGAATGTTTTAATTAAACCTCATTAATTGAACTGTGTGTGGGAGGCATGGGTCCCTTGGGTCTGAAACAGGGCTAGCGAAGACTCAACTCTCAGTTACACAGTTTGTCTTACGGTGCCAAAATATACTGCCAGTGGAAACCCAGTTGCGGGAACTGATTTTTGCCTCCCCAACTTCTCATTTACTCCATGTAATTCACACCTTACCTGCCTGTGTCCTCTCAACTTGATACAGAAGAGATAGAAGTAGGAATTCAATGCAAATCATGAGAATCTCTAACATTAGGAAGGTAGTCAGAATTTGGGGAACAACCAAATCAGTTAACTTGACCTCACAACCAGTGACACTCATTAGTTAGGCTCTTGGTTCTTCCCTATTCTGTAGAACATGGAAGGTCAGATATGTGGGGTTTTGTGGAGCAAAAGTGACTCATACTAGAATCCAGCAGTGCTTCATGTGGATATTCCATTTAGGATAATTTAACATTGGTGTTTTAATGTATTCCGAAGAAGTTGTTTTCATGCTTGCTCCAAGTAGTCTATCAAATTATACAATCATATATATATATATAATATGTATATATATATACATATATATATATATAATATGTATATATATATATAAATGAGATCTCAGGCTGGTCTTAAACCTCTGGACTCAAACAGTCCCCCCTCCTTGGCATCCTAAAGTTTTGGGATTATAGGAGCGAGCCACTTTGCCCAGCCAGGATTATTCTTTGTTAGAATATAAATGGCGGCCGGGCTCGGTGGCTCAAGCCTGTAAACCCAGCACTTTGGGAGGCCGAGACGGGTGGATCACGAGGTCGAGAGATCAAGACCATCCCGGTCAACATGGTGAAACTCCGTCTCTACTAAAAATACAAAAAAATTAGCTGAGCATGGTGGCGCGTGCCTGTAATCCCAGCTACTCAGGAGGCTGAGGCAGGAGAATTGCCTGAACCCAGGAGGCGGAGGTTGCGGTGAGCTGAGATCGCGCCATTGCACTCCAGCCTGGGTAACAAGAGCGATACTTTGTCTCAAAAAAAGAAAAAAAAAAGAATATAAATGGTGATATAAATACTTGCTGACACACCATCTTTGCAAGTACCAACAGAACAGAAGGGATGCCCAGTTCTGGAAGATGTTTTTCTAGAAAATGCAGTAACTCCTTAGATTTGTATACTAATATTTTTCAAAGCATTTAAAAACATTTTAATGATTAATTCATCCATTATTTATTCATTCCACAAAAATTCATACAGAAGCTACTGTGTGCCATTCACTATGCCAGATTTTGGGAAGACAAAGCTTACAGAATTTGGTCTCCTCTTATCGTAATAGCAGTTCTATTAGCAGTACTCCCTGCAGTCTCTTAAAGTTGTGAATGATAGTTTTAAATGAACTTAAATATTAAAGGTGTTCATATGTTATGAAAGCCAAACCATATGAACAAAGTAAACACGCGAACCAAGTTTAATGTAATCAAATATAACACAAACAGGTTCATCTAGTTCATTAAATTCTATTTGTGCATTCCTTCAACAGATACTGGTTGAGAAGCTACTATGAGCCAGGCACAGTGCTTTGCTGGGGGTATACAGATGATTGAAACACTGATCTCTGCTTCAAAGAGCTAATGGGAAGGATAGACACATAAGCAGACAACTATGACCCAATTTGGAAGCAGAGTTCAATGGTTTAGTAACCCACCCAGTAGTCATTCCCAGCCCTCTTCCCATTATAAAAGTGAGAATGCTTTTCTAACTTTCCTTGTAACCAGCAAAAGGGCAGGTTACCAAATTCTGGTCAGTCTGCTGGAAGGATTTTAGGAAAGATTTTTCACCTGAAAACAGAGAGGAACTCCCAATCCTGAGTCTCCTGTTATGGGCTGAATTGTGTTCTCTTAGAATTCATTTATCCGAGTCCTAACTCCCACTACCTCAGAATGTGACTATATTTGGAGATATGGTCTTTAAAGAGGTAATTAGGTTAAAATAAGGCCATTAGGGTGGAACCTAATCCGGTATGTATTCTTGTAGGAAGAGGGCATTGGAACATGGACATTCAACAGAGGAAGACACGTGAGGACACAGCAAGAGGCCATCTATAAGCCAAGGAAAGAGACGTCTGAAGGAGCCAATCCTGCCAACACTTGGATCTTGGACTTCTAACCTCCAGAACTGTGAGAAAATAAAATTTCTGTTGCTTAAGTCATCCACTCTATGGTACTTTGATATGGTAGCTTTAACAAGTGAATACATCTTTCCTGGTTTTAAATGTTGTTACGTGAGTTTGGAACGGCTGCAGCCATTCTGCAGAAGGGCTGAGAGAATTGCACAGAAGCTTAGAACCGTCATATCACAAAGCCAACCCTGGAATCATCTACTTTCAGACTTCTTGTGAAGAGATAATAAGTCACTATTGTTTCAGTTGCTTTAGGTGTGGGAGTTCTGTTACTCACAACCACAAGCATCCTAATTGATACAAGCAAGGATACAGACATTGTGGTATTGCAGGGACACCAAGAAGAGGCGTCTAGATGACAATTAAGCTTGGATCTTTAAAGATGTGCAGGAATTAATCAAATAAAGGACTGGACAAAGGGCATTTCAGGTGGAGAGGATAATAACAAGAGCAGAGAATACCAGATATGTGAGAGAAACTTAGTTACAAGCCTTTGTAACCTTTGGGTGCTGTAGGAAACTCAAGTGTGGAGCTGAGAGTGGCAAGACACCAGGCTGCGGAGGTTGGCAGGAGTTGGATAATGGAGTGAGACCTCGGTTGCTGCTAAAGAGCTGTGACTTTTTTCTGTACTGGCTTGATCAGAATTATGTGAATGGAAGATAAATTTAAGGGATCAAAATTGGAGGCAGGATTCCAACCAGAAATTTTATGAGCATTTAGGAGAGAGAGGAGGAAACAGAATCAAGGCAGTAGAATGGAGAGAGAAAGGAATGACTGATTCTAAAAAATTCACAAGGCATATTTTGAAGATGTTGCATATGAACATTATTGTGCTGTATGGCAAATTAGGTATAAAAGGTAAAGGACTATAATTTATAATGTAGCTGAGAACAGAAAGTTGAACTTTATCCTGAATGCTAAACCATTTTTATAATTTTTAATGAAAACTTTATTAAAAAATATACTATCCACTTCCCTGTTTTCTTCCGCAGAGTTTACCAGACATAAACTAACCTTTTCTTGATGACTCATGGTCATCATTATGAAAAAAGGAGGCATGATGGTATAAAGCAAAGGGCAAAATCATGGTATAGAGGAAAAGATTTTGTGTTAGACATCATGCAGTCTGGGTTTAGTTCCAGCTCCGCCACTCACTAATCTGCACAGTCACATAAAAGTCACTAAGCCTCTCTGAGTATTTGTTTCATCCCTGGCTGCCCGTTTCTCTGTGTGGGAAAGGGCTTGCTAAGGCACCAGGCACCATCCAGTGAAATGTTAGGATACTTTTTCTAAGCTGAAGTGACATGTAACACAATGCTTGTCTACTTCTAAGTCCTATTGTCTTTTGCTTCGAAAGCAAATCTTTGAGGTTGTTTGGCATCCCTTTGCTCTCAAAATGCTTCCTTCTCTAGAGGGCCTTTCACTCACACCCCACCTTGCTCTTCAAGGGTCATGGGCTAGGAAGCCAGAGGTCAAAAATCTTAAATATTTTCTCCAATGTAACCCACTAAGGCTCCCTGTGTAGGCCTAAGGACCTGGCTTTGGTTCAATTCATGTCAGTTATTTTTGGTGCTTAAAGACCTTTTTCACTTCCGGATTTGGTGCTGCATTCCACAGAATTGAGGTTGTCAGAGCTTAACTTACAGTTAAGCGGGTGTAACTACGGTGCTTTTATTATTGCCAGATGAACTGTTCTGTTTTCATTCTTCCTGCTGAATTAGTTCTCTTTTACCTCTCTGTAACCAGATTTCTGTGATATCATGGACACATCTATCCTCACCACCACCCACGCACTGTGACATAAATTAAGACAAAAATCTTGACGATAAGTTTTCAACAGAGATTTCTCGCATTCCCTCTTTTAAGGATTTAGGGTCCTTGAGTTTCCTCCTTCCTTCCCCTGCAATCTAAAGAAGTCCTTGACAGCATTTTGAGGGGCTTCTAACCCCCGAACACTGTTTGTAGGGGGCCTAGGATATAAGGTCCAGGCATAAGCACGTGAGTAGTTCATTTAAATCATAGTAGAAAATTACATGAGAAGATGTATAGCATCAGGCTTAAAGCCTGGACTTTTGAATTGGACCACTTGAGCTTGGATGTGTTGCATATCTCTCTGGGTCTCAGGTTCCTCTTTTGTAAAATAAGAGTAATATTTTCTGGCAAGGAGAAAATGTATTAACACATATAAAGCACTTAGCACGGACCCTGGTACAAAGTAAGTGCCCCTTAAATGGAAGGTGACCATATTGTTAGAGAAACCAGTCATGGGAGACAGTTAGGCTTGCAGGAGAAGGATCTGGATTCCTTTGGGCAAAAGGAGAAGACAGAAGTTGTTTGAAGATGGGGAGTAGAGGATCTCAGAAGAGGGTTAGGTGTTTGGGTAGAATGGGTTCCAGACAGTGGGCTGGATTTTGGATTATCCATTGAGGACAATTTCTGAGTTCTGACCAGGCCAAGCTAGATCTGGGATGTAGAAAGGGGAGATAGCTGGGAGACTGAGGTGTTTAATACCTTCTTTTAGGGACCTCAGCCAAGTCTGAAAGTTCAACCATCACATCAAGAAACTCTTCATTATCCCAGGCATCTTCCTTTTTCTCTCACGTCTTTCCTCCTGAGTCCCCATCAAGTTACCGTATGTGGTGGGTTAAAAGAGGGCCATAAATTATTCGACATGCCTCCCTTGAGAGGTGGGATATATATCCCCTTTCCTGAATTTTGGCTGGCCTCTGACTGCTTTGTCCAGTAGAATACAGCAGAAGTGACATTGTCTGAGTTCTAGGCCTAGTCTTTAAGAGTATTTTCAGCTCCCACCTTGCTCTTTTGTAACTCTTGAGCTGCTGTCTAAGAAGTTTGATCTCCCTACTACAGAAACAGACCCTGAGACTACATGAAAAAGGAGAAGTACCCAGATGAGTTCAGCCTTCTTGCCACTTTAGGCAAGGTGGAAGACTTATAAGCAAAGCCATCTTGGACTGTCCAGCCTAGCTGAGCCACCAGCTGAATGCCACTGGGGTAGTCCAGTCAGTGCCTTGTAGAGCAAAAGAATCATCCATCTGAGCCCTGTCCAAATTCCTGACCTACAAAATTGTAATTTACAATAAACTGGTTTCTGTTTTAGGCGGCTAAATTTGGGGGTAGTTTATTATATAGCTATAGATAACAGAGCAAAATGACCAAGTAAGGTTTATTTACAGTTTTTTTGAGTGGGTACAAGGGAACTTCAGGGATAAAAAGGGCTCCCCATGATCTCCATCAAAATATTCTCAGAGATAATTATTAGAATGAGGAATAAAATGAATCACCCATCATTGTTACTGATTAAATGCTCAATATTCAATTGACCTGGGAAAGGCAGTTGACTAAAAGTCACCTCACTCCTGTAAAAATGGAGTCTACCATTCAAATTATTTCATGTTTAAATGAAAAAAATTAGAAAAATATTTGAGAGGGGAGGCCCTCTCCTCTCCTCCCACTGAATTAATGGAAAAGGGTAGAAGGGATCTGGCCTAAAAGAATTGGAAAGAGGACTGCTGAACAGTTTCCAGAACTTGACAGTTTTGCTTAGAACCAGCTCCATTTCCTTCACTCATAAATGGAAAAATAATAAAATCTCTGCCCCAGGTATCTTGGAGGGGCCAGCCATAAACAGTCTGGGGTAAGCAGGCACTATCTTCAAAACTCAGAACCAAATTCAGCAAAACTGAATTTGGAGAAGTTCCTTGCTCAGGAGCTGGAATTCAGATGCTAGCTGTCCTGGCTCTTTTACTGAGGGATTTTTCTACTGCATTGTGGTGTTTCCTTTACCCACGTTGCCGAGGACAGTAGTATTTATGAGGAGTGATTATCTTGCAGTTCTCTGGAACTCCATTTCTTAGAATTTCAACCTTCTTCTCAGAGTGGTAACCTTCTCTCATTTTGAGAAGGTGAGAAAGAGCAGGTATATTCCATTATCTTTGAAGAAGATGGAAGTTGAGCATGGAGACGTAGGCTTGAAAACAGTTCATGCTTTGGAGAGAGGCATTCTGATGTGGTGGGCAGAATTTCAAAAGGTTCAGGTGTCTGGCCTCAGGCATTTACCTTCTAGATGGAGATATGGCATCCTCTCCCTCTCAGCAAGACCCGAGCAACTGCAATATAATGCTGCTCCAGAATCAAAGAGAGATGGGGTAGAGAAGGCACTAGCTAAAGGTGACCTTGCAGAGGAGGTGTTAGGCATGAGCTGGGAAGGAGGAGTGAAGGATGATATTCTAGGAGCAAATGCTTTGTGCAGAGTTTCAGAAGCAAAGACAAGCAATGTTCATGTTCAAGACATGATAAGAAAATTGCCTGAGATACAGCACAGGCCCTCGCTGACGAGGCAGGAGGGGTATGATTAGGAAGTTAGAAGGAGGGAAAGAGTTGTTAATAGTGAAGGGAGGCCTGCGCTCTTAGGTCCTGCTTGTTTCTGTGGATCTGGATCTCTGGACCTCCAGTATGAGTCCTTTGGTCACCAGACTAAGCCTCCAGCTCTTCCCAGTTCCATTTACCTTCCCAACTCCCATCTGTATCTCCTGTCTCAGCAGTGATCACTGTAGCACTCATAGTAGCCACCATTTTTGGAGTGCTAGGCACTGCACAAAGCTCTTTCCCTGCATTTCTCTTTTGATCCTCTTGGAAGCACGAAAGGGGAGCCTGCACTTTATAGATGAGGAATCGGTGAGACTGAGACAGAGCTCGGAGCAGGTTGAGAGAGGTTTGGTAACTTGTCCCACGAATCCCTCATCACTCATAAGTGGCAGAGAGCCAGGAAGGAGCCCAGGCTGTTCAACTTCAGGCTGTGTTTTCTCTGTAATCTGTGTGGGCTTTGGCTTTGTGGATGTATGCAGGGCCAGCTATGTAATGTGTGGGGCCTAGTGCAAAATAAAAATCTGGTGTCCCTTGTTCAAAACTTATTAAGAATTTCAAGATGAAGACAGGAAGCGCAGGTTTGGGTGCAGGACCTTGTGTGACTGTATGGGTTGCCAGCACATAAGGCTTGGCCTGTCATGTGGGTCACTGGCTCAGTCACACTGGGTTCAGTGCTGTCAGCAGCCCCTCATTCCCCAGCCCCACTACGGGCTCTCCTTTCCTTCCTTCTGGTAAATCTCTCAGCAATCTCCTTTAGGGAGGATAGAGAGGAAGGAAGGCCAAGGAATGGGTACTGCCAGTTGGGAGGGGTGAGTACAGCAGCCCTTTGGCTGATCTGTCTTCAAAGGACTCCCAGTCCCAGAAGCCCAGCGGGGAGTCACCATCAGCTCACATTTATGCTGCATTTGGGGTAATGTATTGTATAGATATGCATCCATATAGTAAGAACTGAGCATGATTAATAATCTGGGAATTCCTGGCTCTGCAATGCCCTTTAAGTCTCTATTTATCTAAGGTGACTGACTGCTAGCACTCTGCTAAGTGATGAGAGGAGGAGGCAGAAGAAGTAAGGGGAAAGTCAAGGTTCTTGCCCTCAAAGAATTTTTACACTCTGACTGGGGACACAAGATCTCTAAACATTAAATAATTAGAAGACAAAGCCAAATAATATATAAGTACACTGTAAATTAAATATGACCAAGTGCCAAAATATATGTCGCCCAATGTCACTTGCTGAGTGGTGTCTGAAAGAGCAGAAACCAGGGTTGGCTTGAATGGATCAGCATGCAGGCAGGCCTTTGTGAAAAGGTGGTATTTCAGCTGGATCTTGAGCAGGTAGGAATTGGAAAAGGGGATGGGGCAGTTCAGAAGTGGTGTGTAGAGTATGTGGGAGTTTTAACAAAACAAGAAGGCAGAACACAGGGTGACTGCATGAGTCTGGGAGGTGACCAGATGGGCTGAGCTGAGGGAGGGTACTGGGCAAAAGAGAGAACTCCGGAGTCAGACGGAGTCAGGTTTAAGTCTGGCTCTGCAGGGAACTAGCTGCCCAAACTTTCACGTTACTTAACCTTCCTGATCCTCAATTTCCTCAAAATATAACAGCATTTGCCACTCAGGGTTGTTCTAAGGATTAAATGCAAGTAAAGCAATTAACATAGAGCAGGCACAAAGTATGCTAAAAAAAGTTAGCTATTTATAATTATTTTGAAGATAAAATTCCACCAGTCAGTAGGATCAGATTATAAAACAACTATCTTGCTATTTTGCATTAAATCCTGGCTCCAATCTTATTAGGTGGGCTAGCTTGGATGATGTATTTGACCTTTCTGAGCCTCAGTTTTTCATCTGAAAATAGGGACGGGGGTTGCTGTGGGGGTTGCTGAAAGGACTAAATGACACTGTACACATGAAACACTTAGGACAGGCATTGGCACATCACGAGAGCTAATAAATGTCAGATATTCTGATAGCCAATCCTCCCCAAACACTGCAAAGAATTTTTCTTATCATTCCCATATTGTTGTTGAAGAAACAAAGGCTCAAAGGTTGAGGAACTTGTCCAAGGCCACCCAGCCAGTCCCCAGAGAGCCACAGCTTCATTCCTTCCACGAAGGAGAAACAGAAACAATCCAGCCTGCCTTCCTCAGCCTCCAAATGGAAATTCATCCCTCTGGTTGCCAGAGCCCTCTGTGCTTCTAGAATAGCGCTTATTACAGCCGGACTCACCCTCTGGTGAGTCCCTCCAGGGCAAGGCTGGTGTCTTACTCATCTTTGTGTACCAGCATCTGACATCAGCCATCCCCTGGAAGGTGCTCGGAAATGTTTGTTGACTTGAAATGAAATGAGGTGATTGGGGTCAGAGCCCCAGCAAAAGCAGGGCTTGATATGAGCCTGTATCTGATGTGTCAGAGGAGAGTCAAAGATGTCTACAAGGTTTCAAGTTTGGGTGACAGGAAAACAGTAGAACTGTTGGCAGAGAATGGGAAGCTGGTAGAAGCAGATGGCCGGGGTTTGAGAAGACAGTGGAGGGAGGGGTCATGCAAAGTTCAGATCCAGACAGGTTTTGATGGAGAGATGAGGGCCATGTAATCAGGATTCTGTACTGTAAACATCCACCTGGCAGTTCTCCACCCCGGCCTGTGTGCTGGCTTGTGACCTGACATTCAGGTACCTGCCCTGGAGTTGCTCCTAATGGGAGAGACCTGAGCCACACCCAGGAAACCACAGTGCTTAGAACACTTACACAGCCACCTATCGACGCCCAGAACACAAAGAGTATTTGGTTATGGCGGTGACGAGGAGGAGCCCTGGAGTGGGTTGCGGGGAGGGTCAGTCTAGGAGAGCTTCTTGGAGGAGGAAGAGAAGCAGGCTTGACTTTGGCCAGGAAGGGATGAGAATGAGGGTGGGGCTTGCTCACTGCAGGGAAGATGGGGCTTCCTGCCCTTGGTTGGGATTCTGGGCATGGTCCCCTAATCCATCAGCAGGAGTGCTGGAAGAGGAGTAGATCACAGCTGCTGCGAGGGGCCTGCAATGAGATCGCTAGGGAAACGAGGACAAGAATAACCATTCTAATGCCCAGGATGGCTCCATAGCTCAGCTGCCTTCTTATCTCTGTGCCATGTGGGCACCTCGCGCTCCCAGCCCCTGGTTCCTCCATTCCCCTCCTTCCCACGCCCTCAGGCTGTGGGAGGAGAGCACTGCCATCTCCCAGCTGTGTGTGGGGACAGTGGGCCTGGCCACCTGTCTCCTCCTTCACCTCAGCCCCATCATGGTTCCTTCCTCCTGGGCTGGCAGGGCCCACTCTGCTCCTGACAGGGGAATCAGCAGCCCTCCTGTCTCCCACCACCCCCTCCTTCTGTCCTGTCCCAGCCCTCACCCTCTCCCCTGAGCTGACTGATAGCAATAAAACCCTGATAGGAAGAATGGAGGGGGTGCCTGCCCTCTTGGGCTTCTGGCTCTCCTGTCCCATCCCCTGGTATCCCCCAGTATCCCCCAGCCCCCTCCCTTACCTCTCAGCCCCTCCTCCTTGGTGGCCACCCCAGCTTTTTCCTTGAGGCCCTTCAGGCCTGCCCTCTATGCCTACCCACCTCTCTCTGCTGGAGGGCACAGCAGCACTCCTGCCCTGGCCTGGGCAACTTTGTCCTTGGGGGTGGGGCAGCTCAGCTTCTGGGATTTCCCCAGCCGACAGCCAGCAGGAAGTCTGACTTGGAGAGGGGAAACCTTACTCTTGGCCTCTGTCCAGCTCCTGACAAGACCAAAGTTCAGGGGCAGAGTTGGTTACCCTGGTCAGCTGGGGACTCCCACTGACCTCTGCTTATCAGGATTCGGGGTTTAGGTCTTGAGCCTGGAGTGCAGGTCAGGGGCCGGGGAAGGAGGAGGAGGGTGAGGGCTGGAGGGCAGTGTGGTGAAGGAGCTGTTGTGCCAAGGCCCCTGCCCACTTTCCCCAGGCTTGGCTTTTCCTGTCCCTGAACCCTGCTGAGTGGTGGGGTGGGGGATCTTGGGACTGTCTCTCGGTCCTGAGCTGTGCATACATGCAGGCGGGTGTGGCTGGGTTCACAGTATCTGCAACCTCAGGGCTGATAAGGGGCCTGCAGCAGCACCACCCTCCCCAGCCCTCTTGGGAACCCCAATTGTGACTCGAGAAGAGTGCTTTTGAGGGCACAGTGCACCCGTGGTCTCATTTCCAGACATACAGGGGTGAGGAAAGGAGGGTGGCTGGAAGCTGGTGTTTGTTGGTGCCTCAGTCTCCCCTTCTCTGGGGCTGCTACTGTGGAAAAGTGATAAGCCCTATGAATGGGGTGGTGAAGGAATGGCCTCCTTTTCTGGGGGCTCTGGCCCAGCAAAGGCTTCACAGTCAGCACCAGCTCCTCTATCTCCTGGCTGAGTCTCTCCTCTGTCCTTACCCCTGGTTGCCCTGTTCACGGGCTCCAAATGGGCCCCTGGGGACCCCTCAGCAGCCAACACTACAGGGAACGAGCAAGAGCCAGCCCCCGGGGGAGGACAGGCAGACAACACTGGTGACTGTGCACATTCCACACCCCGCCCACCCTGCCTCGGGGGCCACCTTCCCCGTCCCTCCTCGTCCCTCCGACTCAGGCTGGGGGCCCTTTTTCAGGGCTCTTCTTAGGGTCTGGGCTCTCCCGCCGTATACCCAGGGCAGAAGGAAGAGAGAGCAACTGAGGCAAAAGGGGGCAAGCATGGCTGGGAAGCATGGGATGGGCTGGAGTCAGGGTCCGAGTTGGGTGGGGACAGCACCCCGGAGCCAAGGACCCGGAGTTTCTGGGGAGGAGGGGGAAGCTGTGCGAGGGGCCAGCGCCCCCTGGTGGAAACTGTTGTAGCGACAGCCACCCCAAGCTGGGTCGCCCAGGCTGGCTGTTGTGGTCACGTGGGCTGTCTTTCCTGGACACTTGGGGGTGGTATTAGTAGAATCTAGAGGGAGGAGAAGCACAGCCCTGCACAGACCAGGCAACAGCCGCTCTAGCAAGAGTTAGATTTAAGAAGGACTGTCCAGGAGCCCTTTTCTATTCTGGTGCCCCTTAGGGAAGTTCCTCTACCCTGTCCATCTCATTTTCTTATCTGTCGCGCTTGTAGTAGGTTATCATGCCATCTCCAAGGCACCTTCTGGCTCTGGCATCTCGAGGTTCCAGATCAAGCAGCAGCTGATGGTTTACATGACCTCTCTGGTATCGGATTTCCTTCTGCCTTGCCTGTGCTCACATCTGCTTCAGCCACACTGGCCTCCTGTTCCTGGAACACACCAGCATGTCCTGCCCAAGGGCCTTTACATAGACTGATGTCTCTGCCTGGGAAGCTAGTCCTCAGACGTCTGCTTGGACCCTCTTTTACCTCTTTCCAGTTTTTTCTCTACTCGCCTTCTTTATGGAGCCTGTTCTCACCGTTTGATGTAAAATTGAAGTCACCCTTGTCTCCAGGTCCACAACCTCACCACGTTGTACCTTTTCCAGAGCCCTTGCCACCTTCTAACATACAACATCATTTCCTTATTTATCAATTTTTTTTTAAGGGATGTGGTCTTGCTGTGTTGTGCAGGCTGGTCTCAAACACCTGGGCTCAAGCAGTCCTCAAGGCTTGTCCCTAACCTGGAATCCTGCCTCCTAAAGTTCTGGGATTACAGGTGTGAGCCACATGCCTACTTTCCTTATTTATCATGATTGCAGTGAAGTTCTTTTCCTCTTCTGCTAAGATGACCAGGGCAGGGAGTTTAGTAGGCTTTGTTTATGGATATATTCTAGGCACCTGGGACAGTGGCTGACATAGGAGGAGCTCATTAATTATTTGTGGAGGGAATGAGTATACCATTGAAGAGGATCTGGGCTGGAGACCGACAGGCCCACCCTAATAGCTCACAGTTAGTGTGCAGGTTTGATATGCCACTGTGACAAAAATGGGATGTGATTGGAAGTGACCACATTGCTGATGAGGTCGGGTGAGTGAGAAGAAGGCAAGGGCGTGCAGGGGAAAGCACAACATGGCTGGCTTCCATCCTTGGCTGTATCGACAGACTGGCATCCAGTTTACCGAGACATTCTCAGCCTGATCCATGCACCATCCATTCTGAGAGAGATTTCTCGGGAAAGGAGGATAGGGGAAAGGTCAGATAAATTTGGAAAATGATATAGACCAGATTCCTTCTGAAATATTCAGTCTCTACTCCAGTAGGAAAATTGGCTTACGTTCTTTAATCTGGTGTTTTGCAATATATAAGTCCACAGGATTCTATGTTTCCACATTCCTTCCTTTCTTTTCTTTTTATTTTTAAGCTGAGCTCCTGCTAAATTAGTGTTCTGACTCATCAGATACTTTGGGAAATGCTGACTTACAAGATGAGGCTTAACTCCCTAGTATGGCATTCAAAGCCGTCGTGGTTCTTCCAGTGTCTCCAGACTCGTTTCAAAGGTGCCCAATGTTTCCCCCATCCCACTCGGTTCCTATTTGTTCATGGTTCTTTCAGCGCCCCCCGCAGCTCCCACATCCCCTCTCCAAAACTCCTTCCTGCCCCAGCCAAAGTACCGCTTTCCCAACCCTGCCTCCCTGCATTGTCTACACCCCTCAGTGTGCTTTTCCCATCCCCCTGCTGGGTCCCAGTTGTTCTTTTTCCGCCTTGGTTTGCTGCCTCCTGGCGCTGCTCTTCCCAGGCGGGGGTGAGGTCTGCTCACTCTGCCTCCCAGGGCCCACTCCTTGAGCGGCTTCAGTGGATGCAGAACCCATGCAGCTCTGTGGCTGCAGAGAGGGAAGGAACACCAGCTCACTGCCTCACACGCTCCAGAAGAGGGACCTTGCTGATCCCTCTGTTAGCGCTGTCCTCTGGGTGTCTTTAATATCTTCCTGTCCATGGATCCTTCTGTCCCTTCTGAAGTGCTGAGCAGCTGCCATCCTAAACAGGACTGGATTTCCCAATGGACAAAATAGTCAATGATATGTATAGATAATTCACAAAACTGAAATACAACTAAACTTTTGAGAAAATGTTCTAACTTACCAGCAGTCATACAATTACATTTGATGCAGTATTGTCAATAATGTGTATCGAGAACTAGAATATGCATACCATGCACCTCAGTAACCCTCACTGTGAATAAATCCTAAGGAAGAAAAAAAATATTGAAAACACAAGGCTTAAAAGTTATCTATAGCGTTTTTAAAAGACCTTTTTGAATGTGAAAAATAACACACAGAAAAGTACATCATAAAACAAACATAAAGCTTAACAAATTCCCATAAAGCAAATGCCCAGCATAAGCACCCCCACCTCACGAGGTGGACACCACCAGCCCCCTCAAGGCACTCTGTGTCTCTTGCAGATCCCGAGGCCTCCCTGCCTCTGCCCTCAGAAAAACACTGCTTGTTTTTGTTTAGGGTTTGACCCCTTCGGCACACATCATGAACACGATGATTTGGCTTTGCCTGCGTCTGGGGTTCACACTTACATGAAATCAAGTGTTTGTGTTCTTTTGTCTCTAGTTTTTTTCACCCAACATTACAGGAGCCTTTCCCAGAAATCCTGGGGTACAGGTGCATTCTGTGGATGAATGGGGTTGCATCACTGAGTCACAGGGATTACTAGCAATCGTGTGTGTAAGCACCTAGCACAGTGCCCAGTAAGTGGTGGCACTTACTACACATTTCATACTTTCCTCTCCTCTGTGGAGGAGGGCCCATCCCTCTCCGTCCCTGGAGCAGGCTCCTCCTGCTCCCATCCCGGGACTGGCTGGCTTCCCTTCCTGCTTCCACCACTTCTTTCCCCCACCCTGGAATCCGGATCCTGTCTTCCTGGGCTGCTGAGGACAGGGATCCAGTCAGTGTTTTATCCTTTCTCTGTGCACACAGCTCAGCCACTCCTGTGAGGGCTCCTCAGGATTTGCTTTCAGGAAAAGGGAAAGCCGACCCAGGCTATGCTCACTCATGGTGCCTGCCACCCCTCATTCTGCACTGAGGCCCTTTGAGGCAGAGACAATGGCTACTTCAAATTTCAGTCAGCCTGTCTGTATAAACAAATGGGAACTGTTTAATATGTACTTCACAGGAAAGTAAATACTCAGGTTTTTTTTTTTTTTTTAAATTTTGGAAAGAAAGATGAGCCCAGGTGAGCTGTCCAGGGATGGGAGCTGTGAGATGTAGGGGTGAAGGGCATGGAAACTGCCTGGCTTGGGCAGGGACAATGGTGGGCAGATGGGTACCTGAGAAACAGCCTTGGTGCGTCTTTCATGCTCTGGCCTTTAAAAAAATCACCTTTTGCGCTGATGCTAATTTTCAGTGACTTGTGCCATTTTGCCGGATGGGTCTTTTTGTTATCACCACTGTTTTGTCCCAGGTTCAGGAAGAATTGCTGAAAATTCTTATGGTCTAAGGAAGAGGCTTTATTGGGGAAACTTACCAGAGAGGTTGGCAAGGAGAAAAGAGGATTGTGACCCTGCTTCTGTCATTGTGCCATGGAAAGGCTTGGCTGGGCCTGGGTGATTTGCTGGACACACAGACAGTGGGCTGGGTTCCAGAGGAGGGACTCTGTTCTCAGGTTGTTCTCCTTTCTTACAGGGCCAATGGTGAGAGTAGCCTTTAAGTGTGTTAAGCCTTTCTGTGTGTTATATTTCACATGTAAAAAGGTCTTTTTGTTAAATGAGTACTCTGAATGAAGAGACCCCCCCAAACAAGAAGGGGTGAGCCAGCCGTGGGCCTGGCTCCTGTATAAGAATTCCAATGGCACATCCTTTTACTTCCACTGTGTAGAAAGAGAAGGAGTTGGGGAGTGCTAAAGTAGGAGCAGTGTTTTTTAGAAAATGGAAGGAAGAATGGGGGAAGGATTTGGGGTCTATGGGGTCAGATAGGTTTCCTTTTGTAAGTTTATAAAGTGGTTGATTAGTGGGGGGCAAAACCTGGTGTCCAGAGGTGAAAGTACTCCACAACACCTAGGAAGGAGAGAAGCTGTTGTTTAGTGGAGGGGACTGGGGTTTGGGAGATTAACTGGACACCATCAGCGGGAAGAGCGCATGCGTGCTGACGGAGGAGTATGCCGAGATAGGTAATGGAAGGGGTGGAAATGTGTGCCTTAGAAGGAGATGCCAGGTATCCTTTAGAATCTAGAAGTTGAGGAGTAGGAGGGTGTCCTGTTGAGAGGATTTCTAAGAGGGGCTACAAAGGAGGAGATTGTTGATATATTGTATGAGGTAGGAAGCAGAAGGGTGAAAGGAGAGTAAGTTGCGGGTGAGGGCTTGGCTAAAGTAATGAGGGCTATTTCAGAAACCTAGGGGAGGAATGGTCCAGGTTAACTGCTGGGACTGGTGGGTGTGGGGGTCAGTTCAAGTAAAGGCAAAAAGGGTTGGGAAGAGGGGTGCATAAGGATAGTAAATAGGCATTTTTGAGGTCCAGGATGGAATAATGGGTCGTGGTAGGGCATATGGAGGCACTACGGGCTGGATGGGGAGCACTATCTGATGAATAAGGTGAAGGTCTTGCACTACCCTGTAGGACTCGTCCGGTTTTTGGATGGGTTGGATGGGGGAATTGTAAGGAGAATTTGTAGGCTTTCAAAGGCCATGTTGTAATAGGTGGGTAATAATAGGCTTTAGTCCCTTTAAAGCCTGTTGTGGGATGGGGTACTGGTGTTGAGCAGGGTAACGGTGATTAGGTTTTAATGGATGGTAAGATGCACATGATCAGTTGCTAAGGAAGGAGTCCCATATACATGGGTCGAGGTAGGGAGATGTGAGAAGAAGTTGTGAGGGAGGCTTTGAATCGGGCAAAGGGCAGCTATGAGATGTGGCTGTAGTCCAGGAATATTCAGAGAGGCAGGTAATTTAGTTAAAATGTCTCAGCCTAGTAGGGGAACTGGACAGGTAGGAATAACTAAGAAGGAGTGTGTAAAAGAATGCTGTCCAAGTTGGCACCAGAGTTGGGGAGTTTTAAGAGGTTTAGAGGTTTGGCTATCAATACCCACAACAGTTATGGGGACAAGGGAAACAGGCCCTTGAAAAGAAGGCAATGTGGAGTGGGTAGCCCCCATATCGACCAAGAAGGGGACAGACTTACCCTCCAATGTAAGAGCTACTTGAAGCTTGGCGTCCGGGATGGTCCAGGGGCCTTCTGAGGTGATTGAGCAGCATCAATCTTCTGCCATTAAGCCAAGATCAGGGAAAGAGTCAGCCTGAGAGATATGGGGTCAGAGTCGGAGCCTTAGAGACCCGGGTTTGAGTTGGGTAGTCCAACTTCCAGTGGGGCCCCACACAGACAGGACACGGCTTAAGAGGAATCCCAGGCTGCGGGCATTCCTTGGCCCAGTGGCCAGGTTTTCAGCATTAGAAGTAAGGTTTTGCAGGAGGAGGTCCTGAAGAAGTCTAGACACGGGGGGTTTGGCAGTCTGAAACTTCTGCAAGCTGAAAGAGTGGCTGGGGTCTGTCTTACAGCCAAGGCAAACACTGTAATTCTGAAATATATCCTGCTGATTGGCAGCTCCTTCTCAGTTATTAAACACCTTAAAGACGAGGTCGATCTGTTCCTGTTGTGGGATTTGAGGGCCAGATTTTAATTTCTTTAGCTTTTTTAATGTCAGGGGCTGACTGGGTGATAAAATGCATATTAAGTGTTCTTCTGGGCTGAGAGTAGAGGAAAGGAAGACATTTAAGTCACTCCAGGTGAGATTGTAGGACTGGCTTAAGTATTGCAACTTTTGTGTATATTTAGTAGGATCTGATGAAAAGGAGCCTCACCGTTGGCTGATTTGGAAAAGGTTGGATAAAGACAAAGGAATGTGCACCCTAACTGTGCCTTTGGCTCCAGCCACCTCTTGAAGGGGGAATTGTTGGGCAGGGGTGGAAGAGTTAGCTGTGAGACTAAACTGTAAGCCGGACTGGGTATGAGATGGGGAGGTGACAGGAGGGGCATAAGGAGGTGGGTTGTGGGCAGAGGAAGAGGAGAGAGGCTTGGGGTGGTGTAGGTAGGGCCTGGATTAGGGCCTGCTTCAGACAAGCAGGGTGGAGAAAGGTCAGAAGGGTTGATGGACAAGGATTCTGGGTTACTGGCAAAGGCAGGAGCGGCAGATGGAAGGGAGAGAAAGAAAATTTGGTATGGGTTGCACTGAGAGCAGAGATTAGGGAGGGATTGGAGCGTAAAACAAATGCCTGGATTGAGACCATCCTGGCCAACATGGTGAAACCCGGTCTCTACTAAAAATACAAACAAATTAGCTGGGCGTGGTGGCACTTGCCTGTAGTACCAGCTACTCGGGAGGCTGAGGCAGGAGAATTGCTTAAACCCAGGAGGCGGAGGTTGCAGTGAGCTGAGGTTGTACCATTGCACCCCAGCCTGGTGCCTGGTGACGGGTGAGACTGTGTCTCAAAAACAAACAAACAAACAAAAAAACAAATGCCTGGATGTAGGGAATTTCAGACCATTTGCCCATTTTACAATAAAAGTTGTCTAGATCCTGCAGGATAGAAAAATAGAAGGTACCATTTTCTGGCCATTTAGAGCCATTGTCCAATTTATATTGTGGTCAAGCAGTATTGAAGAAGAGAATAAGATGCTTAGGTTTTATGTCAGGTGATAGCTGGAGGGGTTTGAGATTTTTCAGATTGCAGGCTAGGGGGAGGAGGGAGGAATGGAGGGTGAGAGATTGCCCATAGCTTAAGAACAGCAGCGGAGACAAGGAAAGTGAGTGCATGAGCAAGCAGCTTAGCAGGCGTCCCAGACTAAACCTTGGTCTGTACCTGGGGTGAGTCAGTTAAAGGGGGCAATCCCCATGTTGATCCTTCACCTGTAAGTGTGAGTGAGTGACCAGAGCAGACGTCTCCGCAACGATCAGTCACTGAGGGAAGACTCTTCCTGGTTCTGTGACCTACATAGGAATTTTTCCGGTCATGAACTTTATGGAAAGTCCTGACTTTCTTGTCTCCACTGAAAGGGAGAGGAAAATGAAACTGAAAGAAGAAGGTTGACAGGTAGCAAGAAGGGCTAAAGGAGTGCGTTGCAGCAAGCTGCTTACCTGATCTGACGATGGTGAGTGGATCTGTGGGCTGGTCTGATGAGCCTAGGTCACAGGTAGGTCTCTTCATGGAGGGAGCACAAGGAGAACAGTAACAGGGGGTTTGGGCTCCCGCAAGAGTTTGCTCGTCCTGGGTTTCGGCACCAAATGTTAAAAGGCAACTGGGCTTTGTTCGCTATGAATGAGGAGACTGCCCAAACAGACTTTGTATAAGCAACACGGCTGTTTATTCACCTGGGTGCAGGTGGGCTGAGTCTGAAAAGAGAGTCAGTGGAGGGTGGTGGGATAGGATTTGGTTTTATAGGTTTGGGTTAGTCAGTAGAGTTAAAGAAGTTACAGTTCAGGGTGGTTTTTGCAAGCTGGGAGGGGGTTGTAGGGTCTAGAGCAGGCATCCCCAAACTTTTTACACAGGGGGCCAGTTCACTGTCCCTCAGACCGTTGGAGGGCCGCCACATTCTGTGCTCCTTTCACTGACCACCAATGAAAGAGGTGCCCCTTCCTGAAGTGCAGTGGGGAGGGGGCCGGATAAATGGCCTCAGGGGGCTGCATGCGGCCCATGGGCCGTAGTTTGGGGACGCCTGGTCTAGAGTCATGAGGTTGACCAAGGTCAGTTACAAAGCCCAGTTGCCTTATCAATTAAGGTGAGAATAAGGAACAATAGAAGAATGTCTCAAAGTTAATTGGGTGCCACAGGGGCCAATCATTCTTCTCCTTTTTGTGGTTTTCCAGTTACTTCAGACTTTCTAGTTCCAGGAACTCATCTGGAGCATAGGTGCAGGTCACAGAAGTTACTATGGCATAGTCCATGGTGCAGTCAGTCAGCCTAAAAAGCCTTACACTTTTAAATGTGCAGTGATAACTTTTGAGCCTTGTGTTTCCAACATTTTTGTTTTCTTTCTTAGTATTTATTCACAGTGAGGGGAACTGGGGCACACTGTTTGCATATTCTTATAGTTCTTGATACACATTATTGGCAATGTTGCATCAAATGTAATTTGTATTTCTATGACTACTGGTAAGCTAGAATATTTTCTCAAAAGTTTAACTAGCTGTATTTCAATTTTGTGAATTTTCTATACATATCATTGACTCTTTGTCCAGTGGAGAAATCCAGTTATGTTTAGGAAGATAACTGCTCAGCAAAGGGACAGACAGATCACTAACTCCAAGAGTTCGGGTTCAGTGCCAGCAACTAATAAGGTGTCTAGAAAGACCAGCTGCCCAGCACAAGGGACCTGGGGATCTGGGGGCATTTGTACATGCTCCAGCCTGGGGAATGGAGCTGATGATCTCATGGAAAGTTGTCTGTGGGTACAGACTATCCCAGGAGAAGGAAGAAGCCCTAATACCAGTTGGGTGTGTCCATGAAATCCAGATTGAGCTCCAGAGCCATTTGTGCCCAGTTCTGCTCCTGGCTCCCTAGGAGTGCTGGAGACTGGCAAGCATGTTCACTGCATCTGTGGATGAGTCTGTGCACTCGGGTTTGAGGGAAACAGTGGGACATGCAGTCTGAAGTCCCTGTTCTCAGTCCTGGGCCTGCACCAGGTTCTTGGTCTCCACATGTTGGGCCAGGTGCCAGGGAAGGTGCTGACAAGCTTGGGTTGGGGTGGCGGGAGGAATCTTCTCTGTGAGAGCCCAGCGGAAGTTGGGACCTCTGGGACCTGGGTGGTCAGAAGGCCGGGAGCAGAGTTCCAAGCTGGCAGGAGCCTCTGAAGACAGACCGGAGTCTGGAATTCTTTCTGAGAGAAAAGTAAATTCAGCCCTTTTGTCTGTAGTGATGCCCTGTGGGAGGAATTCTCCTTGTTTGAGGGGCTGTGTCACCCTCTGGTGAACTTGGTTTCCAGAGGAGAATTGTCTTGGTTCTGCAGGCTTCCACCCCTAAAGCCTTTGGGGCTGTGTCATATCATGCCCTGCAAATGTTTATTTGGCACCTGCTACCCGAAGGGCTGGTAGGAAGCCTAAGACACAAAGTTGAAAAGATTGTCCTTGGCCTCAGAGGCTTCAATTCCTATGGAGGCTACAGTTCCTGCCCCCAGCCCGATGGTGTCCAAAGTCACGGTGGGAGGGGATGTGTTTGTGCTCTTCTGTGTTTTCCTCCTGCTGATCTGACCTGTGACACTGGGCTTCTGTCCCCATCCCTGGATCCTGGCTGTCGTTAACCCCAGTATGCTGGGCTGTGGCTGTGCCTCCTGCGTGGTGTACCATTCCTTTCCATGCCCCTCTTTCCTGGCTTCATCTTGCTCTGACTTGTAATGAAAATTATCAAACTGCAGAATATTGGAAGAGATTTATTCTGAGCCAAATATGAGGACCGTGGCCTGTGACAGCCCCAGGAGATCTTGAGACCCGTGCCCAAGGTAGTCGGCCTACAGCTTGGTTTTATGTGTTTTAGGAAGACATAAGACATCGATCAATACATGTAAGTTGTACACTGGTTCTGTCCAGAAAGGTGGAACAACTTGAAGTGGGGCTTCCAGGTCATAGGTGGAGTCAAAGATTTTCTGATTGGCAGTTAGTTGAAAGAGTTATTATTTAAAGACCTGGAATCAATAGAAAGGAATGCCTGGATTAAGACTAAGGATTGTGGAGACCAAGATTTTATCATGCAGATGAAGCCTCCACATAGCAGGCTTCAGAGCTCTTATCAGACCTAAAAAGGTGCCAGACTCTTAGTTAATTCTCTCCTGGATCAGGGAAAAGACCTGGAGAGGGAAGAGGATTCCGTACAGAATGTGAATTTTCCCTGCAAGAGACAGCTTGTCAGGTCCATTTCAAATTATGTCAAAGAAATATATTTTGGGGTGAAATACTTCAGTTTCTGTCAAGGCCTGCTGTCTGTCACATGATGCTATAGTAGAGTCAGGTTGGAATTTGGTGTCTTATTGCTACACAGAGTCTGTTTTGTCAGTCTTAAGACCTCCGTTTGAATGTTAATACTGGTCAGTTCTGCCTGAATTCCAAAGGGAGGAAGGTATAATGAGGCATATCTGACCCCCACGTCCTCCTATCATGGACTGAACTAGATTTTCAGGTTTACTTTGGAATGCCCTTGGCTGAGAGGGAAGTCCATCAGTTGGGTGGAGGGCTTAGAGTTTTATTTTTGGGTTTCCGCGTGGATGCTCTACCAGAAACCTGCTGCTACTGTGTTCTGCTCTCCCCCTTGCCATCCGGCTCCTGCTGCCAAACTCCAGCCTCCTAGGGATGGCCACGGGGCCCAGCAGCCCTCCCCAACCTATGGCAACTCTCTAGACACTGAATTGTGCAGCTGGAAGGGGGCAGTGGTGGGAGTCAGTTCTCCCCTCCTCAGTCCCATTTGCTTCCGTCTTCTGTGCTGAGACACCCATCATCGTGAAGGTGGATCTGGGGACAACCTCAGGCCATGGGCTCACCAAATTCCCTCTTGTCCTTTCCCCTCAGACTGTCATGCTACTGGTAAATTTTTATGCATGAGGAGCTCATTCTGCTCTTTTTTTTCCTTTGTTGAGACAGAGTCTTGCTCTGTTGGCCAGGCTGGAGTGCAGTGGCGCGATCTCGGCTCACTTCGACCTCTGTTCCCAGGCTCAAGTGATTCTCCTTCCTCTGTCCCCTAAGTAGCTGGGGTAACAGGCATGTGCCACCACGACTGGCTAATTTTTGTATTTTTAGTAGAGACGAGGTTTCACCATATTGGCCTGGCTGGTCTTGAACTCCTGACCTTAGGTAATCCACCTGTCTCGGCCTCCCAAAGTTCGGGGATTACAGGCATAAGCTACTGTGCCCGGCCTGCTCTTTTTCTTTTTAGAATAATTCCGAGGTCATTGCTTTGGCCAGCCTCTAACAGCCCTCAGGACACTCAGGCGCAGACTCAGGAGTGCTCACCCACACCCTTGGGATCAGCCCCTCCAGTTTACCTGTGCCTTAGCCTCCACTGGGGCAGAAACCTGGACCTCAGGTCCCTGAGCTACAGTCCTACCCATTCCTGCAGCCCCTTCCCTTCCTGGTGATCTGTGGGCTGCACTGCCCCCTGCAGGTGATCCTGCTCTCCTCCTCCAAGAAGACTTCCTGCTTTATTAATTTCAGTTTCACATGGGCTATTGTCACTCCCTGACCAAAGAAAATGCTTCTTAAGGGCCTCTGTACTGTAGCACTCACACCTGGCACTGGCATTTCTGCTTCCACTTTCCCAGTAGCCCCGGGGTCTTTTCAAGGGTAATGACTCTGCATCTCGGTCTTTGCATCCTAGCAGTGCTGGCACACAGTAGAGACTCATCACTCGGTTGTCCTTTGCTCACCTGATGGTGGGTGGGAGGCCTTTTTGCAGGAAATTCCTAGTGGCAGTTTGGTCTTGAGCCACCAGGTGGCACTAGTGAGCAGGTACTGCCAGAAACGGGGTTGGAGGTGGCTTTGAGGGAGGTTTGAGCATTGCTGAGGGGTGGTGGAGTCTCTCTCTTTCTCTCTAGAGCGACCACAGGGCAGATAAGAGTGGTTAGAACCAGGGAAACTGGGAGGGGGTGGCAGGTGAAAGGCCGAGGCAGCGGTCCCGCTGTAAACACGTGACCCTGAGTTCAGCGATTCGGAACCAATTTCCAGGGCGGAATGAGTTCAGGTGGGAACCATGGGTGGGGTCCCCATGTGGGGTGGGGGGTCTAGGCTCAGGACTAGGGTGGTGCTCCTGAGGTTCATGTCTGAGTTGGGCTGGGTGAGAATTATTTTGGATTGGGAGTGTGTGGATTATCACTGGCCAGGGGCATGGGGTACCCTTGAGGGGTCTGTGCCTCAGTTGAGTTCTTGAGGTAAAACAGTCTCAAAGAGGAGAGGGGGGCAGTCTTGCTCACCCCCAAGACCGACTCTGAGAAGTGGGGGCAGATTGGCTAGGGGAGGGAGGATGGAAGATGGGTGTTTTTTTGGGTCTGGGAGGCTCATTCAGGGAAAATGCCCAGCCCTGGGGAGGATTTTCAGCCCCTGGACGTGGAGCCCACTTTGAAGGATGCCCAATTCAAGAGCAAAGCCAGCTCCTTCAATTATCTCTCTGGCTCCCTTTCCACCCTCATGTCCGCACCCCTCGGAGCTGGTGTTCTTTTCTGTAAAGCGGGCATGGCGGTCCCTGCCTCTCAGCCTGAGATGGTGGACATGTAGCACTTTTGAACTTGGATGGACTTCTTGCCTGGTTCTCATCTGGACACTCACAGCTCAGGCGGCTGCCTGCTGGGGTTGGGATCTTGGCCTCCCCTCCCTGGCTGTATGACCTTGGGTAAATCAGCTAATCTCTCTGTTTGTTGGATGTCTTCCAAGCCCAAGGAGCTTAGTAATAGCATGGACCTGAACACACCTCAACAAAGAATAGTCATTTAAAAAGTAATCTAACATTTATTAGTTTAATTCTCAAAAAATTAATGACACAAAGAAAACAAATTGTGTCAGGTATATCTGGCTGATAACTCCTAATGACAAAAATCATGTAATACACATATGATTATAAAATTCTGACATGGTCCAGGTGTGGTGGCTCATGCCTGTAATCCTAGCAATTTGGGAAGCAGAGACAGGTGGACTGCTTGAACTCAGGAGTTTGAGACCTGCCTGGGCAACACAGTGAAACCCTGCCTCTACAAAAATACAAAAAAATTAGCCAGGCACAGTGGCACACACCTGTGGTCCCAGCTGCTTAGCGGGCTGAGGTGGGAGGATCGCTTGACCCTGAGAAGTTCAGGCTGCAGTGGGCTGAGATTGTGTCACTACACTCCAGTTTGGGCAACAGAGCGAGACCCTGTCTTAAAAAAAAAAAAAAAAAAATCAGACACGTGTTCTCTCGCTGCAATAAAATTTTCCCTTCACTCTTTCTTTTTTTTCTGACTCTCCTAAATTATTTATTAGGTATGAATTTTACACGTTTTACTCATATTAGCGGTAATGGTGAAGCTGGAGACTATTGCGCCTTCTCCAAGCTGCCCTGCGAGAGGCGCCAATAGTGTGGTGGAAGTTACAGCCCTTTCCAAGGCCACGGCTCTTTCAGCCTGCAGATGTCAGGCCATGCTTGTGGACTGGTTTGGTGATCCACTGGGTGTCAGGATGTCTTCTGATAGCTTTCTGGAATGGATCAATGAGAATAACCTAAAAAAATGTGTATGTGGAATCTTCACCAACCCACTAAGAATTCAGGACACTTAGAGCCCCACAGTGGCATCCAGCTCACTCCTCTGCAACAGACCGAAGGCTTCAAGCAAACTCCAGCTGGTTAACACCATGATGGTCAGGCTTGCCATAATTGCACCCTTAGGAACTGGGCGTTTTCAGCCACTATGGCAAACACGAATCTTATATATGATGTAACCTTGCTTTGTCTTGTAGCCCAGTTGGCAGCTTTATCATGCCGGGTGGGGCAGGGAGCCCTGTGGAGAGCAGAGAGCTGGCGGTATCGCCAGCAGCGGACCCTCAGAAGAAAGCACATGACGTCAGACTGCGTCTTTCTCCATAGCCCCTGGAGGTACCTGATGGCTGCTTTCAGACGGTCCCTTCACTCTTGGTTCTCATGGCCCCTCTCCTCAAGGATCACCTCTTTTATTTATTTATTTATTTTTACAATTAGTAGAAACGGCTGCATTTGATCAAACCTAGTGTGTTCCCTTGACATTATGTGATAAAATGGCGCTACATCTCTGTTGTCTTAAAAAAATCCACACCATAGTCCAATCAGAAGAGAAGCATCAGGCAAATCCCAACTGAGGAACATCTTCTGAGAGACCAGGCCAGGACTCCTCTCCTCAAAACTGTCAAAGTGGTCAGAGACAAGGAAAGTCAGAAACTCTCACTGCTGAGGGAGCCTCAAGAGACTAAATGTAGTGTGGCATCCTGAATGGAATCCTAGAACAGAAAAGGACATTAGATTAAAACGAAGGACGTCTGGATAAAGTATCAACTTTAGTTAATAGTAATGTATCAACATTGGTTCATTAATTCTGGTGAATGTACCATAGTAATGTAAGATCTTAACTGAGAAACTTCACAGTTTTTCTGTAAATCTAAAACTGTGCTAGCAAGCCCATTAATTTTTTTATTCTTTAATTAAAAAAAAAATTTTTTTCCTGTTCAATTACCATCTACAAAGTTCTATTAAGAGTAATGAAAGAGTTGGCTGGGCATGGTGGCTTACGCCTGTAATCCCAGCACTTTGGGAGGCCAACGTGGGCAGATCACAAGGTCAAGAGATCGAGACCATCCTGGCATCATAACCGAAAGTTGCAAAATGCTTCCACAAAATGAAAGACAGAGTAACTGGATCCAGAGTACACACTGTGGGTGGACCCTGGGTTTCATGCCCTTTGGCCTCAGCCTGGCTGGGGTGGGCCGTGCTGGCAGGAGCGAGCCTGTGGGTGGATGCGCTCACCGCGCTCAGGTGTGTTCAGCCTGGGTGGGGTTTAGAGCAAATCAGGAGAGACCGGTGTGCAGAGAAGACAACTTCCTTCAGGTCCCTTCATCCCCCATCCCCGTGCCTCTGTTCCTCCCACACATCCTACATCCCCTACCAAATTTTTTCCTATAAGCAGCAGCCTTCAATATGTATGTGTATACCGTACATATCTATGTATCTCTGTGTATATAACACACAGATTCTGATTGTAAAATATTTGCCTGCCTGGATCCGGGGAAGCCCCAGTTGGCCCCAGGTAACACAGATATGAAGGGGACCAGGGCTTCTTCCTAGCAGAAATGGTTCCATTCACAGGAAAACTGTCAGATACCTTTTAAGTGGCTCTTCAAGATGGACTTCATGAACTGCTTCCATTTCAAAGTGTCTGATCTTGTTCTTCTGGGCTGTTAGACTTTGGCAAGTGGGCATAAGTGGAGACACCAGTCAGCGTCGTCTCTACCACCCTGGGAAATTACATTTGAAAGCAATCTCCTGGAAGACATGATTACATACCCCACACAAGGCCATGGAACGCATCCCACCTCACAGAAAGCACCTGCTGACTGATGTGGATTTAGCATTAGAGACTCCTACACAGAGGCCTCTGATGTGGCCCAGATTCCACTTTAACCACCAATTCCTACAGGTGAGTGGCAAGTAGGACTTGGCAAAACCTTATTAGAGCTGAGGTTTTTCAAGTCATTAGAGCTGAGGTTCTTTTCTCTGGTATGACACCAGCAGACAGTGGCATGGAGCAGATGCCCAGGAAATTGATCAGCATCATTGAAACCCCATTGGCAATAACTTCAAATACCCTAAAACATACTCTGGAAGAATTGCCCTCCGGAAAGTAAAAAGATGAGAGCCATGGTTGGAGCTGGACTCCCAGGAAGCCTCAAAGTGTGCAGGCAGGCCTGGAACTGCAGGAGCTTGGCTGCAGCTTGGGGACTTCTAAGTGACCTGGTGTGAGAGGTCTTATCTTTTTTTTTTTTTTTCGAGACAGAGTCTTGCTCTGTTGCCCAGGCTGGAGTGTAGTGGTGCGATCTCGACTCACTGCAACCTCCGCCTCGTGGGTTCAAGCGATTCTCCTGCCTCAACCTCCAGAGTAGCTGGGACTACAGGCAAGCACCACCATGCCCGGCTCATTTTTGTATTTTTAGTAGAGACGAGGTTTCACCATGTTGGCCAGAATGGTCTTGATCTCCTGACCTTGTGATCTGCCTGCCTCAGCCTCCCAAAGTGCTAAGGTTACAGGCGTGAGCCACCAAGCCTGGCTGGTCTTGTCCTTTTTTAAGGCAAAACAAAACAAAAAACAAAACAAAACAGTCAAACAGGGCTCTTTCCACCTCTTCGCTGTGCTGCAGTATCTGTCTCCTATTGTGACTTCAGTGGACTGGGAGGGTCCCAGAAGCACTCACCACAGTTTCTTTTGTTCCTAGGTTAGATGGGACCCGTGGCCTTCTGCATGCCTATTAGCATCTCAGTGCACTTATTCATGCCTTTGGGACAATTCTTTATAAAGAGCCCTGGCTTCTCTCTGAACAGACCATCCCGTCCTGTGGGCTGTCCAGCAGGGAGGTCTGTTATTGCCCTCTGGTCGCTAAGTGTTCAGGGGACCTTCAATCTTCATGTAGATTTGGAATTCTCCGCAGGAGATTGTGTCTTCTCTTTCATTAATGGATTCATTCAATCGTGTTGACATTAGTAGGAACTCATTTATTTTATACTCTGGGTTATTAGTCAATACTGCTCTAATTTGTGGCTCAAATAGTTCCCATTTTGGCCATTGGCTGCTCTGTAGCAGGCTCCAGTGTGGTGGTGGTCAGCACTTCCTTATGTTCTGGTTCTGGCACTCTGAGCTCACATTACATATTTTGTTTCAGTCCTAGAATCAACAATCAGCCATTTCTCCAAAGAGGTCTAGTTCTGTTTTGGGGGCGGGGTTGGCTTTAGAACCAAGATCTAGACACACAGTATACTTATTTTCAAGCATTAGGAATGGAGAGAGGGATTTCCCATCTACAGACACAGATGCCACCTAAGTCTGTAAGGTCTTATCATTTGCCTGCTTTGTTGGACATGAGCAGACTTTAAGGGCACAGATGGGTCACAGATTAATCACAAACGTCTTTAGAAGGGAATGAGAGTGGGTGAAGTAAATGCCACTGAAGGCAATGTTATTTGGTCCTCCCCAAATACGAAAAAATTCATGTATTCGGCAAAGAAAACACAGTGAGAGTCTGTTGTTTGCTACTAGGCAAGCTCAGTAATAGTCGTCCTAGCACAGATGTTCTTGTACAGGCCCGTTGATAAAGCAATCAAGATTGCATTGGAAGCGCAGGACAAGAACAAGTACTTTGGGGCCAGACTGACCTGGGTTTGAATCCTTACTGTTACTTATCTGCCCGGGACCTTGGACAAACCACGGCTTCTCCAAGCCTCACTCTTTCACCTGTAAGGTGGACGTAATGATCATTTCTACTTAATACAGTGGTTTGAGGATTCACGAGTGCATATCAAGTATGTAGCCTCAGCCCCTGGCACATAGTGAGTGCTGAATAAAAGTCAACTCTCTGATACATGGCAGGGGACCTCTAGGCCAGGAAACACCTAAGCAGAAGCCCGAGGCCCCTAAGGCCTGTTGGACACCCACACATATTATGTTAGCAGATTTTGGCTTTTGGTGGCGACTGCTTTAGAAGATAGGTCAAAACTAATTTAAGCCCAAATATAGGAACACCCAGGCAGAGAAATTAGTGGTAGATATTTTTCCCAGATTGGGGTGGGGATACTGCTGCTTGATTGCTTAGATTCTGATAAATGAGCCCTCCTGGATCTGCACACCCTACAGAGAATGGGACCAGTGGACTTCCCTTCTTTCCTCTGCACATTCACTGGGCAGAAGGTCCAGAGGAAAGGAGGGGTGGACAGAAAGCAGAGTGTTTACATGGGTGTGATGGGCAGAGGCCAGCTCTCCCTCCAGGTCATGAGGAGGCTCAGGGCAGATCTCAGTAGATGGAAGGGTTCAGCCCAGGGAGAGCCATCTCTGCATATAACAGATTCTTCCATGTCCCCTATAGGGAGTTTTTGAGGACTTTGGCAATAATAGCCAGCATCATTTGTGGGGTCTGATGGTCTCCGCAGGCCTGTGGAAGACAAAGCATCCACTCCTCAACGGAGCTGGCACCGAGTGAGGGTCTTGGCAACAACAAGGCTGTGCTCTCCAAACAAGTCGCAAACAGGAGGGAGGGGCCTCTGCCTCATTATTAGCCTGGTCTTATCTCTGATCGGTAATTTGGCTGGTGAGGTTCGTGGGATCATGCTATGCACTTGAACTCCACCCCGGAGACTGCAACCCCGGGCAAACATATCTTCAGTTACCCCATCATTTCCTAATGTTCATTGAAGTAGTTACCCTTTAATGACCTGTTTATTCTAGTCTTTTAGATACAAATATATAATTTACTCTGCTTATCTATTTGCTTAGGTTTAATGTGATTTCATTCTGAGTGAAGAATCCACCATGTTTTCAGAGGGAAACATGCCTTAGAGATACACGTTTACATTTTTCTTTCATCGTAAATGGATTTCAGTGGCTTATATTTTAAAATACCAAAGTGGGTTGGCTGAGGAATTAGTGGGGGTATCTCTCCTCAGGTGTCTCCTATCCTCAAGGAGAGATTTTTTTTTTTAATTTAAAAATATTAGTAAGGGCAGGATCTTGCTATGTTTCCCAGGCTTGAACTCCTGGCCTCAAGCAATCCTCCCACCTCTGCCTCCTAAAGTGCTGGGATTACAGGTGTGAGCCCCTAGCTGGCCAATAATTTTATTTTGAAAGAAAATTGGAAAATGCAGAGCCACAAGGGGGCGCCCTAGACTGTGGTCTGGTGGTAAAGTCAGCACCTTCATAATGGAGGAAGGGTCTCCTAGAGATGCTGGGTTCAGAATGAAATAGGAGCATAGGCTGAGCATCTGCAGGGGAGCTCACTGGGCATGCACAGGGCCTCACTTACTAAACACAGACACTCTGAAGTGGGTGCTTGTGCCACATTGTGATGAGCTCCCAGCTCAGGCAAGTTCAGCAATCTGTCTAGTGTTACTTAGATAATAAGTGGAAAATGAGATTCAGACCCAATTCTGTGCAGTTCTAAAGCCCAGGCTTTCCCAGGCCAGCCGACTAAGGCTTCGGCCTATCTGGGGAGGGCTTGATACTCGGAAGGCACTGGTCAGCATGGAAGCGAGGCTGGTGGGCACGTGTCCTCGGGACGAGGGTCACAGGCATCCTCCCACCAGGGAAGTGTTTCTAGCCAGGGTCGCAGAGTCTTGGGGTGTTCTTGAATGTGGGGGAAACAGTCCCTCACCCTGACCATCTCGGAGTCTGTGTCCAGAAGAGCCCTTGTGGTTGGGAAGATACTTTGTTAATGGGAAGAGGTGTCCTAATTCTCTGATGTGGTATCTGTCCCCAGAGAGGGGTGACTTTTATTGTAAATGAGGGACTTGGCATTCCGCCTCATATATAGTCTTGACTTAATTTCGTCACCATGAGTGTGTCATCAGGAATTATTGAATTTTGTAAGAATGTAAAGTTTTTGAGCCTGAAGTAATGAGAATAAGATGGTGGGCTTTGAAAATCTCCCTCTGAGAGGTAAAGTGTCTTGGGGGAATTAGTGCTCCTGAAAACAGGGATGAGAAGCTGTGTCCCTGGAGAGTCCAGGAACCAAGGAGCTGATGTTTATCAGGAAGGGGAGAGGGGCTGGAAGAGAGTCAGGAGCAAGGGCAACAAGTACTTTCTAAGCATTTATCTAATGAGGTTGAAATTACTGTCCCCATTTTACAGGTGAAGAAACTGAGGCTTAGAGAAGTTACATGTCTTGATTAGGGTCAAACAGCTAATATTTTGCAAGGCTGGGACCTGAACCTGCTTTTCCGGGTGCCAGTGTCCAGTCACTTTCCCTAATGCCAAATGGCCTCTCAGAAACCCAACACCTCTAAGTGCTTTCCCTGTTTTCCTCAAATTCAGGAACTGCTGGTCTTTTGGGCAATTCTGAGCGCAGCCACTAAGTGGCGACATTGCCCAATTATGGCTCAGCTCTGTCTCTCCTGGGAAGAGCGGGGGAGGGAGGGAGTAGGAGTTGCCCTGTTGTGTGTTAGGCTGTGTGTGAGGCTTCATCTATTTAGATCCTCCCAGCAACCCTGCAGAGGAGGTATTATCCCATTTCCCAGATGATGCCATTGAGGAGCTGCTGGGTGACAGAGCTTAGCTGCAGAAGCAGGAATGAATCAAAGTCCAGCTGGATTCCAAGCCCTGCCTCCAAGCATGCTGGCCTCCCAAAGGCAAAGCCTTTCTGTGCCCTCAGACTACACAGTCTTGTGGGGAAGTGGACAGTGGGGACCCCATGAGCGTCTAGGCTGAGCCTCGTCGTGAAGGAGGAGGCTGGGTGAGGAGTAACCCAGACTGAGCTTTGGTGGGTGATGAGAAGAACTGGGTTCTCAGGTAGAAATCAATTACTGTTACAATCATTCATGTGAATCCCCTAATGCTGCTCTGTCGGAGACCAGTGCGTCAAGCCTCCACAGTTTCTCCTTCTGCTTTGGAAGAGGCTGTGTTTTCTTCCTGATGAAACGGTTGGCTGGCGTTGAGGAGCCACGCTATGTGAAAAATGTGTCCTGAATGTTTAAACGTTAGATCCACCTGCAGACAGTGTGTGCTGGAGCCAGCTGGAGCCGGCTTGTGAGCTGGTTTTGTGCACCTCCTCCCAACTCCGTGTTTGCAGCCATGATGTGGGTAGTTGAAATTAGAGTGTGAATATTTTACACCATAGAAATTGGAAACACTAGAAACCAGGGATTGCTCCACCTGTAGAGCCAGTGGTTAAACTGCTACCTGCTCACCACTGCCCATCAGGCAGCAGAAGGTGCACCCCTGAGAGGCAGGCGCCGATGGGTTTGCAGTTCACATGTCATCATCACTTTGGGATCTGAGTAGAATTGCTGCACATTTAAATGGATATGTTTTTCCCTCTCTCACATTTTTTGTTGCTGAGGGCAAATAACTGCATTTGAGAAGTTCAATCTGCATCTGACGTGCTTCTCCTGGAAAGTGAGATGGCTGAGATTGTCCTCTCTGTGAAGCCACCTAAGGGCTCAGTGACAGTAGCAGATGGTGACTGGACAGGAAGTGAAGTCTCCTCCAGTGCCAGGGGCTCAGGTGTGCTCAGCAAATACGTGCTGCATGACAAGCCATCCAGGCTGCCTCCTGGAGCTTAGATGGAAGCTGCTTGTCTTGTTCCTGTGTGTTCCTGACACCCCCAGGATATTCACAGGCAGGGTTGGGACCGGGGTAGGCAGCACAACCCCCTCTCTCAGGTGCCCACCCTGCATCAGTGTGAGCCTCAGGGTTACAGGCTGAATTGTGTCCCCGCAGAATTCAAATGCGGATGGAAGTCCTAAGCACAATACCTCTGAATGTATTTGAAATGAGGTCTTTAAAGATATGATGAAGGTAAACTGAGGTCAAATGAGTGAGTTCTAATCCAATACACCTGGTGTCCTTCTAAGACCAGGAGACTGGGAGTTTAGACAGATGCACACAAAGACCAGGCAAAGACGCAGCAGGAGGACAGCTGTGTGCTAGCCGAGGAGAGGAGCTCTGGAAGAACGCACACTGCCAGCCCCTTAACTTTGTCCTTCAAGCTTCTAGAAGTATGAGAAAATAAATTTATGCTGTTGAAGCTTTCCGGTTGTGTGTTCTTTGCCATGACAGCCTGATCTGAGCTGACTAATATACTGTGAGGGCTTCCCCACCTCACCTGTTCACGGGGCCTAGTATTAGATCAGCACAGGGAGGGCGGAATCAGAACACATGGTTACATCACAGATGATTGACAACTTGCTGGGAGTGCTGGGAGAATCCAGAGCATCTAATTCGCCTGGGGCAGGCCAGGCCTGGCTCCCCAGGGCCACGTGATCTGCATGTGGAAGGGGCAGCAGACATTTGACATAGGATGGCAGGGATGGGTCTTATGCAGGGACCGGGTGCAGGTGGGCAGGCTGGAGGCTGACCGGTGTCTTTCTGAAGTCAGTCAGGGATGGGCTGACCCCCACAAATGGGGAGTTGTTCCCCCAATGCACAGCTTCTGCTGGGCTCTCACTCCCCTCTGTGCCCCATCGGGAGGGGACTCAAAGGTCTGTGGGCACATTCTGGGGGCTGCAGGTGGGGTCTGCAGAGACCATACGCTTCCCTGGGGGGTGGAGCAGCTGCGGCCTGAGTCCCTGGTCGTTTGGAAGTTGTGCTGGATGATGTGGCATGTCCTTCCCTGCTGGACAAAAGAAAGATGCTGGGAACCAAGGACCCCGAGGGAACTCTCATAATAAAGGAAGGCCCGAGGAAAGGCGCCTGTCTGCTGTGGTTGAGTGTGAATGTCACCAACACACTGAGGCCAGGCAGGAGCCATGGCTGGGAGCTGGGCCTTGGCGGAGGCCTGAGCCTTGTTTCTCAGGCTGTGAGAACAGCTGAGTCTTCTCAGGCCAGCTTATGTGTAAGGCTGGGCTGGGTTCAAGGCAGCACAGGCCTGCTTGTGACTCACAGGGTGCAGAGGGAGGTGGCTGTGGTTGGTCCAGAGCTGCCTGGGGGCGCAGAGGCTCTGGAGATGCAGCCACAAGCCTCAGTGCCTGGGGGTGGTGTGAGGGAGGTGAGATGCTGCCCAGGACAGGCCTGGCCTCCGTCTCCCTTGGTTTAGCTTCTCAAGGTCTGAAGCCATCATAGTGTGGGAGACCCACTTCACTGAGAGGGGACTTGGATTTGGAAAGACTTCCCTGGTTTGGGAAGCCAGGGACCTGGTCCTGGGCCTGGCTCTGCCAGTTACTGACTTTCTGCACCTTGGGCTTACCACTTCATCTCTTTGTAACCTCAGTTTCCTCATCTGTCGAATGAGAAGGTGATCATAATGATACCCCATGCCCCTCACAGGTGATGTGCCCCCATGTGTCCATGGGTCAGATCCCTCCCATTCTTACCCCATGGAGCTTGGGCCAGGGCAGGCTCCTGTCTCATTGCCGTGGGCACAGGGGCCCAGCTGAGTGACCTGGGAACAGGACCTTCCATCACCCACCTTTGAGATCCCCTCCCCATCAGAATAGTTAGTCTCAGGTTACCCAGACTCACAAAGTGAAGAAAGTCTCCAATTGTCTCATGCAAAACAGTGAGGCTTTCTCTTTTGATATTATATCAAATAAATAAGACACACTAGCCGATCATGTTATAATTTTTTTGAAACCCTACAAGCAACAGACATAAAAAGTTCAATGAAGTGTGATCCATTCATGGGTCATCTATGACTCTCCTGAGATTGTGCATCTATGGAGTACTTTTTATCTCTGCTCAGTCAGTACTGTTGAGTTGAGACGAAGGTCACCTGATGGAGTGTTCCCATCTCCCCTGCTGCTCAGCCTCATCTCAATTCTTTGTGGTGGTGCAGCTCTGAGTCCTGGCCACAGAAGACGATCACCTCCTACTTGGGAATGAGTTCTGTTCTAAGGTCCTGGAGCCCTTCTCTGAAGAGCCCAGAGTTGTCCTGGCTCTTCTGGTCAACCTCAGGCCGTGGGCTTGGACATGTGGTGTTAGGATTGGAGAATGGAGACAGAGAGCATGGGGTCGGGGAGGAAAGAGCCTGCCCAAATGGACTCAGTGTGACCCCACGGCTGGAGCCCATAACAGACGCAGGCCCTGGGTGTGCTCCTAGCAGGAAACATTCTTCAGTGTTTGTTAATCATGAACAGTTCCCGCCTTTGGGTCACTTCCCCACTGATTTCCATCTCTTCTGAACTCTTGTGCTGCATTACCAACTATTGATGGTTGTGAAGGCCCCTCACACTCAGCCCCCTCAGACTAACCCTCCCCTTTCTCCCTAGAATTGCTAAAGGCCCCACACCCTCCCATCTTGAGAGCTGAATGTCCTTCTTGCCTTTACCCTCGTAACCAATCCACTGCCCGTTGATCCTGGTGCAGCAACATCTCTTTCTCTATCCCGTTACTTCTGCCTCCATCACCGCCCTCACTCAGTCCCTCATCTCTTGCCTGGATTGTTACAGTGTCTCCTGTCTGGTCCTATGGCTCGAGTATCTCCCAAAAAGCCAGGCTGCAGTGATCAAGCCACTTAAGGCATCCTCTGATCCTGCCTCACCCCTGTTCAAACAAAGTCAGTGATTTCTGGTTATCCACAGAATGTATTCTAGATGTCTGAGTCTGGCATTTAGCATCATTTACAGCCTTGCTACTGCCTTACAGTCTGATTTCTTCTTTTTAAATATGTACATATGTAATCAGAGATATTAAATATATTACATAGATATATTCAAAGTTATACGTGTATGTGGTTTTAAAAAACATACTGAAAATTCTTGGTCCCCTGCTGGTCCCAGTTTCTCTCCCCAGAGGCAACCACTTCTGTTATTATTTCTGCCTTCAGTTTTTCCATGGTTACTGCTCTGTTTCTAGGTAATGCTTTTAAGGCTATTTCTGGAGTTTTCAATCTGGAATATCATCCAATGCCCTCCTGCTATTCCAGGAGGCACTTAGCTCAATTTCATACCCCACGGCCCTTCTACTCAGCTCTGGAAGTGGAATTGTTCCTGAATCTGCCAGTTTTTCTCACCTGCGTGGTGATCTTTGGTCATCCTCTTATATCTAAATAATGCCAGGTTGTTCGGTCAGTCTCCACTTTAGCGGGCAGGGGAGAGAGCTGGCTATTACGCTGGGGATCCAGTAAATGTCAGAATGAAGGGTTGATTCTAAATCCTGGCTGTTGTGAAAAGGGCTGCTGTAAACATGGAGAGCAGGTATCTCTTCAACATACTGATTTCATTTCCTCTGGATATGTCCTAGAACAAGGAAGAAACAAGACATAGCAATGATCAAAGAATAAGTGCAACTTATGGCTCAATGTAGATAATTAATATATATGATTATATCTACATGTTTACCTATACCTATATATGCAATAACTACAATATGGATGGGTTGAGAACACAGGCTAAAAACATGTCAAAGTTCTTGTTTTGTTCAGATAAAGGAAAAAACCTGATTACCTGTGAATGATAAAGTAAAAATTTAAGTTTAGTAACCAGCAGGATAAGAGTACAAGATTGTTGAACTTCCAAACTGCTGGTGAAGTTTAGATAGAAGAAAACTCTATTAATCCAACAAAAGGCAAAACGAAAAAAAAAGTATATTAAATAGAAAACATTAAATAAGCTGCCAGGAGTAGGTCAATTGAAATACATTTGAATGCATTATATTCCCCTACTAAAAGGCCAAGACTCTTGGATTAGATAAACCCAGTGTGTGCCACATGCATTATCTGATGACAAAGAACTATGAAAAAGAGAGAAAATGACAGACTAGAAAAATGTCAGCAAAGATTGTTAGGTGTGGCGCTAGTCATTACAGACGAAACAAAATTTGGGATTAAAAAAACATTAAGTGGGCCAAAGAGAAATATCTTAGCTTAATATGTACCTAACAACGTGGTTTGAAAATGTATTTAATATAAACGCCACAAAGCAAAACAAAACAGAAACAGACAAAAAGCTACTGGAAATTCAACGATAAATTACCAAATCTGCTGCTACTCTGTGAATTATTTTACTATGTTGGAGAGACCTATAAAGATGATAGGGGAGGCCGTAATATAAGTATAAACGGACACTAATGACCAGGTGGCCCATCTGCTAGGTCGCTCACTCCACACTCATTCCTAGTCCTTGCTGTGTCCTTGCATTTATCTATGGTGGAGTCTGGAAGGTTAAATGCTCAGCCTTTCTTGAATCTGGAGTTCTGACCAATGAAATAAGGGGAACGGCCATTTTGGGACTCCGAGGCCACAGGTGTGAGGATAAGTGTCTGTGTGCCCAGGACGGACAGCAGAGCAGCAAGATGGAGCGAGCCTGCGTCCCCTGACCGCAAGGCTGAGCAGCTCAGCCAAAGCCAGCAGATGCGCTCTCTCTCAGCTTCTTGTGGGAGAAAAATAAACCCCTGCTTGCCTAAGCCTTTGAAAATCATGTTTTATGTTGGAATCTTTAATAGGTGATTGGGTCATAAGAATTCTGCCCTCATGATGAATGGATTAGTTCATTCATGCATTAGTGGATCAGAGTTTTGGTCTATCACAGACGGTCAACTGCTCAAACTATGTTCAAACAAGTAGGCATTAAGCTACTTCTTTGAACAGGATAGCTGAACGGCATAAACAATCCAGCTGTTTCTGTACCTCACTTACATTCTCTGTCTGTCACTTTCCTTTTTTGGTCCATAAATATTATCTGACCATCCGACAGCCCCAGAGTAGCTCTGTACGTATTCTGGTTCTGGGAGCTCTTTAATTGTCAATGGTTCCTTGCTCAGTTAAATTCTATTACGTGTAATTTGTCTACAGTTTTCTTTTACCATGGGTTAATGGATTAATGGATGATTATGGGAGTGGAACTGATTGCTTTGTAAGAGAAAGAGAGAGCTGAGCAAGTACACTAGCGTGCTCACTCAGGCCCCTTAGACTAAGACTCCCCTTTCTCCCTAGGGTATCTAAAGCCCCCGTCCTCCCAGCTTCATAGCTGGATGTCCTTCCTGCCTTTACTCTCATAGCAAGTCCTTCACCAAGTGATGCTGCTGTAACAAGAATTGCCATGTGATAGCCTGTGCCACCTCAGGACGTGACACAGGATCCCCACCAGCAAGAAGGCTCTCACTCCATGCAACCCGTTGACCTTGGACTTCCAAGCCTCCGTATCTGTAAGAAGATACATTTCTATTCTCCATAAATTACCTAGTTTCAGGTGTTCTGTTAAGAGTAACATCCTGACAAGAGGAAGGAGGGTGTCTTAGTTCATTTTCTGTTGCTTTTAACACTATGGACTGATGAGGGAGATCAAATATATGGGTAACTAGTGTCCCCAAAAAGGAGATCAAAAGTAAGGAGAGGAGAAGCTACAGCAATCAATACCATCGATTTCTTCCCCCAGTGCCATTGCTTTTCTTACTGATAGAACGCTGACTGGTTCAGGTGTCAAGAAGAGATACCTGGTATTAGGGTTGAGGTGTGCACTAGTCTGGCTAATGATATGTAAGAAAAAGTTTACTCAGTGCTGCTTTGAGCACTTGCAAATGCCAGCACCACTCTCAGTGCTGTCACTGTATTAACTCATTGTCTTGTTCAACAACTCTATGCAGGAAGGCATTCTAGTTCCTCCCATTTTCATGGATAAAGACACTGAGGTACTGAGAGGCTAAGTCCCTGTTCAGGAGCCTGCACAGTCAGAAAGTGAGTTAGGATTTTAACACAGACAGCTTGACCCCAAAGCCAAATATCTTACCATTAAGCTGTAAGCCTCACATTAATCTGCCCAAAGGTCAATTCATCTAAAACCAGTTCGTCGAAAAACAGTTTGCCAGAGAATCCATTTCACGAATGAGCAAATCACTGAATGACCAATTTGCTAAATTTATAAAATATTTATTTCTATCAATTATTGATAAAGTTTGGAATGACCTGAATCAGATACATTATAAGACCTTTGGGAAGAAAAGGTTCTGGCTTCAGACTTCTCCTCTGGCTGCCATTCATCCCACCTGTCAGTCTCCTCCTCCCTCTGATCCTTAATTTCCCACTTTCTGGAATCAGCAACTCTAGCTTCTTATGAAATGACTTGTCTGTCTTTCTCTTAGCAGGGAGCTAGCTGGGTAGAGAAAAGTCAAAGTGCTTAAGGTGATTTTAGAAAGAAACAATGAAAACCTGTCAACTAAAATGACACAAATATTTAAAAGCTGTTAAAACCATTCTATACAATATGAGTTGCTTTCAGCTTTATTCATAGTTAAAAGACAGACTTTTTGGTAAATGGATAGCTTTGATAATGTTGATGACTTGATCCTTTACTGACTTGGTGTCTGGCAAGTTGGCTCACTTCTGTTCTACAGCACCTCTAAAACAGGCATGTCAAACCCGAGAGTCCCAGCTCCATAGCTGTCAGAAACATATCTGACTTTCAAGCAGAGGTATGGGATTATATTTTTGTGGGATCCACTTGAAATAGTTCATTAGCAGGAACTCAGTAAATACTCACTGTAGTAGCAAACACCCAGGGAATAACGTTTTTGTTCTATGATTTTAATAATAAGCAGATAATATGCGTTGATTGGAGATACCAATAATGCTGAAAGGTAATTTTTTTGAGGTTAAAAAAAAACAATTTTACAGATCTATTAGTTGTTACCTGGCAACCTTTTGATTAAGAATAAGGTTAACTGTCTTGAACCAGTGAACAAAGACTTTACTCGAGTGCTGTACAGTAAATGGATGTAAATTACCATTCTTAGTATGAAAGTTTTTTTAAAAAGCTTATAGAACCTGATGTGAAGCTTGTTTTTCATCTTAATCTCAAATCAATTATTTAGTTTCAGAAAACAAAAGCACCCATCACATTACCTTACATTTGTAGGTTTGAATGTTAGTTTAAATAATCATTGGTTCCTTGTTTTACTGTTTTGTTTTTATTTGTATTATATACATTTTTTGGTTTATAATATAAAACCTAAAATAGTATGTGCAGTTTGCCACTGTAATTCAAAAACAGTATTCTAAGCCCTCCAACTGACTGAATGGACCCTTCTCACCCTTGCTTGACCAAGAAAACCTGCAAAACCAGGTCAGGCTCTGAGGGGAAGGAGGTGGGACACGTCTCATTATATACCCTCCCTCTAGTGTTCTGACACAACGGACTAGCATTCTCAGTAAAACAGAGATCATGAAAATGACAAAACAGACTTTTTGTAGCAATAAGATACCAAATTCCAACCTGACTCTGGTATAGCCTCACATGACAGATAGCGGGGTGTGTGAAGAAAATCAGTCTTTTGCCCCAGTACATTCTTTGAAATGGCCCTGCAAAGTCCTCTCTTGTGAGGGAAATTTGCATTTTGTAGAGAATCTCCTTTCCTTTCTAGATCTTTTCTCAATCCAGGAAGGTTTAACTAAGAGTCTGACACCTTTTAAAGTCCAAAAAGTGGCATTTACCATCTCTGAAGCCTACTGAGAGGTTTCATCTGTATAGCAAGACCCTTGGCTTCCACAACCCACCCTTACCTTAACTCAAGCATTTTTTGTTGCTGACTTCAATTCTTTAGGCAAGGCTTAACTTTTGCAACCAATCGCCAATCAGAAATCCACCTATGACCTGTAAGCTCCCCACTTTCAGATGTCCCACCTATTCAGGCTAAACCAAGATACACCTTACATGTATTGATTTGAGTCTTTGCCTGTAACTTGTCTCCCTCTAAATATTTTACAAAGGTTGGCTTTTTTTTTTCTTTTTTTTCACAACAGCAACCTGAGTCTCCATGACCAGAGTTATTATTTGGGCTCCATCATGTAGGCATGATTAATTGTCCACATGGCTAACTTCAGGCATTCTGGAAGTCATCTGATAGCAGGTGAACCAGAGTTTCCACCCTAAATCACATTATTGGTTTTTTGGCATGGCCAGCTATCCTGTCTATCTGGTGTGGCCAGCACCCACCCTAAATCATATTATTAGGTGATCCAGTGATCCAGTGATCCAAGGCCTCCAGTGAATTCCTGTCAGGCATGACATTGCAAGGAATGAAAGATTACCTCCCAGCCAAGTGCAAAAAAACCAGACTTCATTTTGGGCAAGGTTAAATCCTTTTTCTTTTCTTTTTTTTTTTTTTTTTTGAGATGGAGTTTAGCTCTTGTTACCCAGGCTGGAGTGCAATGGCGCAATCTTGGCTCACCGCAACCTCCACCTCCTGAGTGCAAGCAATTCTCCTGCCTCAGCCTCCTGAGTAGCTGGGATTACAGGCACGCACCACCATGCCCAGCTAATTTTTTGTATTTTTAGTAGAGACGGGGTATCGCCATGTTGACCAGGATGGTCTCAATCTCTTGACTTCGTGATCCACCCGCTTCGGCCTCCCAAAGTGCTGGGATTACAGGCTTGAGCCACCGCGCCCGGCCACAAATCCTTTTTCTATACACACCTGGAACCAATTATTCTCTCCGTGTAAACCAAAAATAAAATACAAAGCCCTCCACTGAAACTGCCTTTGCAAAAATCATCACTGAGTAAATTATGTCAGTGAAAGAGAACAGACCTAACCTACCCCATCTTCCTTCTAATCTGTAAACTGTCTTTGTTAATTCCTGGGCATAGGCCTAACAAATTAGCTTTGAGAAGGAATTCAGTTTATAGTTTAAACTCTGAAACAAAATGGATAATAGCCCTTTCCCAAAAATCCCCTTTTTGCCTGGAGACCAGTCTGCCTTCGTAGGACTAGCAAATTAGCTGCAAGATTTATTTATCATGGTTTAGGGGCCAGGCAGCCTCTGGCTGCAAGACTTGGAAGCTCCCCAAATTGCTCCTGGGAATAACGTCACTGTTGTAAAACCTAAGATCAGTGATTGAGATATTTTGCAGACCCTGCATTTCCATGCAGCAGATGACACCACCTAGACTGATAATCTGGCTCAACCAGTTCTGCAATCCCACCCAGGAACAGAAGTCAGCAAGAACTCACTTTGACCCCTTATGATTTTATCTTCAACCCAGCCAATCAGCACTCCCCACTTTCCGAGCCCATACCCGCCAAATTATCCTTAAAAACTCTGATCCCCGAATGCTCAGGGAGACTGATTTGAATAATAATAAAATTGCGGTCTCTTGCACAGCTGGCTCTGTATGAAGTACTCTTTCACCAGTGCAATTCCCCTGTCTTGATAAATCGGCTCTGTGTAGGCAGCAGGCAAGATGAACCCACTGGGCGGTTACACCACCCCAAACCATCTGAATGGACTTCTTTCTGTAGGCCAGAGCACTCCAAATTTGACCTCAAAGATTAGTTCAGGCCATGACAAGAAGTGAGCGTCAGATATGCCACAGAATGCTCTCCTCTGTTTTGGAATTCAGAAAAAGCCGATCAGCATTTTTGTAGACCTTAAGTCTGATAAGAAACATTTACAATCTCTTCTCTCCAAATTCTGCTACCTGGAAATTTCATCTGCATGATAAAACTTTGATCTCCACAACCTGTTATCCTAACCCAGACATTTCTTTCTATTGACAATAACTCTCAACCCATTGCCAATCTGAAATTTGTTGGATCTACCTAGAACCTGGAGGTCCCTGCTTTCAGTTGTCCTGCCTTTTTAAATCAAATCAATGTATATCTTAAATGTATTTGATTGATGTCTCATGTCTCCCTAAAATGCATAAAATGAAGCTGCACCCGGAGCACTTCGGGCCCATGTTCTCAGGGGCTCCTAAGGGCTGTGTCAGTCATATTTGGCTCAAAGTAAATCTTCTCAAATATTTTACTGAGTTTGACTCTTTTTGTTGACATCAGTCATTGCTGAGACAAACCAAGTGCGTGTTGGGGTATATTTTCAATAAACAGCTGAATCATCCATTGCAACCACCCATTATTTGTTTATTTTCTGAAATTTTCTAATATATTTTAATTTAAATATTAGTGTTAGTATTATTTACCAGCAAATAGGCAGTTGGGTCTAGAGGAAGAGAGAAGGAAGCACTGATATTCAGGGAGCATCCTGAGAAAGAATTTTAATTGTCAGCCTGCAGAATGAGGAGACAGGAGCAAACCTCAAATATACCTCCCTGAAAAGTTTGGGGGTAGGGATTTTAAGGGGTTTGGAATGGGCTGAGGCATGGGGATCAATGATTGCTCTGAGTGCAGAGTGAAGTCATGGCATGGGGAGATGAAGTAACTGCATTGTAATGCTGATTTACTGTCTCTGGTTTTTTTTTGTTTGTTTGTTTTTGTTTTTTGTTTTTTGTTTTTTTTGAGGCAGAGTTTCACTCTTTGCCCAGGCTGTAGTGTAGAGGTTCGATCTCAACTCACTGCAACTTCTGCTCCCCAGGTTCAAGAGATTCTCCTGTCTCAGCCTCCTGAGTAGCTGGGATTACAGGAGCCCTCCAACACTCCTGGCTAATTTTTGTATTTTCACTAGAGATGGGGTTTTGCCATGATGGACAGGCTGGTGTTAAACTCCTGAGCTCAAGAGATTTGCCCGCCTCGGCCTCCCGAAGTGCTGGGATTACAGGTGTAAGCCATGGCGCCCAGCCTCTTTGGGAGTCTTAAAACTGGTTGGTGTTGGCTGGATATCAGAATCTTTTTTTTTTTTTTTTTTTTTTTGAGACGGAGTTTCGCTCTTGTTACCCAGGCTGGAGTGCAATGGCGCGATCTCAGCTCATCGCAACCTCCGCCTCCTGGGTTCAAGCAATTCTCCTGCCTCAGCCTCCTGAGTAGCTGGGATTACAGGCACGTGCCACCATGCCCAGCTAATTTTTTGTATCTTTAGTAGAGACGGGGTTTCACCATGTTGACCAGGATGGTCTCGATCTCTCGACCTTGTGATCCACCCGCCTCAGCCTCCCAAAGTGCTGGGATTACAGGCTTGAGCCACCGTGCCCTGCCGGATATCAGAATCTTAAAATGTCTTAATTATTATTAAAAGCCTTATGATTCTAACAACAGCGATCCTATCTATAGGAACAAAGAATGCAAATGGTCAGTATCTAGGGCTACGTGACTTTCACTTACAAGGAAGGGAGTCAAAGTGCACCTGATTAATGCTTCATTGTGACTACATTTCTGTCCAGAACCCTGTACGTCATTCTTATTAACCCTGTGAGGATGTGGTTTCACTGACAGGTGTGCACAGTGCCACTTACCATAGGTATGTACTTGAGTGAGTTATTTAATCTCTCTGGACATCTAGGATGCCGTATCACCTAGAAGGTGCATCTAAGGCTTAGACAACAGGGTTATTTTGAGAATTGATTTAATGAATATTGTGGATTAATTTAAATAATTCATATAAAGCCATAGGATATAGCAAATATTCAGTAGTTACATTCTTTGTGTAACTTAGTACTCATCTGGCACTTCTTATGGTTTGAGTTTCAAATAAAATAGATGTGACTACCCATCCCATATCACAGAGACATCCAGAGCCTTTCCCAGCATTTCTGTGAATTCCAGGGATTTAGGTTCTCAGGGTCACTAAGTCCTGCAGACTTCCTGTTCTTCCCAGACTCTATCGCATCTGGATCAACACTTCTCTCCTACGTGGCACTCCCCGCTGCTGCACACAGTCTGCTGCTGCAGATCCAGACCTGTCTTCCTTTAATTCCCCAAAACATCACCAGCAAGCACTGCTCGTGGTGGCAGAGATCCCAGTTACCTGGAGTTAGCAGTGGTAGCAACTTCAGTCCCTGCCTCCTCGGAAGAAAGAATTGGACCGCGGGGCATAAAGCAGGAAAAGGGACTGAGGCAAGTTTCTGAGTCTGAGCGGAAGTTTATTGAAAAAGGCTCTAGAACAGGAAAGAAAGGAAAATTCACTCGGAAGAGACCCGGGTGGGCACCTGGAGGTCCGAGAGAGAGAAAGGGAGCGCAAAAGGGGCCTTTCACTTCGATGCTGGGACTTTATAGGCTCGGCTCTTTCCCATGACTGCTCCTCTAGGGTGGGCTTGCTGCAGGGGCGGGGCTCTCCTTACCCGTTGGAACTGAGCTCACGCAGTGTGTTTAGGGAGTTATATGCATGCACGTCTGAGGCTTTCTTCCTTTTTCTGGTGCAGTGGACCTGGAATATTATTTATCCTTCCCTCATTTTTGTCTCTTAACAAGCATGCCCAGAAAGTTGCTTCTCCCTGGGGCCTGCATTCAATGAACACTTTTAATGTTAACAGGTATGGACCATCAGGAGATTTTCTCTCCCTGGCTGCCGAAATATTGTTTTTAGAAAGGCAGTGTGATAATTGTGGAACCATCACCTGACACTCCTGGCTGGTGGAGCAAGAGCCCTCTCCTGCCCTGCTCATATCTCTCTAACCACCTGTTAACAGCACCAGGAAGTTATGGAAGTAAACTCTTACACAGGCCATGTGGTTGGTGTGTGTGAAAGTGCATTTGATATGCCTGAGAAAGGAAAAAACCTGTTATCTGAGGAATGCAAGTCCTCTTACCTTATCAGGCTCGGAGAAACATTAAAATAAGATGCCATTCACATCCCACTCCCCACCTTAAGCTATGTAGTCATCTTTGAAACTGCTTGTTATTGGCACAAGTAGCTGTAAATGAATCTAACAATGCCACACCAGACACTGTAACTCATACCTTATAGGTAAACGGTGCATAATCACTGAACAACGTTACTTCTGTAAACCAAGGAGAATTCAAGTAACTTTGGACCAGCCCATCCCTGTCGACCCTTTTGCCTTTAAAGAGCTGCTTGTGACAAAGGCTGAACAGAGCACACGTCCAGGGTTACTTGGGTCTGAGTCTTTCAGGCCGCTGTCCTCACTTTGTCTTAGGTAAAGGCTTCCGATGACAGGTTGTGCCTCAGCCTCCTCCCTTTAGGTTGACGTGCCGCAGCACAGAATGGAAGGGGTGCTGGAAAACAGATCAGTCTTCTGGATGTTTTCTGTCAGTTCCTGGTGTTTTGCCAGCTTGGAGTGTATATTGTCTGACTCTCTCTTCCTGTCTCCAGACTCTGCTACGTGGCCAGTTCCCTCTCTTCATGCTTTTCCTCCCTACTCTCACGAAGTGATTTCCATTGCAAAGAGTTCCCCATAAAAGAGACCTCTCAGGAGATCAAACTAGAATTAACTTGTGCGAGCCAAAAATAAAATTCTAAGCCACCAAATGACTGAATGGACCCCACCCGTCAGCCAAGGGGATTCCAGAAAATCCTGAAAAACTAGCTTAGGCCATGATGGGAAGTGGGGGTCAGATATGCCTCACTGTACTCTCCTCTATTGGGAATTGAGGCACAATTAACCAGCATTAACCTTAAAACAGAGATCTTAAGAGTGACAAAACTGACTCTTTGTAGCAATAAGAAACATAACAAAATGACAGATAGCAGGCCCTGAAAGAAATAAAAATATTTTATCCCAAAGTATATTTCTTTCACGCATTTTGAAATGGCCCTGTAATGCTGTTCCTTATGGGGGAAACTTACATTCTCGAGAACCCCCTTCCCTTTCCAAGTGTTTTGCTGATCCTGAAGAGATTAGCTGAGAGTCTAGTACCTTTTATAGGTCCGAACAGGAAACACTTGCTGTCTGTTATCTCTAAGGGTGGCTACCTATGAGATTTCCTCAACATAGTAAGAACCTTGGTCTCCACAGCCCCTTTTCTTAACCCAGATACTCCTTTCTATTGTTTCCAGGTCTTCAGATAATAATCTAACTCTTTCAACCAATTTTCAATCAGAAAAAAAATCTTTGAATCCACCTGTGACCTGTAAGCCCTTGCTTTGAGTTGTTTCATCTTTCTGGACCAAACCAACCTACTGAACCAATATACCTCACATGTATTAATTGATGTCTGCCTGTAACTTCCGTTCCCCTAAAATGCATAAAATCCAGCTGTAATCCAACCACTTTGGGCATTGTTTTCAGGACCTTCTGTGGCTGTGTAATGGGTCATGGTCCTCACATTTGGCTCAGAATAAACCTCTTCAAATATTTTACAAAGTTTGACTTTTTTTTGGGTCAAATATTGCCAGTTCCATCCTGGAATACTGTGGAAGGCCTCCTAGGCTCAAACTTTTCTTCTTATCTTACCTTGCCCCTTCCTGCTGTTTCCTCTGCAGCTGAACAGGTTGGGGGCAGCCTGCCATGTGGTCCTGCTCTGGGGACCAGCCTCTTGCTGGGTCCCCCAGCTCCTGGGATTCATCTGCCTCCTCTTCAGTGACTGGTGGGGTCTCTGGGAAGGGAGGGCATTGGGTGGGGCTGGGCTAGCTGGGTCCTGACCACTGGGTGGGCTGTTCAGGTTCTGATGTCTGTGGGGAACAAAAGGAAAAGAGCGCTCTGTTATGATTTACAAATACAGTGTATTTGGTTGGAAATGGCCTTTTGGTGTTGAGGAGCCTGGGAACCCTGAGCCAGGGCGGGCTTGGCTGCATTAAGGGTACATTACTAGGGAGGTGCCACATCTGCTTCATTAGCAGGGAAGGTAAGAGAGCCTGGAGTGTTCCTGCATCTGCCACGGGGAGCCGGAGAAGAAAGTTCCTGCCACTATGGGCTCCATTATGGGCTTCGCTGCTGGGGACAGCGAAGACAGCACCAGGGAGAAGTTTCAGTGTCATACATGAGTTGAGAGGAAACTACTGTTGGTTTTCCCTTGTGATGATAGGAAGGAAGTGTCAGAAAAGTGGACACAACTTCGTTATGTGTGAGAGTTACATTTTATATTATTTAAATACATTTTTAATTCCACCTGGATTACAACCAGATCCTGCCTGGCTTGTTTTCTCTTCTTCAAGATGAGCATCTCTGTAGATCAGAGAGCTCTTGCTGCCTTCCTTCTCTCTCTGAGTCTTTTCTCATCTTCCTCCCAGCTGTGCTCACCGTCCAGTTTCTGGGACAGATCCTCCCTGGCAGCCTGAGGGCTGAGACTTGTTTCCTCTTTCAGGAAGTGGAGTCTTTCCGGGCTGCCTGTTCAACCCTCAGCTAACCGGAAGTCCCTGCTCTGCTCAGCCACGCGAGGTGGCTGCTTCTCCTTCCCAGGAGAAGGCCAAGCCTCCCCAGCGCCCTGCATCTGATCTCACACCTTCTGCTTTTGCCTTGTGACTATGAACAAGGTGACTTGTTCCTGTTGTGTCTGTGGCTCCTCTTGGACCAGATTTTCTCTCCACATGGCTACTTCAGTGACATCTCCCTACAAATTCTTTTTTCCAGTATTCTTTTTTTTTCCAATCTTTACTGAATTATTTTCATTAGCATAAAAACATAAAATAATCCTTCAAACTCACATTTTCTCCAGTACTGTACCATTTTTTTGCACCATTTGATAGCAATTTTTCTTGAAGCAATTCTCTGTATTTCCTGGTTCCAACCCCCTCCTTTCCTGTCTTTATTTCTTTTATAAATTGAGATCGAATTCACATACCATAAAATTCATGAGTATAAAGGGTATGATGCAGTTCTTTTCAGTATATTTGCAAGGCTGTACAATCATTATCACGATTTAATTTCAGAACGTTTTCATCATCCCAGAAAGAGCCCCACATCCATTAGTAGTCATTTTCACTCTCCTACATCACCTGGCAACTATTCATCTCCTTTTTGTGTCTATGGCTTTGCCTTTGGTGGACACTTCGTATAAACAGAATCATACAATATGTGACCTCTTGTGTCTGACTTCTCTCATGTATCATAATATTCTTAAGATTTATTCATGTTGCAGCACGTATCAGTACTTCATTCCTTTTTGTGGATGAATAATATTCTATTGTATAGATATACCACAACTTGTTTTTTGAATTTTTAAAATTATTGTTTTGAATAAAGATGAGGTCTCACTAAGGTGCCCCAGGTTGGTTGTGAACTCCTGGGCTCAAGTGAACTTCCCACCTTGGCCTCCCAAAGTGCTGGGATTACATGAATGAGCCACCGTCCCCAGTCTACAACTGTTTATTCAGGGATCAGTTGGTGAAATCTGGATTGTATCTAATTTTAGGCTATTATAGATAACTCTGCTATGAACATTCATGTACATGTACATTTTGCATAGATATATGTGTTATTTGTTTTCATTTTTCTTAGATATAGACCCAGGAATGGAATTACTGGGTCATATAGCCATCATCACTCTCACAGTATTGCAGTAGCCTCACAGTTTGCTTGCTTCTGTTTTTAGCCTCTTAAATTTATTCTCAAAACAGAATCTAGAGTAATTCTTAGAAAAATATAGGTTATAACATATTACTTACTCCGTAGCCCATGGCTATAAGCTTCATGTAGGTTATATCATATTACTCCTTAGCTCATGGCTGTAACCTTCATGTAGGTTATATCATATTACTTACTTCTTCGCTCCTGGCTATAATCTACATGATTCCTTCTATGGCTTCCGTTTTACCTGCAAGGCCCTGCACCATCTCACCAGATCCCCCACATTCTTTTCTGCCCTGATTACACTCTGCTATTATTTCAACAGACAAGGCATGTTCCTGCCTTAGGGCCTTTGCTTCTATCTGGAACTTTCTTTCTCCAGGTGTTTGCTTGTCTCATTTCCTTTCTTCAGGTTTTTGCACAAATGTTATCTTAGTGTAGTCTACCCTGACCACCGTATTTAAAATTGCAACCTCCTCCTGGCGCCTTTCTCCCTCCTCCTTGATCTACGTTCATTCACGGCACTTATTACAGGAAGGTGAAGCCAAGTATACTTAGTCTGGGTTGTTCACCTACGACCTGAAACTATAAAAATTCTAAAAGATAACATTGAAAAAAACTGTTCTAGACATTGGCTCAGGCAAGGATTTAATGACCAAGAACCCAAAAGCAAATGCAATAGAAAGAAAGTTAAATAACTGGAACCTAATTAAACTGAAGAGCTTTTGCATGGCAAAAGGAACAGTCAGCAAAATAAACAGACAACCCACAGAGTGGGAGAAAAATCTTCACAATCTATACATCTGACAAAGTACTACTATCCAACATCTACAATGAACTCAAACAAATCAGTAAGAAAATAAACAAACACATTGAAAAGTGGATAAAGGACATGAATGAACAATTCTCAAAAGAAGATACACAAATGGCCAACAAATATATGAAAAAATGCTCAGCATCACTAATGATCAGTGAAATGCAAGTCAAAACCACAGTGCAATACCACCTTACTCCTGCAAGAATGGCCATCATTAAACAAACAAACAAACAAAAATCAAAAAATGGTAGATTTTGGCATGGATATGCTGAACAGGGAACACTTCTACACTGCTGGTGGGAACTACTACGTCACTATGGCAAACAGTGTGGAGATTCTCTAAAAATCTAAAAGTAGAATTACCATTGGATCCAGCAATCCCACTACTGGGTAGTATCTGCCCAGAAGAAAAGAAGTCCTTATTAGAAAAAGATACTTGCGCACTCATGTTTTGTAGCAGCACAATTCACAATTGCAAAATCATGAAACCAACCCAAATGTCGTCAATGAGTGGATAAAAAAACTGTGATAAATATGTAAATGATGGACTAGTACACAGCCATAAAAAGGAATGAATCAACAGTATTTGCAGTGACCTGGATGAGATTGGAGACTATTATTCTAAGTGAAGCAACTCAGGAATGGAAAACCAAATGTTGTGTGTTCTCACTGATACGTGGGAGCTAAGCTATGAGGACGCAAAAGCATAAGAATCATACGATGGACTTTGGGGACTTAGGAAGAAGAGTGGGAGGGGAGTGAGGGATAAAAGACCATAAATACGGCGCAGTGTATACTGCTTGGATGATGGGTGCATCAAAATCTCACAAATCACCACTGAAGACTGACTCATATAACCAAATATCACTTGTACCCCGATAACTTATGGAAAACAAAATAATTCACACACAAAAAAACAAAAATAAATGGGCCAATGAGGACTCTAAGTTCTAGTATGTAGATACCATTGTTATTCTCAGGAAAGTGCAATAGTGATGAGTCAATGAACTCATCCAAGACTTGTAATTCAGTGACAGAGCTGGGATTCAGACTAAAACCCTGGCTCCTCACTACTACATTATATAGTCTTTCCACATGTTGGTGGACTGTTTAGGTAATAAAAAGGATAAATTACATCTTAACATGTGTAAATGGGAAGGTGTCCATGAAATATTGTGTGTTATAAAACAGCATGTATAATATCCTGGTATTATAAACATAGGTTCACATCTGTTTTTGTGGGCATAAAGGAAGCCTAAAAGTTGTAAAACAGTCCACAGTGGTTATCTTCTGGGATCTGCCTCTTTCTCTGTATCATTAGATTGTCTGTAACCGTTAGAAAAAAATCTATTGAAATTTTTGGGAAAGGCGGTGACAGTATCACAGTTATGCCACAGAAAGATTAAGTCACATGCATGACAACAGGAAGACTATCATCTTGGAAACCAGTGAAAGCATTTATTCTGACTTTCACTTTTTATTGTGTTGAAATGACCCATTCGCAGTCTTTACTGAAATCACTGCAAAACATCTCTGGATCTGTCTAAACAGTACCAGCAGAGTGGAAAATGTGATCTAAATGCTCCAGATGGGAAATTCCCATGAATGGCTCACAAGACTGGCTGTTCATTAGACCACCTGCAGAACTCTTTAAAAAATGCCTGGGCCCTATCCCCAAACTAGGTATCATCTGCAATTTTTTTAAATGTCAGAAGATAATTCTGACACACAGTCAAGATTGAGAAGTGAAAGCACTGGCCTATTGGAAGTATTTGTGAAATTCAAATGGCCACATTCTTGGCAAGGAGAAGTTTGTCTTCCAAGGTCGCCCTTGGTGTGTCTGCCGTGCATAGAACAGTAAATGTTGGATGAGTCAAGGACAGAGTGAATGATGAGAGCCCACAGATTGGCATTTCTATAATAAATTTACCATGATTGAGAGTCGGAGCCTCCAACTGTTGAGTCTGATCCCCAGAAGCTGTATCTCATCTATTTTTCAGAACTAATGTAACTTGGAGAAACAAAATCTTGCTAATAAGTGTCATAGACCCTGATTAATGAAATCACATTGCTTATTTATTAATTTACAGTAAGAAGTATACTTGTCAACTGGGCAGGAAGAAATTCTCGTTAGTCTGACCAGAATGTCCTGTTCCCAAAGGCAAGCCATATGGGAAACCAAGACATTGATCGGCTACTTGGGGAGCTGCGAATCAGGGCAGGTGAGAAGATGCAGGTGGTGTTGATTCCATCTAGCTTTTTAGAGTCTGAGCTCTCAATTCCTTGTAGGATTTACCTGCCTGGGGCCTGGAATTCTCCGTCAGCTATCTCTACTATTCACCTTTCTTTATGCTCTATTTCTTACTAACCACCGACCCTGACCCTGAGATCGATATATTGTTTCTTTGGTCATGTTCCTCTGTGAGACTGAGTTGTGCCCTGGTGTGTGAGCTGGAATCTCTATACCTCTTCTGTGATCTAAGTATGTGGCTTTATATTCACTTCCCAGAAACAAAAAAACCCACTCATTTTATCTCCCTCATTTCCAAGTTCTAGCAGAGGGTGTGGAGGGAGAGGACATCCCTCAACATATGGCGTCTCACCAGCTGAACCACAAACTGAACTGGTAGACAGACTCTGAGAAAAACTGGACTGTTGAATGGGGTTCTATAGCTCACGATGCTGGAATCTTCACATAATTTATCATTTAGCCTTTCAGCAAGATCCTCTCATATTTAAAACAGAAAAACAAAAACAAGAAAACTCTAGAAAAATGTAATATATAATGTCTATTCAAGTTAAGAATCATCATGAAATGACAAATTTCTAGAAAAATTACTAAAATTGATTTATCACACCAAAACAACACAGAAATTATAAAACTTATGTAAGTATCCTATTACTGGTGCATTGCTTCAAATCTTTGAAGAGTTGGTAGTTTTTGCTAACAATGTTTTAAAGCTTGTCAGAAGATAGAAAGGTTTATTTGTATCTTGGAAAACCTGAGAAATCACACACACACAAAAGGAATAAAGTCCCATCGAATTTTCTGGGTCATTGTGCCCAGATTTATGGTCAAACATTATTCTGGATGTTTCTGTGTGGATGTTGGGGATGAGATTAGCATTTAAATCAGTGGACATTGAATAGAACAGATTGTCTTCCGCATTGTTGGGAGGCCTCATTCAGTCAACTAAAGCCCTTGATAAAACAAGGCTGACCACCCTGAGCAAGAAAACTTCTCTAGGAGACAGCCGTCAGACTCATCTGCAGCACCGCCTCTTCTGGCATTCTAGCCACTGCCTTTACCCTCAATCATCAAGTATTTCCTGACTCTCCAGCCTCATGGCCTCCCATAACATATTTTGAATTCACCAAGCCTGCCTCTCTCTCTCTCTCTCTCTCTCTCTCTCTCTCTTTCTCTCTCTCTCTCCCTCTCTCTCCTCTGTGTGTGTGTGTGTGTGTGTGTGTGTGTGTATTATTGGTTCTGTTTCTTCTTCTGATACTAGTAAACTTATACATATACATATACTTCCAACTGAAGGTCACTTCTTAATAGGATTCCTCATTCACTGAATGGCTCTTCAAGTGCCTGGTATCACTGTTCTTTCCTTGTTTGAAAACCCTGATTTCTCCCCCTCTATGTAGTTTCCTGGCCCATGTGCCAACTGTGGTGTCTCTGGAGTTCCTAACCTTGTATCTTCCTAGGGGCTGTGATATGGTTTGGCTGTGTCCCCTCTCAACTCTCATCTTGAATTGTAGTGGCTATGAGATCAGAGTACACAGACAAGGGGCAGCTGAAACTGGACCAGCACTAAGAAAGGCAGAGGTCTGCAGGCTTCAGGCTCAGAGTGTAGATGTCCTGGGAGTGCCAGATTTTTTTGCTTCCTCCAGTCGAATGATCTTAATGGCCCTGCCTGGGCAATGATAATGAACCTCACTGTAGACAGCAGTGAGCGGCTCCTCTTTTTCTAGATATTGTTCACCAATGCCCTGGAATAAAAGACAGAGGGTTGTTGGATCAGCTGAGGTATAGAATGAATCTGGAGGGACCCACAGAGCCAGTACCCACTGCCATGCACTGCTTATGAATTTCTCTAAAGTGTAAATTTTCTTAGTAAATGCTGGTGATTGTCCAGACATAGATAAATAGGCGGTGGGGTCAGAAATGGCAGGTCCTGGAACTGGAAGCCCAATGCTGGGTAGAGAGACCTGGGACTTCCCAGGATGGCCCTTGCCCTGGCACTCACCTTGTCCTTGTCCTTCTGAGACACTGGCAGCCTGAGATCTTCATAGTGGTTGACATCATCATCAAACACATGGTTCTCCTGCAGATCTCCACCTGAGGAAATCAAAGCTTGAATCTGTCCTTAGAAACCTGTAACTCTCCCCACTGCCTTGAACCCTGAGGCCAAGAACACGTGCATCATCCCTCTGCAGAGTCCACTCCCTGGGAGAAAAATTCAGGAGAAAGGAAGCTGAGGTTCTAGTGAGCGAGGGGAGGTGTCTGGATATGGAAGGAGAAATGCAACTTGCCTCTTCTTATCTTCATCTTCTTTTTCTTCCTACATATCTTCAAAAGATACAGCCCAGTTCCCAGGACCAACAGCACACCCACAACATCCCCTAGGAGGCCTGGCAGCAGTCTAACCGTGTCCTGTTTGTGTGGACCTGTTTCTGTCACATGGGGAGAGTAGAAAACATTAAAGCAGGACATAACTTGACACACGCATTGCCAAGAAGAAACAGGGAGAAAGCAGGGGGAGAAGTGGAAAGGGGCCTGGTGCAGAAGCTGCAGAGGGAGGAGCATGGCAGGTCCATTCATTCAACCGGTTAGGAGCTGCTGCTTGATGCCAGGGATGCTGAGATGCACTAGACGATGTCCTCAGCAGCCCAGCACACAGTAGGGAAGACAGAAAATACCAACTGCCAGACAGAGGGATCGCAGCTGCCACAGAGGTTTCCACCTTGTACGAGGTCTTCAGGGAGGGCCTCTCAGAGGAGGTGATGGCTAAACCGAGGTTTGAGGTGGGAGCGTGAGATTATCAGATATTTAGGGTGGGGCATTCCAGGAAATAGGAGCACCAAGGTCAGGAAACGGGTGTCAAGACACCAGCGCTGGGAGTTACTGGCCCCCTACTGCAGCAGAAGAGGGGCAGGGCAGGGAGAAGCTGTGTCAAGGAGAGTCAGAGGGAGGCAGGAGTCTGTGCCCAGAGGGCCCTGTGATCATGCTAAATGCTGAACACTCCAGGATGGGGGTCAGTGGAGGAGGTGGCAGCTCATTTAAAGTGATGCTGACACATCAGATCCCCCAGCAACTCCGGGAGGAAGGATTGGAGAGGATCAGACTGCACATAGGGTATCAGGTCATTCATTTGTTCAGTGAACACTGAGTGTGAGCAGACACTGGTAGGAGCTGTGCTTGGCACAGGGATCAAAGCAAAACATCAAGGTGTTGCAGTCTACAGGGCAGACAGTGGCATAAACACCCCATTACTGCTCAGTGTTGGGTGCCATGGAGAGCTCCCTAAGGAGGTGGGGCCTGAGGGCAGGACCAGATACATCATTTTCAGGGCACTGTGCAATGCAGATTTAAATTCCCTTGATTAAAAACTAAAACCTTCAAGGAAGAAATGGCAGAGTTTTAACCAACCGTGGAATCCTGTGAAGTGTGGGACCCTGTGTGACGGCATCTGTCTTGTGCCCACAAAGCCGGTCGTAGCTTAGAGGAATACTTGAAAAGGAATAAAAGAGGAAGTGTCGGCCATTGGGTGTGGGAGGGCTGATCATCAGAAGCCCAGAAGCTTACAAAAAGCAGGACATATTTGGGGAAATAAAAGCAAGTAGTTTGGTGTGAAGTGCATAGGTGAGGCCAGACACATGGGCAGAGGAGCATCTGAGCTCTGAATTCCATGGGGAAGTAACTGAAGGCCGGATCCCACAGATGACACAGGAAACAACCTAATTTGACCCACTTTCCCCAAAGCTCACTCTGGATGTTCAGTGGAGGATGGATGGGGTGGGACAGCTCCTGAAAGGCTGCTGTCTGCATCGGCAGGAACATGGTGGGGGTGCAGTGAGGAAGGTATGGATAGGAGGGATGTTTAAAGGTAGAACTAAGGTGGATGTGACTCCCACACTGCTGTGTGTGGTGAGCAGGTGGAAGGTGGTGCTAACGCACATGGCGGAGAAGAGAGCCCAGAACCCTCAGACCCTAGTGCTAGCTGAGCTCAGCAGCTCCTCTTATCCTGCAAGCTACACTCACCACTCACCTTGGACACATACTTTCCTAAGATCTAAGATTGCAGCTTTCTTATCCACCTGGTTGCTGACCACACAGGTGAGGTGGGTATTGCACTGGCACAGGGGCAGGCTCACAGTCAGGGTCCAGGGGTTCAGGGCTGGTCCTGGTGTTTCGCTCTGTTCCAGCTCTCTGAGGAGGCCCTTGCTCTTCCAGGTCACTTTCAGGTCCTCGGTGGCCCCTGGAGCCCTGCACTGCAGGGTTACGTTACACAAGCCTGGTGTGATAGAGAGTAACTTGGCCAGGATTCCAGGATGAGGCACAGGCTCTGGAGAAGAAGGGGACGAATGAGTGGAATCTCACATGTATGGAATGCCAAAAGCCACTAACATGTGAAAAAGGTAAAATAACAAGTTCTCTTCTGGAGCCCCCGGAAAGAACACAGCCCTGCCACCACCTTCATTTTAGCTCATGGAGACTGTGTCAGACCTCTGGCCTACAGCGCAGTGAGATAATAAATTTTTCTTGCTTTCAGCCAATAATTTTTGGCAATTTGTTACATCAGTGATAAAAAACTACTATACAAATTAAGTAACATTAATCATATATAGGACGATTAATGTTACTGGAAAAATTGCTATTTTCCCAAATTTCCATTTCCTCTCCCAAAACACGAAAAGAGTTTCATTCCCTGGTGTGAATCTTAGCTCTGCTATCTCTGGGGACCTCATGTGTCTTATTTTTGGTGGAGAAAATCGACTCTGAAGGCTGGTGTCTGAATGAAACCCTGCATGGGGCCTAAGTGACACTCTAGGGACAAAAAGCCCAGAGAAGTCAGAGGATGGGAGAGGGGTGTCACTCACCATAGACAGTCAGGTAGAAAACCTGGCCAAGCATTTTTCCCCGAGTTGAGTGGATCATGGCCATGTACTGCCCACTGTCTTCAGGGGCCAGGTTCTCAATCCTCAGAGACCACATGCTGGGCACATGGACCCTCTGCTTGAACTTGTCCTGGAGGCTCATCCAGATTGGAGAGTCGGCTCCCCTATGGACTTGCAGCACCTGTGTGTAATTTGTTACAGTGCCTAAAGCCCATAAAACCTCCTTCAGCTCGGCTCCTACAACTACTCTGAGCTTCTCGATCACATTAAACAAGACAGAACCGCCTCGGATCCCCTTCAGATGAATGGGTTTTCTAGAATTCTCCAAAGCAGAACCATGTGCTTCAGAAGTGTAGGCTTCAGTGCTGCAGACACCTAGGGCATGAAGACAGGAAATGTGAGTATTTTCTCATCAGGAACAAATGAGAGAAACACAGAACTTTGGTTCAGAGTGACAGAAATCCATCCAAATCCTCCCTTGATTCTAAGAGGGCTGCCTAATATAATGGATTTGAAGTAATTCTGGAATCAAGTTCTGGTTCTGGTGGAGCGTGATCTTGAACAGGGTCCCGAACTCCCCTGATCTTCAGTTTTCTCACCTTCCCCATAGTGACAGTAAGGATCAAATAAGATCCTAGATCAAAAGCACCTAGCAGATTTTCTGACATATGCTAAGTGCATAACTGCACGTGGCTCCCAAGGATGCCTCCCCACTGTGTGCACAGCCCTGTGTGATGCCCTCCCTGGAGTATGGGCTGCACTGATTACTTGTAAATGCAGCAAAAGTGATGGAGTGTCCCTTCTGTCTGGCTCACACCCTCTGTCTCCATCACTCTCTCCTGCTCAGGCTGATGATGAAGCCAGCTACCACGTTGTGAGCTGCTCTGTGGAGAGGCCCACATGGCAGGGAGCTGGGGGCAGCCTCAGCCAACACCTTCATTCCAGTCTCTGCATACCTAAGCCACAGGACCCAGCTGAACCACATCTGGATTCTGATCTTCATAAACTGTGAGACAAGATCCCTTATTGTGTTAAGGCCCTGAGTTCTAGGGTAACAGCTCACACAACAAGACATAACTAAGGCAAAAATGAAGGTTGCTTTCCTTTGCCTTTTCTTCTAGAAGGGGAACTAGTCAGGATAGGATAGGGGCAGGATAGGACGGGAAGTGAATTAGACAGGTTGTCCTGTGGCAACAAACAATTACAAAAGTCAGAGCCTAAGAACAAGAGAAGTTTGTATATTACTCACACTACATGTCCCACAAGAGATAGGGAAGGAAGGGTCATGTCACTCATGGGTGAGGGCTCTATACCTTGTAGAAGCTCTATATGGAACCCACAGCCTCCTCAGCCTCCACGGCAGGGAAAGGAGGAGACCAGAGAGGCACCTGCAGGGTGTTCACTGCACTGCAGAAGTGGGGTAATCTCTGCCCACATTTTCTGGACAGAACTAGTCAGGAGACCCTGCTAACTGCCAGGGGCTGAAAGTGTGGGGGAGCAGATGGACTGTTTAGTGGCACGGTGTCCCTGCCACCAAGAAAGCACCTCCCTATGCAATGCCCGTCAGGTCCCTGATTAGTCTCCCTCAGTTGCCATCTCCCACAGAGCCCTGACCAGTGGGCACAGCTGCCTCAGCTCTGCCTCCCTCTGAGCCCTTTATTGCCCACCAGGAACAGCCACAATGAACCCAGAGACCTCTGTCCTTCCTGGGGACCAGGATGGGACCAATCTGGACCAGGTCCATCTGGGTTTGTTTCTGGGTGGCAGGGTACCCAGTGTTCTCTCTAATGAGTGAATTCCTCCCCATTTCAAGCCTGTGCCATTCTGCTGTCCTTATACCCATCCCTGGCTCTCACTGAAAGCAAATAGCTCATGCCAATCCTTAGATGTAGAAGCGTTTCAAATATTTGTTTCCAGTTATACACTAGCTCAGTTCACCAGGCCCCTCCTTTGGGCTAGGCCTCACCCCCTCCCTTCAGCTCCCTCAAGGGACTAGACCCCACCTGAGGCTCAGCACCCCTTAGCACCAGGGCCACAGGCCTTTAGGATCCACATTAGTGGGTTAATGGGTTTGTCAGTCCATTTTTGCATTGCTATAAAGAAATACCTAACACTAGGTAATTTATAAAGAAAAGATATCTAATTGGCTCACAGTTCTGCAGGCTGTACAGAAGTGTAGAGCCCGCATCTGCTCCTGGTGGGGGCCTCAGGAAGCTCACAGTCATACTGGAAGGCAAAGGAGAGCCAGCGTATTACATGGTCAGAGCAAGAGCAAGAGAGACAGGGAGAAATATGGCCAAACAGGAACAGCTCTGGTCTGCAGCTCCCAGTGAGATTAATGCAGAAGGCAGGTGATTTCTGCATTTCTAACTGAGGCACCCAGCTCATCTCACTGACAGTGGTTAGACAATGATTGCAGCCCTTGGAGGGTGATCTGCAAGCACAAGGGTTTGGGAAACTCCCTCCCCTAGCCAAGGGAAGCCATGAAGGACCCTGCTATGCAGGATGGTGTTTCCGGTCCAGGTACTATGCTTTTCCCATCGTTGTTGCAACCCCAGCCCAGGAGATTCCCTTGGGTTCCTATGCCACCAGAGCCCAGCGTTTCAAGCACAAAACTGGGCGCCCATTTGGGCAGACACTGAGCTAGCTGCAGGAGTTTTTTTTTTTTTTTTTTCATATCCTAGTGACACCTGGAACATCAGCAAGACAAAATGGTTCACTCTCCTGGAAAAGGGATGAAAGCCAGGGAGCCAAGTGATCTAGCTCGGAGGATCCCACCTCCACAGAGCCCAGCAAGCTAAGATCTACTGGTTTGAAATTCTTGCTGCCAGCACAGCAATCTGAAGTTGACCTGGGACACTCAAGCTTGGTGTGGGGAGGAGTGCCTGCCATTACTGAGGCTTGAGTAGATGTTTTTTCCCTCACAGTGTAAACAAAGCCACTGGAAAGGTCAAACTAGGCAGATCCCACTGCAGCTTGACAAAGCTGCTATAGCCAGACTGCCTCTCTAGATTCCTCCTCTTTAGGCTAGGCATCTCTGAAAGAAAGACAGCAGTCCCAGTCAGAGGCTTTCAGATAAAATGCCCATCTCCCTGGGGCACAGCACCTGAAGGAATGGGCAGCTGTGGGCACAGCTTGAGCAGGCTTAAATGTTCCTGCCTGCCACCTCTGAAGACAGCAGTGGATCTCCCAGCACAGTGCTTGAGCTCTGCTAAGGGACAGATTGTCTCCTCAAGTTGGTCCCTGACCACCATGCCTCCTGGCTGAGAGACACCTTGCAGCAGGGATTGACAGACACCTCATACAGGAGAGCTCCAGCTAGCATCTGGTGGGTGCCCCTCTGAGATGAAGCTTACAGAGGAAGGAACAGGAAGCAATCTTTGCTATTACTGTTCTGCAACCTCCATTGGTGGGACCCAGGCAAAGAGAATTTGGAACCTCCATTGGTGATACCCAGGCAAAGAAATCTCCAGCAAACTCCATCAGACCTGCAGCAGAAGAGCCTGACTGTTAGAAGAAAAACTAACAAACAGAAAAAGATAGCATTAACCTCAAGAAAAAGGACATCCATACAGAATCCTCATCTGAAGGTCACCAATATCAAAGATGAAAGGTAGATAAATCCACGAAAATAAAGAAAAAACAGGACAAAAGTCTGAAAATTCCAAGAACCAGAATGCCTCTTCTCCTCCAAGTGATCATAACTCCTCACCAGCAAGAGAATAAAACTGGATGGAGAATGAGTTTGACAAATTGACAGAAGTGGCCTTCAGAAGGTGAGTAATAATAAATTCCTGCAAGCTAAAGGAGCATGTTCTAACCCAATGTGTGGAAGCTAAGAACCTGGAGAAAATGTTAGAGGAATTGGTGACTAGAATAGCATTTAGAGAAGAATTTAATTACCTGATGGAGTTGAAAACACAGCACGAGAACTTTGTGAAGCATTGATAAGTATCAATGGCTGAGTTGATCAAGCAGAAGAAAGGATATTAGAGACTGAAGATCAACTGAATGAAATAAAGCATGAAGACAAGATTAGACAAAAAGAGTGAAAAGGAATGAACAAAGCCTCCAGGTAATATGGATCTATGTGAAAAGATGAAACCTGTGTTTGATCGGTGTACCTGAAAGTGGCAGGGAGAATGGAACCAAGTTGGAAAACACTCCTCAGGATATTATGCAGAAGAACTTCCCCTACCAAGCAAGACGGGCCAACATTCAAATTCAGGAAATACAGAGAACACCATAAAAATACTCCTTGAGAAGAACAACCTCAAGATACATAATCATCAGATTCACCAAGGTTGAAATGAAGGAAAAAATGTTAAGGGCAGCTAGAGAGGAAGGTTGGGTTACCCACAAAGGGAAGCCCATCAGACTAATAGTGGATCTCTCTGCAGAAAGCCTACAAGGCAGAAGAGAGTGGAGGCCAATATTTAACATTATTAAAGGAAAGAGTTTTCAACCTAGAACAGCATATCCTGCCAAACTAAGCTTTAAAAGTGAAGGAAAAATAAAATCCTTTACAGACAAGCAAAAGCTGAGAGACTTTGTTACCACCTGGCCTGCCTTACAAGAGCTCCTGAAGGAAGCACTAAATAGGGAAAGGAAAAACCAGTACCAGCCACTCCAAAAACATACCAAACTTTAAAGACCGTCAACATTGTGAAGAAACTGCGTGAACTCATGTGCAAAATAACCAGCTAGCATCATAATGACAGGATCAAATTAACACATAATAATATTAACCTTAAATAAATGGCCCAATTAAAAGACATAGACTGGCAAATTGGATAAAGAGTCAAGACCCATTGGTGTGCTGTATTCGGAGACACATCTCATGTGCAAAAACACACATGGGCTCAAAATAAAAGGATGGAGGAAGATTTACCAAGCAAATGGAAAGAAAAAAAAAAGGAAGGGTTGCAATCCTAGCCTCTGATAAAACACACTTTAAACCAATGAAGATCAAAAGAGACAAAGAAGGGCATTACATAATGGTAACAAGATCAATGCAACAAGAAGAGCTAACTATCCTAAATATATATGCATCCAGTACAAGAACATCCCGATTCATAAAGCAAATTCTTAGAGACCTACAAAGAGACTTAGACTCCCACACAATAATAGTGGGAGACTGTAACACCCCACTGTCAATATTAGACAGAAAATTAACAAGGATTTTCAGGATTTGAACTCAGCTCTGGACCACGCGGTCCTGACAGACATCTACAGAGCTCTCCACCCCAAATCAACAGAATATACATTCTTCTCATTACCACATCAAACTTATTCTAAAATCGACGACATAATTGGAAATAAAACACTCCTCAGCAAATGCAAAAGAATGGAAATTGAAACAAACAGTCTCTCAGATCACAGTTCAATCAAATTAGAACTCAGGATTAAGAAACTCACTCAAAACTGCACAACTACATGGAAACTGAGCAACCTGCTCCTGAATGACTACTGGATAAAGAACAAAATTAAGGCAGAAATAAATACGTCTTTTGAAACCAATGAGAACAAAGACACAATGTACCAGAAACTCTGGGACACAGCTAAAGCAGTGTTTAGAGGGAAATTTATAGCAGTAAATGCCCACAGGAGAGAGCAGAAAAGATCTAAAATCAACACCCTAACATCACAGTTAAAAGAACTAGAGAAGCAAGAGCAAACAAATTCAAAAGCTGGTTAAAGAAAAGAAATGACTAACATCAAAGCAGAACTGAAGGAGAAAGATACACCAAAAAACAAAACAAAACAAAACAAAACAAAACAAAACAAAAAAAAAACTTCAAAAAAATCAGTTAATGCAGGAGGTGGTTCTTTGAAAAGGTTAACCAAATAGATAGACCACTAGCCAGACTAATAAAGAATAAAAGAAAAAAGAATCAAATAGACACAATAAAAATGATAAAGAGGATATCACCTCTGAGTCCACAGAAGTACAAACTGCCGTCAGAGAATACTATAAACACCTCTGTGCAAATAAACTAGAAAATCTAGAATAAATAGATAAATTCCTGGACATATACACCCTCCCAAGACTAAATCAGTAAGAAGTTGAATCCCCGAATAGACCAATAACAAGATCTGAAATGGAGGCAGTAATTAATAGCCTACCAACCAAAATAATAATAATAATAATAATAGTAATAGTAATAAAAAGCCCAGGATCAGACAGATTCACAGCTGAATTCTACAGAGGTACAAAGAGGAGTTGGTACCATTCTTTCTGAAACTATACCAAATAATAGAAAAGGAGGGACTCCTCCCTAACTCATTTTATGAGGCCAGCATCATCCTGATACCAAAACTTGGCAGAGACATAACAAAAATAAAATAAAATTTTAGGCCAATATCCCTGATGAACATCAATGAGAAAACCCTCAATAAAATATTGGCAAACCAGATACAGCAACACATCCAAAAGCTTATCCACCACAATCAAGTCAGCTTTATCCCTGGGAGACAAGGGTGATTCAACATATGCAAATCAATAAACGTACTCTATCACACAAACAGAACCAATGACAAAAAACACGTGGTTATTTCAATAGATGCAGAAAAGACCTTCAATAAAATTCAACACCCCTTCATGCTAAAAACTCTCAATAAACTAGGTATTGATGGAACGTATTTCAAAATAATAAGAGCTATTTATGACAAACCCACAGCTAATATCATACTGAATTAGCATAAGCTGGAAGCATTCCCTTTGAAAATCAGCACAAGACAAAAATGTCCTCTCTCACCATTCCTATTCAAGATAGTATTGGAAGTTCTGGACAGGGCAATCAGGCAAGAAAAAGAAATAAAGGGTATTCAAATAGGAAAAGAGGAAGTCAAATAGTCATGACGTGATTGTATATTTATAAGACCCCATCATCTCAGCCAAAAAATCTTTAAGCTGATAAACTTCAGCAAAGTCTCAGGATACATAATTAATGTGCAAAAATCACAAGCATTCCTGTACACCAGTAATAGACAGAGAGCCCAATCATGAGTGAACTCCCATTCACAACTGCTATAAAGAGAATAAAATACCTAAGAATACAACTCACAAGGGACATGAATGACCTCTTCAAGGAGAACTACAAACCACTGCTCAAGGAAATAAGAGAGGACACAAACAAATAGAAAAACACTCCATTCTCATGGATAGAAAGAATCAATATTGTGAAAATGGCCATACTGTCCAAAGTAATTTATAGATTCAACGCTATCCTCATCAAGCTACAATCGGTTTTTTTTTTTTTTTTTTTTTTTTTTTTATTTTGAGACGGAGTTTCACTCTTGTTACCCAGGCTGGAGTGCAATGGCGCGATCTCGGCTCACCGCAACCTCCGCCTCCTGGGTTCAGGCAATTCTCCTGCCTCAGCCTCCTGAGTAGCTGGGATTACAGGCACGCGCCACCATGCCCAGGTAATTTTTTTGTATTTTTTAGTAGAGACGGGGTTTCACCATGTTGACCAGGATGGTCTTGATCTCTCGACCTCGTCATCCACCCGCCTCGGCCTCCCAAAGTGCTGGGATTACAGGCTTGAGCCACCGCGCCCGGCTTTACAATCGTTTTTTTTTAACAGAATTAGAAAAAACTACTTTAAATGACACCATACATCCACAACCATCTGATCTTCAACAAACCTGACAAAAACAAGCAATGGGAAAAGGATTTCCTATTCAATAATGGTGTTAGGAAAACTGGCTAGCCATACGCAGAAAACTGAGACTGGACCCCTTCCTTACACCTTATACAAAAATTAACTCAAGATGGATTGAAGACTCAAATGTAAGACCTAAAACCATAAAAACCCAGAAGAAGACCTAGACCATAACATTCAGGACATAGGCGCAGGCAAAGACTTCATGATTAAAACACCAAAAGAAATGGCAACAAAAGCCAAAATTCACAAATCTGATCTAATTCAACCAAAGAGCTTCTGCACAGCAAAAGAAATGATCATCAGAGATCAGAGTGAACAGACAACCTACAGAATGGGAGAAAATTTTTGCAATCTACCCATCTGGAAAAGGGTTAAGATCCAAAATCTACAAAGAACTTAAACAAATTTACAAGAAAAAAACAATTCCATCAAAAAGTTGGCGAAGGATATGAACAGACACTTCTCAAAAGAAGACATTTATGCTGCCCGCAAACATGAAAAAAAAAAGCTAGTTACTGGTCATCAGAAAAACAGTGAGAATGTGGTTTGGAAAAATGTGGTTTTGAAATGCCAATCGAAACCACGGTGAGATACCATCTCACGCTAGTTAGAATGGCGATCATTAAAAAGTCAGGAAACAACAGATGCTGGAGAGAATGTGGACAAATAGGAAGGCTTTTACATTGTTGGTGGGAGTGTAAATTAGTTCAACGATTGTGGAAGACAGTGTGACAATTCCTCAAGGATCTAGAACCAGAAATACCATTTGACCCAGCAATCTTATTATTGGGTATATACCCAAAGGATTATAAATCATTCTACTATAAAGACACATGCACACATATGTATTGTAGCACTGTTCACAATAGCAAGGACTTGGAACCAGCCCAAATGTCTGTCAATGATAGACTGGACAAAAAAAAAAAAAAAAAAAAAAAATGTGGCACATATACACTATGGAAGACCCTGCAGCTATAAGGATGAGTTCATGTCCTTTGCAGGGACATGCATGAAGCTGGAAACTATTATTCTCAGCAAACTAACACAGGAACACCTCCCTCCCTCTCTCCCTCCCTTCCCTCCTTCTTTTTCTTTCTTTAGGACTCCTCCAACTCCAGTGCCTATAGAGAAAACTCTACACAGTTAGACATATTTCCAGGTAAACAACATTATAGAAGTGGAGAAAGCCTGTATTTTGCTGTTGATAAAAAGGGGTTCTAACCCCTTTCTATTGCAAAGCTCATTGTTCCTTCAAGACCTCCTGTGTTGCAAGTGCTCTCTAATCCATTAGATTTCATATAATTCCCTGCAAGTTCAATTAGTGGATATAAAATCCAAAAATTATAACAAGAACAGCTTCCATCAAAATTCATATGCACTAGATCTTATTTTCTCATTTTAAAATGTAATTTTACTATACATGCAACCATATAATTGTTCATAAAATAATGAATGTGATATACAGCCTAGATTAGGACAGTTTTTCTTTCAGTTCGCTTTTCACTTAACTTTCTTTGTTCTCTACTTTCTCCCTCTGTGTCCTCCTCAATGTTATACCCTCCTGTAGCCCATGTTGGCAATCTACTGATTCCTTCCACATTTTTAACGTAGTCTTAGAAACATGTAGATGCATAAATACTTAAATTATGGTGGCTGCCTTTCCTTGTATAAAGTGAAGATTGTATTGTATTCAGTTTCCTGAGTCTTGCCGATGGGAATCTAGGCACCTGACTTCACGGAAGTTGAACATTCCTTCCAGATAACTAGAACATTTGTTTTTGTCAGCCTCTATATATGCCACGATATGATATTTCTCAGCTTGTCCAATTGTTCCTGAATCGATAGGCCCCTCCTGTCTCTTTCCAGGGTTTTTCCTAGAACAGTGATGTGATTAACAGGGTTTCATCTGAGGATCTGAGCAGCATTTCCTAGTGGAGGAAAAGGCAACTCACAGGGCTGTGAAGGGCGCCTGCGATAGACACATTTTACACAAAGATACGTTCTTTTGAATTTTTAAAATGAACACGAATGCAAACTACAAACACAATTTTAAGATTGAGACTCCTGGCCGGGTGCGGTGGCTCACGCCTGTAATCCCAGCACTTTGGGAGGCTGAGGCGGGTGAATCATGAGGTCAAGAGATCGAGACCATCCTGGTCAACATGGTGAAACCCCGTCTCTACTAAAAATACAAAAAATTAGCTGGGCATGGTGGCGCATGCCTGTAGTCCAAGTTACTCAGGAGGCTGAGGCAGGAGAATTGCCTGAACCCAGGAGGCGGAGGTTGCGGTGAGCCAAGATTGCGCCATTGCACTCCAGCCTGGGTAACGAGTTAAACTCCGTCTTGAAAAAAAAAAAAGATTGAGACTCCTAAGGGCTTTCTCCTTTGTGATGATTTGCGTGGAGATCCACCCTAGGCCCAGGCAGTGGATGACGGTTCTTTCAGTGCAGCCAAGACAGCCCTGGCTCAGAGTTCCCAGCCTCCTCACCACCAAAAGGACTTTCCATATCTTCCACCTCATGACTCCAACCAAATTTGCTGCATTTGTAATCACAACAGAGTGTTTTTCTCTTTTGTTGCCCAAAGACATCAGAAGCTAAACAGCCCACCTGGTGGTCAGGGCCCAGCTAGCCCAGCCCCGCCATCCATTGCCCTCCCTTCCCAGGGACCATGCCACTCACTGAGGAAGAGACTGATGAATACCAGGAGCCCAGAGGCCCAGCAGAAGACCCGGTTCTTGGAGTGGGACCCCATGGCACGCTGCCCGCTGGCCTGTTCAGCTGCAGCAGAAACAGAAGAGAGGACGAGGTGAGAAATGAGGACAGGCTTCAGCACGAGAGCCCTTCACACTCTTCCCCGCTTCAAGGGCAGGGCCAGCAAGTTACTACTGGGGATACTGGGGAGACGGCCCACAAGTCTAGAGAAAGCCATTCAGCTCTTTCATCCCCTCCCAGTCCCTACAGTATCGCATTCAGTGGATACGTAATTGCAGAAGAAATAAAGGTACGACCTCATTCTGTGATGTTCCTTGCAGTGCATTAGACAGACCCCTTTCTCTCGGGCACAGCCAGCTTGGTGTTCTCTCACACACCCTCCCCTGACACTTACCTGCTTCCCTGGGTTCACAGCTGTGCCCCAGGTGGCCCTGGTCACCAGTGTCAGCCTACGGTCAGGCACAGAAGTCAACCACTTACAGCAAGGCTGGGCTATGTCCTTCCTAAACTTGGTGACTTTCCTTTGTCCCTACCCCATATAATAAGTTAAATTTCTTTTTTGATTTTTCAAAAACTTCAACTCACAGCTGCCTGGGTAAGAAACTATAAGCAAAACAACAAATCTCCTTTGGAGAGCGTTAATGCCCCCCGTCTCCAATGCAAATATCAGCATTTACCTGTGCAGGCGGCTCTATGGTTTCTCAGCTGCTGGTGCTCATCACCTCTCTACACTCAGGGTAAGGGAAATCCCCTACAGAAGCTGACAGGCTCTTGGCTGTATCACAACTAGAAGTTTCCCTTTCAGCCTGTGTCAGCTCTGCTCCTGGTATTTCAAAGGGGTGGGGCAGAGAACGGAACACTCCCTCTGCCACAGCCTCAGCAGCCTGAAACTCACCAGCATCTGCGGAGGCTCAGGTCATGTCCTCTTCTCTCCTGACCTGGATACCCCAGGACATTCAAGAACTCCCCCTCCCATTACTCTGAGGGAGCAGCCCCATCTTCCTAACCCCAAGGCACTGCCTCCTTCTCCTCAAGCAGTCTTCCCTGGTGGCTGCCCAAGCAGAATACCCCAAGGCTGGAGCTGCAGGCCTGATCTATGACCACCTCAAGGTAGTCAGGTTTCTGAGTATTAAACCCATTTAATGGCTGTGAAACCCAAACCCCTGTGAAATGTGACCTGTGAAAGGTCACACAGCTAATCAAGGGGCAGGGTCTGGACTCCTGACCATAAGCTCATGACTCATCACTGCTATCACAGCCACTCTCCCATCCCACGATGTGGCCCCAAGCACGTCAACTCGAGTGCACTCTGCTCTCACCCAGAACTGCTCTGCAAATTTCTGGGAGAAAGAATATTCAGGATTGGCTTGAGTCTCACTACCCTATGTGGTAATGAGGAAGTTACTGCAAAAGGCAGTCCACGAGTTCTAGAGTTACACACTCCTTCTGATGTGGCATCTAAATCTGGGCAGCTCATCTCAGGGCAATGGGGATGAAGCCTCATATGCACCCCGCCCCATGTCTACAGCTCTCCACAATCAACTTCTTTGAGAAGTGCTTGGCCATGAACACTATTTGTAAGGAAGGGGAATGCAAAAGCCAAGCCTTCAGAGAGAACCGGCCCTGTGGCTGGAAGCCAGGAACCCTGGAGAGAGGCAGCAAATGAATATTCCATGCTGGCAAAACATCAGGGACGTTTTGAAAATCCAGACCTCTAACCTCATTTTTGACATCCCAGCCAGCCTGTGCTAAGGCGTAAACACGTACGTGGGCACAAACCGCAACCACAGGAATTTCGGTAAGTTAATTACACACAACTGCCTAATGCTGGTAATGTTTTGGTGAATTAAAGGAAGGCAAGAGCAGAATGTGTGTGTCACCAAGTGCCAGATAGGAGATAAGTGGAGACTTCTGGGTAGTCTGATACACTATCGTCCACGTCCCTGGCATTTGTGTTGGTGCACTGGAAGAAGCAAATACATCTTTCAGCTTTTACAGACTGTTTTTGGAAGCTAAAGACCATCTCTTCTTTGATCCCCAGGCTTATAGCATTGCTTCTGGGGTCTAAGTTCAGTGGGGTTGGAGACAGGTTATGTGGCTTCGACTGGGTCCTAATATGGTCCATGGTTGATGGAACTGTTATCAGGGGCTCAGTTGTCTGTAGATTCTGTCTGATCCTTGGGTGGACTGGACTTCATCTAAAATCTTGTTCAATAGGGCTACACGGGGTCAAGAATTCACAGCTGGGTCTGCAGATGGTGGTTCTGTTTTCATGAACACGATGAGAGTAGCTCTTTCTGAGTCCCTCGACATGTAAGGAGTTTTTGAGGACTTTGACAATAGCAGCCAACATCATTTTTGGGGTCTGAAGGTCTCTGGAGGCCAGTGGGGGAGAAAGCACCCACTCCTTGAGGGAGCTGGCACCAAGTGGGGGTCCTGGCAAGAACAGGACGTTCTTACCAAATCCCAGACAGGAGTGAGGCCCTCTGTGTCATTACTAGCACGGTCTTATCTCTGACTGGTATTTTGGTTGGTGAGGCGCTTGGGATCGTGCCACACACTCAACTCTACCCAGTACTGCGACCCTGGGCAAACGTTTGTTCAGTTACCCCACAGTTTTCTAACACTTGTTTGAAAAAATTGCCTTTTTCATAACCTGTTTTTTCTAGTCATTTGGACACAAATATATAATTTATTCAGCTTACCAATTTGCCTAGGTTTAATGACATTTCTTTCTGATGAGTGAAGGATCCACTGGGGGTGTGGAGGGAAGTGTTCTAAATATACACTTTTAAAAGGTTCTTTCATTGTACATGGGTTTCAGTGGTTCATGCTTTAAAATGCAGAAATAAGTTGACAAAAAGAATTAGCATGTTATCTATCCTTGGGCATTTCCTATCCTCAAGGACATTTTTTTTTTTTTTTTTTTTTGAGACAGTGTCTCCCTCTGTTGGCACTGGAGTGCAGTGGTGCTATCAGGGCTTACCAATGCCTCAACCTCCCTGGCTCAAGCGATCCTCCCACCTCAGCCTACCAAGTAACTAGGACCACAAGGTGTGCACCACCACGCCCAGATAATGTTTAGATTGTTTTCTGGTAGAGATGAGGTCTCATTGTGTTGCCTACGCTGGTTTCAAACTCCTGGACTCAAGCCATCCTCCTGCCTCTGTCTCCCAAAGTGCTGGGAATGCAGGTGTGAGCCCTGAGCCAGTCCAATAGTTCTATTTTGAAAGAAAAATTGGAAAATGCAGAGCCACAAGGGGACGCCCTAGACTGCGGTCTGGTGGTAAAGTCAGTACCTTCATAATGGAGGAAGGGTCTCCTAGATGCTGGGTTCAGAATGAAATAGGAGCATAGGCTGAGCATCTGCAGGGGAGCTCACTGGGCATGCACAGGGCCTCACTTACTAAACACAGACACTCTCTGAAGTGGGTGCTTGTGCCACATTGTGATGAGCTCCCAGCTCAGGCAAGTTCAGCAATCTGTCTAGTGTTACTTAGATAATAAATGGAAAATGAGATTCAGACCCAATTCTGTGCGGTTCTAAAGCCCAGGCTTTCCCAGGCCAGCCGACTAAGGCTTCGGCCTATCTGGGGAGGGCTTGATACTCGGAAGGCACTGGTCAGCATGGAAGCGAGGCTGGTGGGCACGTGTCCTCGGGACGAGGGTCACAGGCATCCTCCCACCAGGGAGGTGTTTGCAGCCCGGGTCACGGAGTCTCGGGGTGTTCCTGAATGTGGGGGAAACAGTCCCTCACCCTAATGGTCTCAGAGTCTGTGTCCAGAAGAGCCCTTGTTATTTGGAAGATACTCTCTTATTAATGGGGAGTATCTTGGTTTACTGCTTTATAGATCATGGTCAACATAATTTTGTAACCATAAATGTATCACCGGGGGTCTGTTACTAAATAGCGTAAGAACCCAGAGTTTTAAGTACTGAGGATAAGACTGTAGACTTTGAGGTTCTTCCTATGAGGGGTAAAGGGTTTGGGGGGAAATTAGGTTACATATCTGAAAAATGAAGTTCAAAAGATGTGGCCAAGGGAACTACCAAGGGGTCAGGAATCAGGAAGCCGATGTTTATCAGGGAGGGGAGAGGGGCTGGAAGAGAGTCAGGAGCAAGGGCAACAAGTACTTTCTAAGCATTTATCTAATGAGGTTGAAATTACTGTCCCCATTTTACAGGTGAAGAAACTGAGGCTTAGAGAAGTTACATGTCTTGATTAGGGTCAAACAGCTAATATTTTGCAAGGCTGGGACCTGAACCTGCTTTTCCGGGTGCCAGTGTCCAGTCACTTTCCCTAATGCCAAATGGCCTCTCAGAAACCCAACACCTCTAAGTGCTTCCCTGTTTTCCTCAAATTCAGGAACTGCTGGTCTTTTGGGCAATTCTGAGCGCAGCCACTAAGTGGCGACATTGCCCGATTATGGCTCAGCTCTGTCTCTCCTGGGAAGAACGGGGGAGGGAGGGAGTAGGAGTTGCCCTGTTGTGTGTTAGGCTGTGTGTGTAAGGCTCTCTTGTATCTATTTAGATCCTCCCAGCAACCCTGCAGAGGAGGTATTATCCCATTTCCCAGATGAGGCCATTGAGGAGCCGCTGGATGACAGAACTTAATAGCAGAAGCAGGAATGAAATCAACGTCCTGCTGGATCCCACGTCCCAAGCATGCTGGGCTCCCAAAGATAAAGTTATTTTATGCCCTCAAATTTTAGTCTGGTAGGGAGGTAGAAGGGGGAATTCCCTTAAGCCTGGGTGTGTACAGCCTAGTGAAGAAGATGGGTGGGTGAGGAGTAACCATGCCTTCCCTTTGGTTACTGGAGGGAAGAATTAAGTTTTAAGGTAGAAGTTAAATACCGTTAAAAATTATTCTGGTGTTGGAACAACTGGGTTTTGACATGCAGAAGAATGAAAATGGACCTTTGTCTCACACCACGTGCAAAAACCAACTCAAAATCAATTAAAGACTTAATTAAGAAATGAAATTATAAAATTACTAGAAGAAAACAAAAGCAAAAAGAAATAAATAGGATTATATGAAACTAAAAGGCCTCTGCTCAGCCATGGAAACAATTGACAGAGTGAATGAAGACACAATCTACGGAAACCATGCATCTGATAAGGGATTATCCAAAATATATAAGGAACTCAAACAACCCAATAATAAGAAAACAAAGAATCTGATTAAAAAATAGGCAAAGGATCCGAACAGACATTTTTCAGAGGAAAACATACGAATGGCCAACGAATACATGAAAAAATGCTCAAAGTCCCTAATCAGCGGGGAAATGCAAATCAACACCAGTGAGATATCACCCCACAGCTATTAGAATGACTGTTATCAAAAAGATGCAAGATAGCAAGTGTTGATGAGATGTGGAAAAACAGAACCCGAGTACTCTCTTGGTGGGGATGTAAATTAGTACAGCCATTACGGAAAACAGCACGGAGGTTCCTCGAAAAATTAAAAACAGAACTATCATATGATCCAGCAATCCCACTTCTGGGTGTATGTCCAAAGGAAATGAAATTAGCACGTTCATAAGATATCTGCACTTCCCTGCTTATTGCAGGGAATCAATCTAAGTGTGCGTCAGCTGATGAACAGATGTAGAAAATGCGGTCTATGGCTCAAGCCTGTAATCCCAGCACTTCGGGAGGCCGAGGCGGGTGGATCACGAGGTCAAGAGATCGAGACCATCCTTGTCAACATAGTGAAACCCCGTCTCTACTAAAAATACAAAAAATTAGCTGGGCATGGTGGCGCGTGCCTGTAATCCCAGCTACTCAGGAGGCTAAGGCAGGAGAATTGCCTGAACCCAGGAGGCAGGAGGTTGCGGTGAGCCAAGATCGCGCCATTGCACTCCAGCCTGGGTAACAAGAGCGAAACTCTGTCTCAAAAAAAAAAAAAAAAAAAAAAAAAAGAAAAGAAAATGTAGTCTATAAACCAGGCGTCCCCAAACTACGGCCCACAGGCCCTGAGGCCATTTATCCGGCCCCCACTGCACTTCAGGAAGGGGCACCTCTTTCACTGGTGGTCAGCGAGAGGAGCACAGTATGTGGCGGCCCTCCAACAGTCTGAGGGACAGTGAACTGACCCCCTTTGTAAAACGTTTGGGGACGCCTGCTATAAACACTGTGGAATACTATTTAGCCACTAGAAAGAAGGAAGTTCTGTCATTTATCACAGCATGGATGAACTTGGAGGACTTGATGTTAAGTGAGATAAGCCAGCATAGAAAGAAAAATACCTCATGACCTCACTTATTTATGAACTCTTAAAAAGTCGAAGTCATAGACGTAGACAGTAGAATCGTGATTCCCAGAGGCAGGGGAGTGGGAGGAGGGGCTGGGCAAAGCATACACAATTTCAGTTAGATCAGAAGAATAAGCCCAAGACATCTTCTGTAAAACATGGTGACGATAGCTAATAGTAACACACTGCCTTCTTGGAAATTTACAAGAAAGTAGATTTTAAGTGTTCTCATCATACAAAAAAAGATGAGTATGTGAGGTAACGTATATGTTAATTAGATGTAGCTGTCTACAATGTCCATGTATTTACAAACATGTTGTATACAATATTTATACATAAGTTTGTCAGTTAAATTAAAAAACATTTTAAAAATAGAAAAATAAGTAACTCTTGTGAAACCCTTAGAGTTTCTCCTGCTTTAGAAGAGACTGCATTTTCTTCCTGATGAAATGGCTGTCTGGTGTTGAGGGCCATGCTATGTGAAAAATGTGTCCTTCACATTTATTTTTTATTTTTTATTTTTATTTGTTTATTTTTTAACAGTCCAGAGGTCTTTTATTTTTTTTTTTAACACCTATTATGCCATGAATTCATAGGGAGTAGGTTCCAGCTGCTCAGGCTCCTTCCCACTGGTTCTCACACAATGCGCTTCTCTGGGTGGAGCAGGCTGGCGCTTCAGTTGGATCCAGGTACCTTTCTCTTTGGCTTCTTTCTTTTTCTGATCATTTTCCTTCACATGTTTTAGGAAGCGATCTTGGCTCTTAGAGTGCTTGATGTGCTCAGTATGCACATTAATTCTCTTGGCAAGAATCTTGCCCTTAACTTGTTTGTTTACAACAATGCCAACAGCATGCTGGGGAATGTTGTAGACCCTTCCAGTTTTGCCATGATAACATTTGTGGGGCATTCCTTTTTGAACAGTACCCATTCCCTTGATGTCTGCAATATCACCTTTCTTATAGATTCGCATATATGTGGCCAAAGGAACAACTCCATGTTTTCTAAAAGGCCTAGAGAACGTGTATCAAGTGCCTCTCCTCTTTCCCTTTGTGTTCGTCATTTTGGCAATTACTGGAAGATGGCAGTTCCGGCCGAAAGCGTCCTTCACATTTAAAAGTTAGATCCACCCACAGACAGTGTGTGCTGGAGCCAGCTGGAACCCACTTGTGAGCTGGTTTTGTGCACCTCCTCCCAACTCTATATTCACAATCATCATGTGGGTAGCTGGAAATCAGCCAAAGTGGGGTATTTACACCACAGAAATTGGCAAATGCTTGAAACCAGGGCTCTTTGCTCCTTGAGAGCTGGCGATTAAGCAGATACCAGCATACCATGGGCACCCAGAAATGTGGGTGGGAAAAGAGAGATGGACCAAGGGAGTCATGGATTTACAAATCCCAAATCATTTCACTCCAAGGCTTTAGGTGTTTGAATGAAGTCAATTCTACTGGGGTAGAATTGATATACAATTTTTTTTTTTTTTTTGAGACAGAATCTCACTCTGTCACCAGGTGCCAGGCTGGAGTGCAGTGGTGTGACCTCAGCTCACTGTAACCTCCACCTCCCGGGTTCAAGCAATTCTTCTGCCTCAGCCTCATGAGTAGCTGGGACTACAGGCGCGCCCCACCACATCCAGCTAATTTATTTTTTCCTTTTTAGTAGAGACGGGGTTTCGCCATGTCGGCCAGGATGGTCTCGATCTCTTGACCTCATGATCTGCCCACCTTGGCCTCCCAAAGTGCTGGGATTACAGGCGTGAGCCACTGCGCCCAGCCTGCTGTACAATTTAAACGGTTACTTTTCTCTCATTTTTCTTTGCTGAGGGTAAAAAACTGCATTTCAGAAGTTTAACCTGCACCTGAGGCAACTGCCCTGAAAAGCAAGATGGCGGATGCTGGAGTGTGTCTTGGGGCCCAGCCCTGAGCTGGAGCCCTGCTGGCTGCTAAGGAGGTGGGCGCTTCTGGAACAACAGCACACACCTGACTGCTCAGGGCCGCCTGAGGACGTTTGAAGGAGAGGAGCTCTCCTTTATTTTTCGACAGAACATGTGGCTTGGGCTCTTGTGGGCTGAGGTGTCTGTCAGAACGGGAGGAGCTGGGTGAGGTTGTGCTCTCTGTGAAGCCACCTAGGGGCTCAGTGACAGCAGCAGATGGTGACTGGACAGGAAGTGAAGTCTCCTCCAGTGCCAGGGGCTCAGGTGTGCTCAGCAAATACGTGCTGCATGACAAGCCATCCAGGCTGCCTCCTGGAGCTTAGATGGAAGCTGCTTGTCTTGTCCCTGTGTGTTCCTGACACCCCCAGGATATTCACAGGCAGGGTTGGGACTGGGGTGGGCAGCACGACCCCCTCTCTTGGGTGCCTGCCCTGCACCAGCGTGAGCCTCAGGGTTACGGGCTGAATTGTGTCCCTGCAGAATTCAACTGGGGATGGAAGTCCTAAGCACCAGTACCTCCAAATGTGACTCTATTTGAGATGGGGCCTTTAAAGATGTGATGAAGGTAAACTGAGGTTCTAATCCAACACACCTGGTGTCCTTATAAGAACAAGCGATTGGGAGTTGGGCAGGTGCACGTGAAGACCAGGCTAAGGTACAAGGAGAAGACAGAGGCCTCCAAAGAACCCAGTCTGCCAGCACTTTACCCTTGTTCTTCTAGACTCCAGAATGTGAGAAAATTAACGTATGTTGTGAAGCTTCCCAGTGTGTGTTCTTTGCCATGGCAGCCTGAGCTGAGCTGACTAATATACTGAGCGTGAGGGCCTCCCCACCTCACCTGTTCATGGGGTCTGGTCCTGCATCAGCACGGGGAGGGCAGAGCCAGGGCACCTGGTTACATCACAGATGATTGACAACTTGCAATGAGCGCTGGGAGAGCTGAAGAGCCCAGAGCCCCTAATTCATCTGGGGCAGGTCAGGGCCGGCTACCCAGGGCCACGTGATCTGCATGTGGAAGGGGCAGCAGACATTTGATAGGGGATGGCAGGGAAGGGTCTTAGAGACTGGGTGCAGGTGGGCAGGCTGGAGGCTGATGGAGCACCCTTCTGTGGCCCATAAAGGATGGGCTGACCCCCATAAACGGGGAGTTGTTACCCCAATGAATAGCTCCTGCTGGGCTTTCCCTCCCCTCTGTGCCACATTAGGAAGGGTGTAAAGGTGTGGGCTCATTCTGGGGGCTGCAAGTGGAATCTCCCAAGACCACATGCATCCCTAGGTGGGTGGGGAACCTAAGTCCTGAGTGTCTAGTGGGTTGAAGGTTGTGTTGGATGACATGGTCCGTCTTCTCCTGCTGTATAAGACAGATGCTGGGAAATGAGGAACCAGGAACTGAAAGTTAACTCTCATGATAAAGGAAGGCTTCTATCTTGTAGTAAAGAAAGGCGCCTGTCTGCTGTGGGTGGGTGTGAATGTCACCAACACACTGAGGCAGGATAGCAGACCTGGGTGGGAGCTGGGCCCCAGCACTGGCCTGAGCCTTGTCTCCCAGGCTGTGAAAACAGCAGAAGTTTCTCAGGCCAGCACCTGTGCAGGGCTGGGCTGGGCATGAGGTAGCGCAAGTCTGTTTGTGACTCACAAGGTGCAGAGGGAGGTGGCTGCAGTGGGTCCTGGGCCGCCTGGGGGCCCAGAGGCTCTGGAGATGCAGCCACAGGCCTTGGTCCTCTGCCTGGCGGTGGTGTGAGGGAGGTGAGATGCTGCCCGGGACAGGCCTGGCCTCCCTCTCCCTTGATCTCAAGGTCTGAAGCCATCATAGTGTGGGAGACCCACTTCACTGAGAGGGGACTTGGATTTGGAAAGACTTCCCTGGTTTGGGAGGCCAGGGACCTGGTCCTAGGCCTGGCTCTGCCAGTTACTGACTTTCTGCACCTTGGGTTTACTACTTCATCTCTCTGCAACCTCAGTTTCCTTATCTGTCAAATGAGAAGGTGATAATAATGATACCCCATCCCCCTCACAGGTGACGTGCCCCCATGTGTCCATGGGTCAGATCCCTCCCATTCTTACCCCATGGAGCTTGGGCCAGGGCAGGCTCCTGTCTCATTGCTGTGGGCACAGGGGCCCAGTTGAGTGACCTGGGAACAGGACCTTCCATCACCCACCTTTGAGATCCCCTCCCCTTCAGAATAGTCTCAGGTTACTCAGACCCACAAAGTGAAGAAAGTCTCCAGTTGTCTCATGCAAAACAGTGAGGCTTTCTCTTTTGGTATTATATCAAATAAAATATACTAGTAGATAATATTACAAATTTTTTTTTTTTTTTTTTTTTTTTTTTTTTTTTTTTTTTTTTTTGCGACGGAGTTTGGCTCTTGTTACCCAGGCTGGAGTGCAATGGCGCGATCTTGGCTTACCTCAACCTCTGCCTCCTGGGTTCAGGCAATTCTCCTGCCTCAGCCTCCTGAGTAGCTGGGACTACAGGCACGCGCCACCATGCCCAGCTAACTTTTTGTATTTTTAGCAGAGATGGGGTTTCACCATGTTGACCAGGATGGTCTCGATCTCTTGACCTCGTGATCCACCCGCCTCGGCCTCCCAAAGTGCTGGGATTACAGGCGTGAGCCACCGCGCCCGGCCCGATATCTGACTTTTAAGCCAAACTATGGATTCTGTTTTTGTGGTAACAACTTGCAATAGTTCATTAGCAACACTGCAGTAGATGCTCACTATGCTATGCTTCCATTCTAAACCACCCAATCTCACCGGCATCAGTGGCAGGGGAAAACATTAAAAAAAAAAAAAAAAAAACTACTGGAGCTGCAGTGACGGCAGCCACTCCTTCCTTCTGGGAACCCGGTCTTAGGCAGTCTTCAGCCTGTTGCACTGGCCAGCAGGGATTCCAAGCCAGTGGGTTTTAGTTTGTAGGGTGTTGCAGGAGCAAGACTGCTTGGCTCCCTAACATTAGTCCCCTTCCAACGGAAGTGAATGGATCTCCTACCTCCCCAGAGTTCCCAGAGCTGGAGTACACAAATACTCCTGTCTCAGTGCCGGCTCGAGTGGCCACCTACCTGAGCAGCCACCAGGAATCTGCACAGCTCTGTGCTTGGGACCCAAGGCCCTAGTAGAGTGGGCACATGAGGGCACCTCCTGATCCCCTTGCCAGGATCCATGGGAAAAGCATGGTTTTCAGGGAGGTGTGGTACAATCCCTCACCGCCTCTCTTGGCTGGGGTAGGGAGTTTCCTTTCCCCTTGCAGCTCCCAGGTTGGCCATCACTCTACTCTGATTTTCCTCACTCTTTGTGGGTCATGCCAACTACCCAGTCAGTCCCAATGATAGAACCGTGGTACCTCCATTGAAGATGCAGGATTCCCTCACCATTTTCATCATTCTCAGTGGGAGCCACAGAACAGAGCTGTTTCTATTTGGCCATTTTGGCTGGTCTCAGGGTCTTATTTTTTCCTAATCAATGTGCTGCCTTTTAACACAATAAAATTCAGAAAGCTGAGAATTCAACCTGCTTTGAAATCTAACAACCCATAGGACCATAATATCTAATTTTTGACTATAGGAAATAAGAAATTATTTTATGATAAGCATAGAAAGTCCCTGGTTTTTAAAACGTTTCTTAAACTGAAAAATTTTAACCTTGAACTTGTCTTCAGCAGAACACAATACCATATAAATCTCATATTCACTATGCTTCCTCCCCCCTAATTTTTAATCACAGTAACCACTTCAATCTGGAAGCATCTTATCTTTAACAGGTATTTTGTTCCAAGTGACTACAGGTGAGAATTTAAGTACATGTTTACAATTGAGTGCCATAAACTACCACGGTCTCATAATACAATAGGAACGTTTGTAACGGCCTCAGATTCCTTTTATTACAAAAGATAACTTTTAAGTAAATTAAATAAAAATAAGATCCACCCAGGTCAGAGAGAATTTCATATTACATTTTTCTTTACAGTCTATTGCCAGCAACTAATTTTATATCGCTTTGCATTAGTCAAAGTTTTTTGTTAGGACAACCACATTGTCCTTAGCTACTCTACAAACAAAAAGGTGTACTAAAGGATACATTATTTATATGTATTTTTTGTTGTAGAAAACTAGCCTGTTACATGGCAAGAATGATGCCATCTTGAAGCAAAACCGTTAGGATGACTGATGTTTGACTCCTGCATCTGCAGCAAGGTCTTTAAACACTGTCCACAGCAGAGATAACCCCTCATAAATAAACAGTGCCTACAGACCCTCATGAAGATGTCTATCTAACCAAAAAGCTTGCTATAGAAAGTATATTAGTTTGAGGAAGGTGCAGGAATTCATCTTGCAGCTGCTTGAGACATCACTTCTATTTGTAACTCCCTATTCAATGTTCTTTTTTTTTTCTTTCATTTTTTGTTGTTTTTTCTTTAAGAAAGCAGATTTGTCAGCCTCTTTCTTAAACCTCTGAGCTCCCTGGGCCTTTGGGGGTAGGTTTACCATAACTGCTCACCACGGAATATTTGGTAGGGCTGAAAAAACAAACTCAAGCCAGAGATCCCAGAAATGCCTTCCACAGCCACGCTGCAGAACTGGGCGGTGGGGAGAGCTGCTGCCTGTGCCAGTGACCGGAAACTGCAAGGCCGGGAGCCGCTGGTCACGACTGTGCCATTGCTCCTTGCCCTCTGTGCCCGAAAAGACATACCCCGCACATGGCCTCAACCCCCATGCTACTCAGTTTTAATAAAAATCTTGCGCATGGGAAATGACTCACTTGAAATGCATCTGGAAAATGTAGTTTCAAGCTTTTCATCCCCTGCAGTACAGGAAGGCATCTGATACAGTTTGAGTCTGTGTCCTTGCTCAAATCTCAGGTCAAATTGTATTCTCCAATGTTGGCGGTGGGGCCTGCTGACAGGCAGTTGAATCCTGGGAGAAGATATTACCTTTCTTGCTGTTCTGGGTATTGTGCGTGAGTTACTGCGAGATCTGGTTTTTTAAAAGCGTGTAGGAGCTAGCTGTCCGCTCTCCCTCTTCCTTTTGCTCCGGCTATGTAGTGTGTGCCTGCTTCCCCTTCACCTTCTGTGTTCACTATAAGTTTCCTGAGGTCTCCCCAAGCCATACTTCCTGCAGAGCCTGTGAAACTGTGAGCTAATTAAACCTCTCTGCCTTGTTAATTACTCAGTCTCAGGTATTTCTTTGTAGGAGTGTGAGAATGGACTAATACAGCATCCTAGGCCACGAGCGTAACGGGTGTTGGATGAGCCGGTTCAGAACATCTGCCAATTTGTCCTCAGAAATATACCTGAGCTTGGGTTGACCCCTCTCCAGAGTTTTACACAATGAAGTACACCATTCTTCTGTAAATGTCCATCTTTACTGTCTCACTGCCATCTACTTCCTTTCCCTCCCATACTAACCATTCTCACCTGCACCCACACCTGCTGTCTGGGCTCTGTTCTGCCGTGGTTTTCAGGAAAAAACCCTGAGGATTCTAGAAGGTGCTCAGTCATTGGCTTTGCTGCAAATCTGGGTCTATCTCAAGGAGGCATCATATCTCGTTGGCCACACACAAGCTTCCCCTCTTAGCTGTCACTTTCCGATTTGCCTCTTTCCACAACCTGAGTTCTGCCTGACAGGGGACTACCCTCCTGTCTGCGATGCTGTCTGGGCTTGGTGATTTAGTCCACCTTCACTAATTAGTTCTCTAAGTGAGCAGCCTGGCCAGACTTTTCAGCTCCTCCAGCTTTCCCCTTGGAACTCTGGTGAATGAGTTTATTATTAGTCTGTCCTCACACTGCTACGAAGAAATACCCGAGACTGGGCGATCTATAACAGAAATAGGTTTAATTGACTCAGAGCGCCACATTGCTGAGAAGGCCTCAGGAAACTTAAAATCACAGCAGAAATCAAAGGAGAAGCAGGCACCTTCTTCACAGGGTGACAGAATGGAGTGAGTGCAAGCAGGGCAAATGCCAGATGCTTATAAAACCATCAGATCTCATGAGACTCACTTACTATTACAAGAAAAACATTGAGGAAACTGCCTCTATGATTCAATTAACTCCACCTGTTCATGTCATTGACACAAGGGGAGTATGGGGATTACAATTCAAGGTAGGTTTTGGATAGAGACACAGAACCAAACCGTATCAGTGAAACTTTTCTACCTCCGTGAGCACGGGAGGATCAGAGATGGAGGGAAAAAGAACTGAAAAAGTGATAACAAAAATGCGTATTTCAGTAATTTTTCTTAAGCCCAAGTAAACGAGTTGATATGACTCTAACATTTCCCATGAAATAAAGCACACATTTATTACCAGGTAGTATACATGATAATTGCTTCTGCTTCCATTACCTATGAGAGAAGAATAGTCCATCGTTTTTTTGTGCCAAGTGCACAAACAGAAAGGAAACATGGCACACTGCAATACAGTGTGATAAGAGGGAGTGAAGAACATTAAAAAAGCATCTCCCATGGACTTTCTTTAAGTGTAATATATTTGGTTTGTATATCTGGGTGCCCTAGTATTGGTTGTATATATTTGCAATTGTTATGTGCTCTTTTTTGAATTGATTCCTTAATCATTATATAATGACCCTATTTACCCTTTTTTTTTTTTTTTTTTTTTTTTTTTAAGACAGAATTGATTTCTGTGTTCCAGGCAGGATCTCAGTTCATTGAAATCTTTGCCTCCTGGTTTCAATCAGTTCTCATCCCTCACCCTCTAGAGTAGCTGGAATTACAGACATGTGCCACCACTCCTTGCTAATTTTTATAGTTTTAATAGAGATGAGGTTTTTCCAAGTTGGCCAGGTAATCTCCAGCTCCTGGCCTCAAGTTATCTGTCTGCCTTGGCCTCCCAAAGTGCTGGAATTATAGGTGTGAACCACCACAGCACCTGGCCCGTCTCTTTATTTTCAGTCTGTGTGTGTCTTTACAGCTGAAGTATTTTTCTTGTAGGCAACAGATCATTGGCTCTTTCTAAAAAAATACCCATTCAGCCACTCTATGTCTTTTGATTGGAGGTTTAGTTTATTTTCATTCAATGTTATTATACAATAAGTAAGGGTGTACTTCTGCCTTTCTGTTATTTGTTTTCTGGTGTTTTTTTCCCTCCCTTCTCTCTTTCTTTTAGTAAAGGTGATTTTCTCTAGTGATATATTTTAATTTTTTTGCTTTTTTTGTGTGTAGCATAGTATGTTTTTAGATTTAAGGTACTATGAGGCCTGCAAATACTATTTTATAACCCATTATTTTAAACTGGTGACAACACTAATTACATAAACAAAAAAGCAAAAAGAAAACTAATAAATTTTAACTTCATCTCTTTGCTTTTTAACTTTCGTCGTTTCTATCTTATTGTAATGTCTATGTCTTGAAAAGTTATAGTTATTATTTTTTATCAGTTCATCTTTTTGTCTTTTAACATATGTGTAGTTTACATACCACAATTACAGTGTTATATTGTGTTTTTCTATGTACGTGCTACCATGCATGGGTTTTGTCCCTGTAGATCATTTTTCATTGCTCCCTAATGTCCTTTTCTTTCAGATTGAAGACCTCACTTTAGCATTTCTTGTAAGACAGGTCTGGTGTTGATGAAATCCTTCAGCTTTTATTCCTCTGGGAAAACCTTTATATCTTCTTCATGTTTGAAGGAGTTCTTTGAAGGACTTCTTTTTTGTGTAAAATCTGCTTGGTGTTCTTTATTTGAATATTGTATTCTTGTACTTGAATATTGGTATCTTTTTCTAGGTTTGAAAAAGTCTCTGTTATTGCCCCTTTGAATAAACTTTCTACCCCATCTTTGTCTCTACCTCCTCTTTAAGGTCAATAACTCTTAGATTTGCCCTTTTGAGGCTATTTTCTAGACCCAGGCATGCTTCATTCTTTTTTGTTCTTTTTTTTTCTTTTGTCTCCTGTGACTGTGCATTTTTAAATAGTCTGTCATTGAGTGCATTAATTCTTTTGTTTAATCAATTCTGCTATTAAGAGTCTTTGATGCATTCTCAATATGCCAATTGCATTTTTCAACTCTAGAATTTATGCTTGATTCTTTATAATTATTTCAATCTCTTTGTTAAATTTATCTCACAGGAATCTGAATTCCTTCTATGTTATCTTGAATTTCTTTCAGTTTCCTCTAAATAACTATTTGGAATTCTCTGTCAGGTCACATATCTGTCTCTCTGGGATTTGCCCTTGGTGCATTATTTAGTTCATTTGGTGAGGTCATGTTTTCCTGAATGGTCTTGATGCTTGTGGATGTTCGTCAGTGTTTGGCCATTCTAGAGTTAGGTATTTATTGTGTTCTCAAGTCTGGGCTTCTTTATACCCATTCTTCTTGGGATGGATTTCCAGGATTTCAAAAAGACATGGGTTTTTGCAATATAAATTTTTGGTTACTGTAACCATATCTGCATTAGGGGGGACCCCAAGCTTAGTAATCCTGTAGTTTGTAAAAGTACTGCCTTCGTGATACTGGATAACATCTGGAAGAATTCTCCAGATTACCAGGCAGAGACTCTTGCCAACATGCCTGGCTATTTTTTTGTGTGTATGGAGAAATTGTGACCTGGATACAAGAGAAAAGTAAATAAGTCGTGAAAACCTGTCTATCCTAAACTATGTGAATATGATTAAATGATTGTCAGCCTCTAGAGTGGTTCAGGGGAGGCAGAGTGAGAGATGGGTTTCAGTTAAGGTTAACTTTTATGATATTTACAAAGAAATCATTCCATTCTTGTGAATTATGTGTATTTTTCCTTCAATTACATTCTATTTGATTGTAATTAAAGTATTATGCATTTGATATATTGTTCTTAAATTCTGCACATTTAATTAAATTCTTCTATATAAATGTTATATACTACAACACTATTAATGTTTATATTAAGTTGGAATTAGTACAATCTAGATGTTTATTAATTGTCAGTTGAATCACCATGACAACCTTGTAGAAAATAACGGCAAAATATTTCAAAGAAGACAAGGAGATTAAAATGGTAACATGGAAAATAATTGTTAAACACGAAGAAGGTAGCAATGGGGGAAATAAACAAAAACCATGTAAAATATACAGATAACATATAGGAAAATGGTAGATGTAAATCTATCAATAGTTACATAAAAGGTAAATGAATTAAACATTCCAATAAAGACTGATAGATTGTTAGAACAGATAAAATGAAGAGATGAACTTATATGATGCCTACTAAGATACAGATAGCTGGCAACAAAAGGATGGAAAAAGATACACCATTAAGCAATGATCAAGACAGCTGGAGTGACTTTAATAATATTATTCAAAAAAGAACATGATTAAAAATGGTTATTAGAGTCAAATAAGTATATTGTATAATAATAATAATAACATCAGGCAGGGTGCAGTGGCTCACGCCTGTAATCCCAGCACTTTGGGAGGCTGAGGCAGGCAGATCACGAGGCCAGGAGTTCAAGACTAGCCTGGCAAACATAGTGAAACCCTGTCTGTACTGAAAATACAAAAATTAGCCAGGCGTGGTGGTATGTGCCTGTATTCTCAGCTACTCGGGAGGCTGAGGCAGGAGAATTGCTTGAATCTGGAAGGTGGAGATTGCAGTGAGCCAAGATCGTGCCACTGCACTCAACAGAGTGAGACTTCATCTCAAATAATAATGATAATAATAATAGAGTCAATCCATTAAGAAGATATAATAATTATAGACATATATGCAGCTAGCAACAGAGGCTTAAAAGTATGAGGCAAAAATGGATATAATGGAAATTACAAATAGACAATTCAACAATATTAGTTGGAGACTCTAATATTAAAATTTCAATAATGGACAGAAAATCTAGACAGTCATTCGTCAAGTAAATAGAAGACAATAGAACACTAAAATCCTAATTAGACCTGACACACATCTATTGAACGTCTTCTAACTGTTGAGCAGATTACAAATTCTTCTCAAGTGTTTATGAAACATACTTTGGAAAAGACAATATATTAGGTCATAAACAAGCTTCAATTAACTTAATAAGCATGAAGTTACACAGAGTATGTTTTCTGAAGCCAAAAGAATGAAATTAGAAATCAATAGCAGCAGAAGATTTGGAAAAATCACTAATCTGGGAAATACAGAAATGCACTCTCCAACAACCAAATTATCAAAGAATATATCACAATGGAATTAGAAAATAGCTCAAGATAAAAGTTCTAAAAACACAGCACACCAAAACTTAATGTAGTATGTTGAAAGCATTAAATAGAGGCAAATTTATAGCTATAAATAGCCATATTAAAATAGAAAGATCTCAAATCAGTAACATAACTTGGAGACTTAAGAAACTAAAAAAAGAACAGAAAATCCAATCCAAAGTAAATAGAAGAAAAAAATAAGAAAGATCAAGTATTCAATTCTATGATTATACCATGTTTTGTTTATCCATTTATTGGTTGATAAAACTTTCTGTTGTTTTCTCTTCTTGACTATTATAAATAATGCTGTGTGTTTCTATGAACATGTTTACAATTTTGTTGGCTGTTTAACATGGTGTGGAATTTCTGGGTTACATGGTACCTCTATTATTATCATTTTGAGGAACCCAAGGGTCAGACAGAATCCATACCCACTTGAGCCCCTGGTAAAATAGTCCCACCAAAGATGGACCATATTTGGACCCAGTCGAAGCCACATAACTTGCCTTTAATCCCAGAGAGTTTAGACCCCAGAAGCAATCCTATAAGCCTGGGGACCCAAGGGGAGAAGGTCTTTATCTTCCAAAACCAGTTTGTAAAGAATGGAAGATGTATTTGCTTCTTCCAGTGCACCAACACAAATGCCAGGGACGTGGACAATAGTGTATCAGACTACCCAGAAGTCTCCACTTATCTCCTATCTGGCACTTGGTGACACACACATTCGGCTCTTGCCTTCCTTTAATTCACCAAAACATTACCAGCATTAGGCAGTTGTGTGTAATTAACTTACCGAAATTCCTGTGGTTGCGGTTTGTGCCCACGTACGTGTTTACACCTTAGCACAGGCTGGCTGGGATGTCAAAAATGAGGTTAGAGGTCTGGATTTTCAAAACGTCCCTGATGTTTCGCCAGCATGGAATATTCATTTGCTGCTTCTCTCCAGGGTTCCTGGCTTCCAGCCATAGGGCTGGTTTCCTCTCTGAAGGCTTGGCTTTTGCATTCCCCTTCCTTACAAATAGTGTTCATGGCCAAGCACTTCTCAAAGAAGTTGATTGTGGAGAGCTGTAGACATGGGGCGGGGTGCATATGAGGCTTCATCCCCATTGCCCTGAGATGAGCTGCCCAGATTTAGATGCCACATCAGAAGGAGTGTGTAACTCTAGAACTCGTGGACTGCCTTTTGCATTAACTTCCTCATTACCACATAGGGTAGTGAGACTCAAGCCAATCCTGAATATTCTTTCTCCCGGAAATTTGCAGAGCAGTTCTGGGTGAGAACAGAGTGCACTCGAGTTGACGTGCTTGGGGCCACACCGTGGGATGGAAGAGTGGCTGTGATGGCAGTGACGAGTCATGAGCTTATGGTCAGGAGTCCAGACCCTGCCCCTTGATTAGCTGTGTGACCTTTCACAGGCCACATAACCCCTCTGGGGTTTGGGTTTCACAGCCATTAAATGGGTTTAATACCCAGAAACCTGACTACCTTGAGGTGGTCATAGGTCAGGCCTGCAGCTCCAGCCTTGGGGTATTCTGCTTGGGCAGCCACCAGGGAAGACTTGAGGAGAAGGAGGCAGTGCCTTGGGGTTAGGAAGTGGTGCCTTTCGAAACATTTCCCCAGGTGTTCTTCCTTGGTTATGAAAGTACAGCATGAGCAGGTCATATTTTGTGGAAAGAGAAACAAGACCTTTTGGATTTTAAGATACTTCCTGTGGGGTACTTTCCTTTGGGGGAGTATGGGTGTGGGGATGTCACCATATAGATGTTGGGTGCAGTGTGGGAGCTCATTGTTGGGGAGGGCAGGTGGCCCCACGTTCTGGGTCTGTGAGGTGGCTGCCCTGGGAAGATGTTGAGATTCACTTGGGGTGGTTGGCAAAATATTACAGAAAATATTAAGGATATATTATGGAAAGTTAGTCTCAAACCTTTTGGAAGACCAAAAGGTTTTATTGGAGCAGGCCCAAGGGGGCCAGTCCATTAAGTTAGGGAGAGATAGAGATGATCGAAGGCCTTACCTCACACCCATTTGTCTCCACTCCGTTTATTCATGTTAATTTTGTGCTGGGTGGCCTCTCCAGGGAAGATCAAGTTAGTAGCATTTACTATGGGTCCTGAAACCTAAAGCTTTTGTCAGCTGTAAAACCATTCTCTTAACCATGTTAATCATTCACAAGTGTGTTAACTTAGACCTCTGTTATGAATAAAAGTGTGGACATACAGAGGGTCTGGGTCGATTGGTTCCATTTTGCCCTCTGAAAGCAGCTGATTATAATATTTAATAATCAGCTGGTTTAATAATAATAGTAATCTATTTATTTTTAAATAGATTTAATAATGATAATAGTGGCCAGGGCCACTTGAAACACTGTGATGGTGTAAGAGTGCATTAATCCATCTGTTGTTAAGTCAGGGTCTGCAGGTCAGACTTCCATGGTGGTGGGACCCACCTCTCAGGAAGAGGCCATGTGTGTGAATTGAAAGTGGCTCTCTCCCATGGGCCCTGCACCTTCGGCCTCTTTGGGCCACTGCCCGCTATCCAGGGAAGACTTTGGAACATGGACAGTCCCATGGCCTTTTCCCAGAAGCCTCAACACCATGACCAACACCCCACTTCAGAAATATTTGATCCTTGGATGGTCACCTTACCCAAGGGGGAGTTAGTGAAGGTCCCGAGCAAGTTCAGTTCACCTGCGTGCCCTCCAGCCCTCTGCCTGCACCTGGCCACAGAGGTGCATCTACCCCCATAATGGGGGTTCTGTATCTAGTGGCAATGACTGCCCCAAACCTTGACTGTCTCACCCCACTCTCTCTCTCATCCCTTCCTCCTAGGGGCAGTCTTGAGCCCTGTGAATGGCTTTAACTTAGATAGGGTAGGCCACTTTGGTTGACAATCACCCTCACTTAGTGTGGATTTGTGAACAGGGAGCCTGGCTCAGAGAAGCTGCAACTGCCAATCACAGCAGTGTCCTAGCACTCACTGCAATTAGGAAGGTGGAAATTTGTCTGGTTTCTGTCCAAGTGGCAAGATCCACCAGGAGCAGCCTCTACTTAGTGGGTATCACTGGTCTCCATTCCCCAGCCAGTACATTACTCCAGGACAGGCTAGACTGGACTCTTCCTGGTTGAGACTCAAATAACCCTGAAACATCAGCATCCCGTGGGTACATAAAGGAAGGGGGTGGAGCTAGGAAAAGGAGAGAGTGTACTTCTACCCTTTCTGCTACTGACAAGTGGTCACCATGTCTGGGGACCTGCTGGGATGTGGCCTTTGTGCCCTGGCTTGTTTAGAGGGCTCTGGCAGCACAGCCTCATCTGGCTCTCCTCAGCAACCTTTTGTGGACTGGTTCAGGTGTCTGTGCTGTGCCCAGGATGCTCTGTGGGAGAGCATAGGCCTCCTCTTTAACTGGGTGTCGGAAGAGTGTGAGATGTGGGAGGAGGAAATGTGGAGGAGCTGGAGGTGATAGGAGGAGGCTGGTGGCTGCACACTTGCTGCCTCTCCTGTATGACCCTAGGCAGAACTGGACAGGGCACTG